>NC_089595.1:91272973-91572973 GCF_019320115.1 Miscanthus floridulus | reverse complement strand
CCCTGAGCCTGCATTCCTGAGTCTTCTTAGTTTTTATTTCGGTTAAGTCTTGTTGAGTACTTTTGTACTCAGGGTTTGTTGACCCTTGTTGTAGGTGAGCCTCATGAGCAGGTCTATTTTGGACCTTGCTGCATGACTGTTGTTCCTATCGATGATGATAAGTGAATATGTGATCCTTGGGTAGGATGCTTATTTTGCGTGTTATGTTTATGTTAATTATGCCACTCCACTACTACTATTGTTTGTAATAATTATCGAACTTAGTTTGTAAGGTTTGAAACAACTGGTTTGTAAATTAAGTTATCGTAAGACTTCTGCTATTTTACTCTGATGTATATATTTGAATAAATGTTGTAATACTGCAATGACTTTGTAATGTGATCTTGCTCGGAAATCGTGGATGTTTCAGGGTTCCCCGAGGACACCCGACAGACTTCTTAAGTTACCAGGAATATATGCATAGTTGTCAAAGGTCATTGGACAGTGACAAGTGCATGTGGGTCCTACAATTTAGGAGGTTCTGCCACAGAATGGTATCAGAGCGATCGTTACAAAGTCTTTGTTGTATTGTTTTACAAAAACTTCAAAATAATTTGGGACAAATAAATATAACTTGTAATTTGGTCCAAATTGCTTCTGGCTTATCTTATTTCATTCTCACCATTCCTTCATTGATTAAAAAGGCTTTGTGTGGTGGAGTAGTAATCTTATTATGCCCTATATAAAAATAACTATGGTTATGTACCTTATAAGCTTTGATGTTTTTATTCATAAGAACAATTCATGCATCATGATTAATTCACTTGTTACTTCCTTCACCCTGAGTCTGGGTTGGATAGTGAGTTTGGGTTGAGTTATGTAATCCATCCTGGCTGCTCTTTAGACTTTGATCTGATGGTCTTAATTAGATTAATCTTGCTTCCTACAGTATGGCTCGCACCAAGGTAACGCCTCATAAGTCCGTTGGACCTAAAGGAGTTCCTCGTCACCAGCTTGCCCCTAGAAATGACAGTGCTAGTAGTAGCAGCTCTAGGCCTGATCCCCAGGTAGAGATACAGAGGCTTTTAGCAGAGTTAGCACAGGCTACTAGAGATAGGGCCTTGGATACCATCCAGCTGGGCAAGTTAAAGGATCAATTGAAGTGTAGCACCACCGCTCATAAGAACTACGAGCGAATGTTAGTTCATATGGTGGAAGGGAGAAATGAGGCTTGGCAAAGGGAAGATGTAGCTAGAGCTAGAACGCATGAGCTAGAATTTTATGTAGAAGATTTAGAAGAACATAATACTACTTTGCATGAAGAAGTCCATAGGCTGAGCAACCTCCTAGATCCAAATCATGAACCTCAAGCTGATGCAATGGACCCTGGTGTCATCATTGCTGATGATGATGAACTTGAAGAGGAAGAAGAAGAAGAAGATCTAGAAGAATTATTGATGGTTGATGAAAGTGATAATGAAGGTGGAAATATTTTTGGAATGGATACTGATCACGAGGTTTGATGTGGTCGAGGAGAAGAGTAGAGTTGTAAAATAGGGAATCTAGTTAAGTTAAGTAGTCTTGTTTAGGTGCGGGCTTGTGCTTAAATAAGTAAACCCAGTGTAATGTGCTTGTAGTGAGCTCTTTTATATCTCAATAAAAGCTTGTAAGTAAAGTTTGGTTTGTTATGAACAGATGCCTCGTACACGTGCTTCGGATATTCCTAGTTCTTTGCATGAAGAGGGTGGTGTTCCCAATCCACCACCAGTTCTGCCAACTTTAGCTAATGCTATAGCAGCACTTGTCCATGTGACTGTAGAAAATGCTCGATTGCTTCGAGAGATAGCTCAGAGTAATTAGAATATGGTGCAAGGAAATCGTGGCCTCAATCATAACAGACAGGAGGCTACGTATGTTGATTTTACAGATACAAGACCCCTAGTGTTCAGTAAGGTAGATGAACCATTGGAGGTTGATGATTGGCTTTGGACCATGGAGCAAAAATTTGATCTTATTCCATGCACAGAGATGCAGAAACCAGTGTTTGCTGCCCAGCAACTTAGAGGTGCAGCAGGTGCCTAGTGGGCAAATCTAGTGTCTATGCAACCAGCTAGCATTCCAATAACTTGGGCTAAGTTCCATACTGCCTTCAGAGCTCATTATATTCCAGAAGGAGTGATGGCCATGAAGTTGGATAAGTTCCTTGCTTTGAAGCAAGGGGATCAAACGGTTATGCAAAATATGTGGGTAGATTCAATCACCTATCACAGTATGCATCTGAACATGTCAATACAGATGCTAAGAAAAAGAAATGGTTCATGAGAGGACTGAATACCAAATTATAGACAATGATGACAGCATGTGCCAATGTTACTTATCATGAGGCAGTGAATATTGTAATTGCTTCTGAGGAAAAGTATCGGCAGCATAAGGAGATCAAGAAAAAGAAGAGTGTGTCGTCTGGATCTTTTGGTGGAAATCAAAAGAGGCAAAAGATAATCTATCATCCAGTCAACCATTATCGTCCTCCTTATTGTCCACCGTAGTTCCAAGCCGAGCAATAGTCAAATGTCTGTCCTGCTATAACATACCCGAATTCCCAACAGACAAATGCTCCTGGTGCCAATGCTCCAACGTCCTAGGGTCATAATTATCCATGTTACAATTATGGAAGGACCGGTCATTTCTCTAGGGAATGTTCGTATCCCAAGCAGGCTAATCAAAATTATCAGAAGACCCCTGCTAATCAACAACAGGGTCAAGCATAGAACAAGAACCACAATCAGAATGCTCAGAAGGGCAAAGATGAAAGGAAGACAGGACGGGTGTTCTATATTCAAGCTAGAGAAATTCTAAAAGGGAAGCCAGTGATGATGGGTATGTTTCCTGTCACCAATCACCCTGCTGTTATGCTTTTTGATTCTGGTGCATCTCATTCATTCATCAATAGAACCTTTATCGTAAAGCATGCAATTCCAATTGGGGAAACAAAGAAAAGTTTCTTTATACAGTCGCCCAGGGGACGTCTGTGTACTAAAGAAATGGTATACCAGGTACCCATAAACCTAGGTGGGCATATTTTTCCCACTACCATGATTATTCTCAAGGATCAAGATATAGATGTGATCTTGGAAATGAATTGGATGTATCAGCATAAGGCTAATGCTTTGCATAGGACATTAAGGGTGAGTTTGCCTGATAGTAATTCTTAGCTTCTTATCCAACTTCCTACCTCAAGAAGATCAGTGAAAAGAGTTTGTGCAACTTTTGTCAAGGAGGTTAGGGATATCCCAGTAGTTTGTGAATTCTCTTATGTTTTTCCTGAGGATTTACCCGGTCTACCACCAGATAGGGATGTTCAGCTTAACATAGAGTTAAAACCTGGAACAGCTCCAATCTCTCAAAGAGCTTATAGGATGCCTCCCAAGGAATTTACTGAGTTGAAGACTCAGTTGTAAGAGTTGATTGAGAAAGGATTTATTCAACCTAGTTTATCACCTTGGGGATGTTCAGCAATTTTGTGAAAAAGAAAGATGAGACCCTAAGGTTATGTGTTGACTATCGTCCGTTGAATGAAGTGACCATTAAGAATAAGTATCCCTTACCTCAGATAGACTTGCTTTTTGATCAACTGGCCGGAGCCAAAGTTTTCTCCAAGATTGATTTAAGGTCAGGCTATCACCAAATCAAGATTAAGCCTAAAGATATTCCCAAAACAGCATCTACCACAAGATATGGATTATATGAATACTTGGTAATATCTTTTGGTTTGACAAATGCCCTAGCTCATTTCATGTATCTGATGAATTCAGTGTTCATCCCTAAGCTAGACAAGTTTGTGGTGGTGTTTATTGACGATATCCTAGTTTATTCCAAGAACAAGAAGGAACACGTAGAACATCTCAGAATTGTCCTGACCCACTTAAGAGAACATCAATTATATGCCAAATTCAGTAAGTGTGACTTCTGGCTTAAGGAAGTATAGTTTCTTGGACATGTCTTATCAGCTGAAGGAGTTGATGTTGATCCAAGCAAAGTTAAGGATGTGCTTGATTAGAAATCGCCAACTACTGTTCATTAGGTTCAGAGTTTTCTGGGAATGGTGGGGTATTACCGTCGTTTTATTCCAGATTTCTCTAGAGTATCCAACTCCATCACTGGGATGTTAAAGAACTAAGCCAAGTTTGTCTGGTCATCTGAATGTGAAGAAGCTTTCCAGACTTTGAAGAGATTGTTAACCACTGCACCGGTATTAGCACAACCAGATATCGAGAAGTCATTTGATGTTTAGTGCGATGCTTCTGGTATTGGTATTGGATGTGTATTGATGTAAGAAAGCCGAGTCATTGCCTATGCTTCCAGACAACTTAAGCAACATGAAGAGCACTATCCCACTCATGATCTAGAGTTAGCAGCAGTTGTCCACGCTCTGAAGATTTGGCGACGTTACTTGCTTGGTAATGTGTGCCATATTTACATAGATCACAAGAGTTTAAAGTATATCTTTACTCAATCGGATTTGAACATGCAACAAAGAAGATGGTTAGAATTGATTAAAGATTATGACTTGGAAGTACATTACCATCCTGGTAAAGCAAATGTAGTTACAGATGCCCTCAGTCAAAAGAGCCATTGCAATTGTTTGATAGTAAGAACAATGGGTTTGACTTTATGCCAAGAAATGGAAAAGTTGAGTATAGCTGTAATTCAACAAGGTAGTTTAGCCAATATGACTGTTGAAGCCACTATTCAAGATCAGATTATTGCTGCTCAGAAAGAAAACAAGGGTATAGACCATATCAAAGAAAGAATCAAGAATGGGAAAGCGGAATGCTTCAAAGTAGATGATAAAGGTGTGTTATGGTTCAAGGATAGCTTAGTGGTACCAAAGGTTCCAGAGTTGCGACAGTCAATTCTTGAAGAAGCACATGCTACTAGATTATCTATTCATCCGGGAAGTAATAAGATATACCATGACTTGAAACAAAGGTTTTGGTGGACCAAAATGAAGATAGAAATTGCCCGGTATATAGCCAAGTGTGATACTTGTCAAAAGGTGAAAGCTATACATTTGAGGTCTGCTAGAGAGTTACAGCCATTACCTATTCCAGCTTGGAAGTGGGAGGATATTAGTAGGAGGATATTAGTATGGACTTTATTGTTGGTCTACCTAAGACATCAAAAGGTTTTGATTCAATATGGGTCATTGTAGATTGACTAACAAAGTCAGCATATTTTCTTCCAGTCAAGATTATATATCCTACTATCCAGTATGCCAAGATGTATCTAGCAAGAATCATGAGTCTACATGGAGTACCAAAGGCCATAGTGTCAGATCGGGGTACATAGTTTGTTTCTAGCTTTTGGAAACACTTGCATGCTTTGTTAGGTATCAAACTCCTATATAGTACAGCTTATCATCCCTAGACTAATGGTTAGACTGAAAGGGTCAATCAAATACTTGAAGATATGTTAAGATGTTGTGTTCTTAACTATTCCAAGAAGTGGGATGAATGTTTGCCTTTGGCTGACTTTTCATACAACAATAGTTATCAGGAGAGCATTAGAATGGCTCTATTTGAAGCACTCTATGGTCGTAGATACAGAACATCACTGAGTTGGTCCAAGCCTAGGGAAAGAAGGTTCTTTGGAGTTGACCTTGTGAAAGAAACAGAAGACAAGGTTAGGCAAATACAAAGTAATTTGAAGATAGCTCAGTCCCGACAAAAGAGTTATGTAGATAAACGACGTAGACCGTTGGTGTTTAACAAGGGAGATTTTGTATATCTGAAGGTATCACCAATGAAGGGAGTTACCCATTTTGGTGTTAAAAGCAAGTTGGCACCTCGATATATTGGGCCATTTTAAATTTTAGAGAGGTATGGAAAAGTGGCATATCGCTTGAAGCTACCCGAACATCTTTCAGTTGTGCATGATGTGTTCCATGTTTCAAAATTAAAGAAGTGTCTCCGAGTGCCTGAGCAGAATGTTGAGGTTGAAGGAGTGGAACTTAAACCTGATTTGACCTATCCCGAATATCCTATCAGAGTTCTAGATCAGAAAGATTATGTTACTCGAAGGAGGACAATCAAGTTCTATAAGATATAATGGAATCAACATTCCGAAGAAGAAGCTACTTGGGAATCTGAAGATTACTTGTTAGAAAAATTTCTAGAGTTTCTTGCGTCAATATAGAGTAATGTTAGTTGAGCTTGGTTGCTGTAAGTTGTGTTTTGTAATGAGACCTTAGCTGTTTTATGGATAGATTTTGTATGTGTTCTCACGACACATTTCCTTTTCCATTACTTACCCTATGGCTATGAATCTCGGGACGAGATTTCTTTTAGGGGGAAGGATTGTAACACCTCGGGTGTTTAAATACTTAAACCTACCATGTCATCATATGCATTGCAAAGCATTTGGTCTTTAGTGAAAACTTTGATATGCATACAATAAAACAAGTTTACCTTTATGTGGTATGTGTTGAATTGTATTGTTTGAATCAAGTTTAAAATTTGGTTTGGATTTGAATTTTCAAGAAAACCTGATTTTCAGTATTTAAATCCTACCCTAAAAACTCATTTCAAAATCTAAGCACAATTTGGAGTTGAGCCTAAAAGCAAAAGTGTAGAGCTTGGCAAGTTATACAAAGTTTGTTTTTGGAGTTTTCAAAGTTGTTATGAAAAATTTGAAGTAATTTGAAAAGACGTAATTCGTTAAATGTCCCCTATTTGAATTCAAAAGTTCATTTTAAAATGTAGACCGAATTAGGGGGTGGTTATAAAAGAAAAGTTGTAGAACTTCGGCTTTTGAGCAACTTTTATTTTTGGAGATTTTTAAGTTGTTATACAAATTTGGGAGTAATTTTGATTTTAAAACGAATGGCAATTCTGTAAATATGTGGAACAGTGCCACGACCATCGCCCCACTGCCGGCGACCTTCTGCTTAGTTCCAGATGCACCTGTGGCTGCCCTTGGCTTTGCGCTGGCATGGAGAAGGCCACTGTGTGTCGCCTCCTTGATCTCTTGGCCGCTCTATAAAGCTCAGACGCCGTCGCCGTTCTTCCTTTTGTTGCTCTATTTTTTCTGACGTCGCCGATCATCTCCGTCGAGCCCTCGCTGTCGAACCAGCATCTGTGCCATCGCAACAAAGTGCTCAATAGCTTCACCTACTCCTTGTATGCCTAGCCATCCAACTGTGGTCGCCTGATTTCGCCGGGAACCCACGGTGCGAACCCTTCTTCCTCGTGGCCGGCAACCTCTCCGTCGTGCTTGCGCCGTCGTGGCCAGCGCTCCCTGGTGAGCCTTTGCTCTTGCTCAGTGCACCTCTAGCTCTTCCTTGTTCCTGAGATGCTCTATGTCCGGTTGATTGCTCATTTTGTCCATCACAGTCGCCTGAGCACCGTCGTCGCCAAAGTTTGCTCCGCTGTGGCCGCTGTCAACGTCGACCTGTGTCACCGTTGCTTCTCTGGTCTCACTCTTTGCTCCAACGTGTTCGTGGTGAGCTGCTAAACCTTCCCATGCCTTCTATTTACACTCTACCGGCCTTGTTTCGCCGGTGTGGCGTCGCCGAGCCACTGCGTCCGCCATGGCCGACGTCAAGCTCGTAACTCACTATAATTGCTCAAGCTAGTGCCTTCAAGCTAGTAACTCGCTATAATCGCCGATGCGGGGTTGGTCTCACCATCGGCGAGTTTTCGTCGATCAGCGCCATTGCCATTGTGGTCAAAGCGGGAGGTCGGGGATGACAGGTGGGGTCACCCTGTCAGCGACTGTGTAGTTGAAAATGAATTTTCTCCTTTTCTAAAATGTTTGAATAGTGTTGTAATTTGTTATTTTTGTGTAGATTTATTTAGAGCTCCAAAAATTATGAAAATTTTTGTGTGACCTATCTGTGATGTATATTATTTAAGAAAAATATGAAATATTGTTTTTCAGTACTTTTTGAATGTGATAAAAATTACTCAATTAATTAATAAATGGGTTTCCATGATTTTTCTAGGCTCAATTAATTATCCAAAAATTATGAAAATTATTTTGCCACTTAGTTATCATGTGATGAACATTTGCAAAAAAATTGAGCTCAATTGGAATAAGTTGATTTATTTCATAATTTTGAATTAAATAATTAATTCATAAAAGCAAATAGTAACCTTTAATGATTTAGGTTTTGTTTGAAATTTTGGATTGAGTGATGACCTTGAATCATTAGTTGGTAATGATCCTTGGCAATTGATGTATGTGTTACAAAAAAGGTTTAGTTCGGTTGACTTGCAACTGTACCGCGAAGGAAAGTTGTATTCGAATTGTTAATTTTACATCCATCAACAAGCATCATGTTTCATATTCCGCATCATGTTAAACATGGCATTGTTACTATGTGTAGTGAACGAAGGTGAACACGTGGTAGTTAATCAAGTTGCGGAGGAGGTTAATCCATCTGTTGAGGTCGGATCGGATAATTGTGGAACGTCGCAGGAACCTAACTTTTCCATCAACGAAGGCAAGCCCCGGATGCATTTAACCCTACCTTGTGTTTTACAAATTTTATCGCTTTTGCTTTTATATATTGCATTAAGTGATTAGGAGTCAAGTGGAAACCTAATTGGTGCATTACCAATCTTGTTTTTCTGTATCTACCTTGTTACCAGTTTTAATTCGTAAATGACTAGTTATGCTTAGTCATGCTTAGTCGGGTGATTACCTGTCGCCTGAGAGTTTTAAATGGATCTTTGGTTACTTATGTTATCATGAGATATGAGCATGGGAAGTAATAAATCTAGACCGGGCGGACTCGGTGTGTGAGAGCCACAAGACATGGAGGTCTTATGAGTAGCTTCTTTTCGCCTGTGTCGATTAAGGTCCGTCCATTGTTGAATTGCATGAGATGAGACTTTGTAGTACTAACCACATACTCTGATAAGTCTTAACTTGGCAATTCTATTACGAGAATGGCTACTCGCGCACTAGGAGTGGAGAGATGGCGGGAATAGCGTGTAGCCACATGGCAATGGGTCGGATTGACGGAGTACTGTATTCTCGGGTGGCGTGGACCCGTTCTTGTTTTAGAAGTTCCAAGGGTAGGTTGGTATATGTAGGTCGGGAACCTGCATATGTCATGTGGTCTGGAATCTCCAGCTAGGTTAATAATTGGTTCGAATCGTCGTTGCTCCTCGGTTATGGAGACTCAACTCACTGTTCATCATCGTAGTTAATAACTAAAACTTGAGCTGGATTTGAGGAGTTTGATATGAAGTTCATGATCTCATTATGGATTATGGCAGATTCATATATTGTTCTTATGAAGTTTAAATGTTGAAATACTAAAATTTTGTTAAAGAGCTTTTACGCAAAAGAACTTTGATTATTGCTAAAGCCATACCTTGAATCCCTAAGCCTGCATTCCTGAGTCTTCTCAGTTTTTATTTTGGTTAAGTCTTGTTGAGTACTTTTGTACTTAGGGTTCGTTGACCCTTGTTGCAGGTGAGCCTCATGAGCAGGTCTGTTTTGGACCTTGCTGCATGACTGTTGTTCCTGTCGATGACGATAAGTGAATGTGTGATCCTGAGGCAGGATGCTTATTTTGCGTGTTATATTTATGTTAATTATGCCACTCTACTACTACTATGGTTTGTGATAATTATTGAACTTAGTTTGTAAGGTTTGAAACAACTGGTTTGTAAATTAAGTTATCGTAAGACTTTTGCTATTTTACTCTGATGTATATATTTGAATAAATGTTGTAATACTATAATGACTCTGTAATGTGATCCTGCTCGGAAATCGTGGATGATTCGGAGTTCCTCGAGGACACCCGATAGACTTCTTAAGTTACCAGGAACATATGCATAGTTGTCAAAGGTCGTTGGACAGTGACAAGTGCATGTGGGTCCTATAATTTAGGAGGTTCTACCACACTCCATGTGTTCACAAGCGTGTCGACACTGAACTCATGAGGTATCCTCATCTCGATATTATAGTTGCAATGCCGAGCTGCTGCCACCAAATGAGAACATACAAAGTGGTATTGCCTTGGTTTACCACAAGTGCACTTAAAATCTTGGGGGACAACCACATGTATCCTCGACTCTCGGACTTCGCTGTCGGACATTGTACCACCCCTATGCTCGACCTGATAAGTCCCTGTGGCATGGTCAAAGCATGCAACCTCATGTGTGCCAGCCCTTTCTCTTGCCTTCTCTAGTGTGCCTTTGGTTTCAGAGCCCATATCTCTCTATCACTCTGCAACTGCAATGCATGGGCATGTCAATCGTTGAACCATGCAATAAGCTTATAGAAGGTGAATTGAACAATTGCATTCACGAGCATACCACATATCCCCAATAGCAACTTATTAAATGACTCTGCCATGTTGCTGCACTGAAACTCGTACCTCCAGCCATCGACGTCATGAGCTCTCGTCCATTTCTCCAAATCCCTCATCAAACCTATGAGCCATTGTCTACTTTCTGCATTTGATGCGGTTCTGACCTGCTCTAACTTTTCCTTAAAGTACTTGTCCTTAAGCTGTCGAGCAGCCTCCTAAAACAGAGTTACCCTTAACACCATCCTTCCGGAGTAGATTCTCAGCAAGGTGCCGAGTACACCAATGATGGTGCAACGGTGCATACCCCTCTATCTGCTCTCGCATGGCATTAAGTATGCCTTGATGCCTATCAGATATGATGCCAACCTCCCTGATAGGCCCAACCACATGTATCTAGACTAGCCTCAAGAACCATCCCTAACTGTCATTGTTCTCCTTCTCAACCAAGGCAAATGCCAAAGGAACCAACTTGTTGTTCGTGTCATAGGATATGGCTATAAGAAGTGTGCCCTAGTATTTGCCAATCAAGAACGTACCATCAATGGAGAAGACAGGACGACGGTGCCTAAAGGCCTCAACACACTGAGGGAAGAACTAGAAGGCACGAAAGAATATCTGCCTCCCATCCTTCCATGCATTAGGTTTTGGAATGTACTCATAATGCATGCATGGATTCACCACTTTGATTGCATTGAAAAGAATTGACAGCTGCTCATACCCATCCTCCCAGTCCCCATATATCATCTTCCTGTCAATGTGGGACCATGAGATACACCGCAAGGAAGAGAGGAGATCTAGTTTGATTAGGATTCCTCCCATATAATCCTAGTAGTAGTACTACCCTGTAATCCTACTAGAACTCTACATTATAAACCGACTAGGACTCTGGCCTCCTGACTATATAAAGGAGGGCAGGGCTCTTTAGATGGGAGAAGAGAGTTAGAGACAACACTTGATAATCAATCCAACGCAAAGGCTAACGCCGACTGGACATAGGGCTATTACTCGATCACGATCGAGGGCCCAAACCAGGATAAATCAACTATCTCTTGCGTTTATCGTCGAGTTCTGTATACATCGAAGCCCGAACAAACTGCCCCAGGTACCCCCGTGGCAGGCTATCGGTGGTGAAACATTGACACTTCCATGCTCGCTGCTTAGCCCTCCATGCTTTACCATAAGTTATCATATATCCTCCATACAACGCTTCAACGGTCCTAATAATTGTCCTCACCTTCATGTTGGGTTCTCCCTGCAAAATTCCCATCAACCGCTTGGCAATGAGGGTAGATGTCAACTGTCGATGCCTCAGTGTCAGCTCATGGTCAGCACAATTGTGTGGCCCGACAACTTTTGTGATCTTCCATTTTTCGGTTACCTATTGCTTCCTTGCACAAACCCTCCATAGGCAGCGTTTCTTGTCACACACAACTATGTAACGGCGCTCCGCATATGAATGCAATACCCTGTAAGGCCTCTTTTGTATCACTGCAAAAGCCTGCAACCACCTCTTTAAAGTAGGGAGGTCATTGAACACCCTCCCATTCTCAATTATCATGTTAGGACTGGCCTCAGGAGCTTCTAGGAGCTCATCATCATGTCCTTTTGCAAACGCTTGATCGAAATGAGCAAGATCGCTGAACTCATGAACTCTAGGATCATGGCGGTCGGGAAAGATACGCCTCACCATCTCAATATCACTTTCTGTCAGCTCTCTAACAGGGCGATCATTATCAGAATCAAGAGCCCTAGCCATCTCATATGGCTCCGAATCATGCATAATTTCAACACTATTTGACCCACGGAATCCATCTCCAAAGTACACTTGTGCAGCAACCGGGGGCATATCCACATTCTTAGGAATGTCTCCTGCAACATCATTACAGAAATAAGAAAAGAATGAAAGAAATAGATATAAGGAACGGGGTAAGCTCCCAAAAACTATGCGGTTAAGACACTTACTCGGATGATTCTGTGTCAAAGGGATCTCATAAGGAGGATCTGCCATGAAAAAATAAGTCTGACAACCATCTCCAAATACCGCATTTAGGGGCAGATTGAGCATCGGGAACCATAGGTGCAATATGCACATGCAGGCAAGGTTCTAGAACGGGAGGGTCGATGTATGTCTAATGATCCATTGCTGGGGTAAACCCATGAGGAATGGGATCAACTAACACCCGACGCACAACAACGTCCAAACATTGTAGCTGGCTCTTCATAGTCGATCTTACATAGTTCTCCCACTAATCCGCACAATCAATTGAGATCATTCGCCTGAAGATGTTCGAAGAACAACCTAGGTGCAGTACACCATCAACTGCAATGACATCATCTCCAAGGCAATGCAGCTCCTCTCGAGCCCTTGCAACCATGTCACTAAATGAAGGCCTATCATTGAATAGCACAGGCACGCTTTGCATGTCAAGAAACTCAATATATCCATAGCGATCGCTTTCAACGGTGCCTCCATGATATATGGTCACTAGGTTATCCATCTAATTCAAACACATAACGAAACACGTGTCCTTTAATCCAAATTAGACGATAGATAGTACCTAACAAGTACTTTCTAACTACAAACTAAATAATCAAGATAATAACTACGTATATATTTACAATGTACTCACTAAATAACTAGATCATATGTAGATAACTAAAAATGTAACTACATATCTAAGTTGCTATCTAACTATATCTATGTGCCTATGTGTCTATGTTTCTATCTATCTACATATATATCTCACTAGATCACTAACTAAATTAACTACCTGAGTCATAATATTAACTAATAAATAACAAATGCCAATTAAGTAGGTATATTGCATATTCATAAATTTTACCTTTCCGGGCTGGCAGACGATGGGCGTGGGTTAGGCCGAAGATCTGGGCCGGTGGTGGCGCGGCAGACAATAGCGGTGGCGCGCGGCGGGCGCGGGATGCCAGGGGCTACGCGCGGCGAGTTCGGCTCGACGGCCGCGAGAAGCACGCCGGCGGTGGACGGCGGCAAGGCGGGGCGAGGTCGGCGGTAGAGGACGGCAAGGCGGGCCACGACCGAGGCCGACGGTGGAGGGCAAGGCGAGGACGACGACGGAAGGCGGCGGAGGCGGCGCTACGCGGCGCGGTGGCCAACCACGGGCAACAGCGCGGCGCGGGGGGCGGTGCAGCGCTACAGCACGCCGAGGCGCGGCGCGGCAAGGGGCGCGGCGTGGGGCGGGGGGGCGGCCTCGGGTCACGCGCGGGCGCGGTGGCGGGCGCGGCGCGGCGTGGCCCGGGCATGGCCTCGGGTGCGGCGCGGCGGCGGTGGCGCGGCGGGGACGGTGGTGCGGCGAGGGCAGTGGCGGGCGAGCGCAGGCACTGTGGCGGGCGTGGGAGCAGGCGTGGCGCCGCGGGCTCGGCGCTGCGCGGCGGCGATGGTGCGGCGGGGGCGGTGGCGGGCTCGGCGTGGGGCGGCGGCGCGGCGACGGTAGCGCGGCGGCGATGGTGCAGCGGGGGGCGGTGGCGCGGCGAGGGCGGGGGCACGGGCGCGGGCGAGGGTGCGGCGGTGGCGCGGGCGAGCGGCGGCGTCGGCGGCAGTGCTCGGCTAGGGCGAGAGGGAGAAGAAGAGAGGAAAGACGCGAGCCCGTTAGATATTTTTGAGATCGACGTCAAGATCTACAGCGCCGAGGACATGCCAGGAGACTCGGCGCCAGAGCCGGACTAAGGTTCATTTCCTAAATTCTTTCTGGAGTCCGTCGGTGAGAAACTTAAAAAAAAAACAAATTGTAAAAAATTCGGCCGCCCGCCCGACGGCAGGCGTAGGCGCGCGCGCACGCGGAAGCAGCCAACACACGCAACCCGGCGGCGCTTTTCCGCCGCGCGCGCGTCAGAGTCGCACCAACCTCCGCCGCCCTCCACCCGAAATTCCCGTCCCCTCCACCATCTCGCCGCTTTTCCACCCTCCTGGCCTCCCCCTCTGCTGCTGTTGGTAGGAGTACTGTTAAAACCCCCTTCGCCGCCTCCTCGAGACCCAAATTCTTGCCACTGTTCGGGAGGAGTACTTGTCAATTACTGTTAAAATCCCCTTCGCCGCCTCCTCGAGACCCCAATTCTTGCGTAAAACCCGCAGTGATCCGCCCAACTCCTGACCCACAGGATTGGAGCGCGCATGGTCGATCGCCGCGGCCGCTGAGCTGCGGCGGGAGTGATCGGCGGGGCCGAGAGGACGGTGGGTCGAGGGTAGGAGGCGATGTCCGGGCTGCTGGGGAGGCCTGGTTCTTGGGGCGGCCTGGTGCTGCGGGTGGGGCAGACGTTCTTCGCCGCCGCCTGCATCGGCCTCATGGGCAGCTCGCTCGGATTCGCCAGCTACACCGCCTTCTGGTAAGCTACATGAAAACCACAAACCGCGTCCCGGTTGACCTTGTCTTTTGGGGGTTTCTTCTTCTAGCCTACCGTGGTCTCTGTTGGTTGGGGTTTCTCGTGAATCTATCCATTTGGCGGGGAGCATCCCTAAATCCCCATTTTGCCTCGGATTATTCTCTGACGATTCATCAATCCTCATTATTTTTTTATGGATCAATGCAGTCGTAATTGGGTTCATTTATGGGGGAATTGTGGAGTGAGGAAGGGACGACTAACAAACTGCTTCTTAATTTCTAGGTTGCGTTTTGTCAAGTGCATTTAGTTCGGAGGGTTAGTTGCAGCATCCGAGACAAAAATTCTGAGAAGTATATGATTGCCGTCCAATTGTACAGATAGTCCGAAAAGCATATTAGCATGGTGACACTGGAGGCGTATTCAAAGAATCCATTTTGTTCGATATGGTGGTGGTAGCTTGAAACACGTGGTGCATTTGTAGTCATTCCAGTATCTAATGGATCCTTGTTGCTGTGATTGCTTATCTGCTGATGTTTAGTAAGCTGTTAACTCAGATTGTTACAGCTCGTAAACTTTCTCCTTTCAAATTTGCAAAAACCTCATATTGTCTTTCACATTTCAGCTACTTGATTGCATCAATGGGACTTCAAATGCTGTGGAGTTTTGGACTTGCGTGTCTTGATGGATATGCCATTACAGCCAACAAGGATCTCACCAGCCCCATTCTATTGAGCTTGTTTGTCGTTGGAGACTGGGTAATGACTAAACTCATTTTGGAACTCTTGTCATCTAATGTGCTTTTACCTATATGCTTCGATAAACCCTTAACATCCAGTATATTGGTATACTACTTTATAGAAGCAATGAAGTTGTCCATATGAATATTCCAAACTGATTGATATTTTTGCAGTTCTTTTCTATATCTCTGGAAATGTGGAGCTTTATCCATAAATTTTGTTATGCTACTCCTCTAGAAGTTTTTGTTTTGTTTTAAATGTTTTAGGATTCTCAATGTAAAATCTCGTGAACTATTTGGCTATCAATTTATTTGTGAATAGGAACACGAATGTTTGTAGATTTGTTCAAAATGCTGAAGTTCCATTTACTCCCTCCGTTCCTTAATATAAGCCATATAGTTTTTAGCACCAATATTAACGCACGGCTTGGGGAAGGATGTGAGACCGAGGAAAAAAAGGAAAATCAGGCCACCTTCTCTCTCCCAATCAGATTATTTCCTAAATCTAAGGGATTGGTTGGGGCATGTGCTATGTACGGTGGAAAGGTTTCCAAACTAATCGGCGTGGAAGCTGATACGTACCTATATTTTGGAATTTTCTTTAGAAATCTATATGGCTTATATTAAGGAACGGAGGGAGTATATCAGAATAGATTTTGGTCATCAAAGTTGTGTTTTATAGAGTATCAATTTGCAAACTATTACTTGTTTGCGATGGAGAGAGTAATAATAATATCTAATTTTCAACATAAGTGCTCTGCACATTCTAAATCTGTGATACTTAAATGATCCAGTACATTCTGTTTTCCCCCTTTAAGAAGAGTTAATAGTTTCACATTTGTACAATTCATGTTAGTTTTAAATTGGCAAAGTTTGGTTTTCTGTACATGATGTTCATTATTCATGCTCTCCCTATTTGATGGATGATGCATTGTGATGCCAGCTTGGGGTCATACTAAGAGGAAAGATCAGATCTGTGTATTACATTCAGTCTGGTGTGGATTTGTTATTTATCAAATTGTACGAGTCTAGCCTTGTACTCATTTGGGCGACGCTCATCTAATCACGTCCATGCTTTCAGCAGCACTAATGAAAACCAATCTACTGAGTGTAGGTAACAGCAATTCTGTCATTCGCCGCAGCAAGCTCATCTGCTGGTGTAGTAATTCTATTTCAAAAGGACGTGTTCTTCTGCAGAAGGTATACCCATCTCCCTTGCGGAAAATATGAGCTCGCCACAGCGTTTGCCTTCGTGTCTTGAGCATTCAGTGCTACATCAGCCTTGATCATGTTTTGGCTGCTGGCTGCGTTCTGACTTTGTGTGTAAAATTTGGTGGTAGCGATGTTTATAGTGCCTACTTTGCTGTTCTCTCCTCGTAGCTTTTACAACCATATCACATATTTAGCAGACCACGTAGCCCAAAAATTGGAAATGTTGGGATCATGTAAAGTCCTTGGAGGGAACAGTTACTAATGGAAGAAGGAAGAAATTCACTGAACAGATACTTTTCCTTCATATCTGCTGAGTTAATTGCCTTTCGCTATCTTTGATGCAAGGTGACCTCGCACACTGCAATCAAGCAGTTCTATGTAAACAATCTGAAACAAGACCTTGGATTTTTAGTTTCTGATAGAGATGGCATTTATCTTGTGTGATGCATTTTTTACTCGAGCTCAACTATGTAATGGTTACATGCTGTCGACAAAACGAAACAAGTTGGCCAATTTCACATCAAGGCAGTTGTTTTAGAATTTCTGTGAAAGAAACGTCATGAGTTCTGCACAAATAGACTAATTAGCAACACATCTGAATGATGTGTCTGCATCCCTGACGCGTTTACAAGATGGCGGGTTTCTTGCCGGATACAAAAGAGAAGACGGCATCGCAGTAATGTAGAGCAGTTGCAACCTTGAGCAGAACAGGAATGACAACCACAGTAGCTTAGCATCTAGTAGCAGCCACAGTAGCTTAGCATCTAGGAGAACGGCGCATAATCCATCAGGCACAGATCCACAGGTCCAAAACATTCGTGGAGAAGCATATAATTGTTGGGGGTCCAGACAGCACCAGGACTCCCGACAAGCAGTCACTTAGGTTTTACTAGGTCAGGTTAGCATCTGGTTTCATGTCTCAAGTTAGGCGTGGCAAACTTTTCGCCTAGGTATGGATTGATCCCACAAGCCATGTGCCCATCATGTCTTGGCAACACATCCTTGCAAGCCAAGTTGTGGCTATCTTTTTCTCTCTGCCACAGGTTAGATGATTTAGGCAAGAAAAAGTGTGGCAAAAGTTAGGCGCCAAGTGTGACAACCCTTGGCAATCTTAGGAATGAAGCAAACGTGTTCACCTTGCAATCATGAATTGTCAAAAATATCGACATTGTACTGCACCAACGAATTTTACTTCTTACCAAAATCTCAAACTTTCGTGGTACAAAGGTTGAAAGCTTTTGCTAAACAAACAGAGGGCGCAATAAAGAAAAGCAAAAGGACACTTATCCTTCTTCCAAAATTTGGATTTCGGTAAGAATAATACAAAGTAAATTGCACTTGTGCAGTCTCGCTCGTTCGAAACTTCAGGAATATAAGTCAAGGACAAACATCCTACTACGCTGATTCAAAATCCTTTTTTATCAAACTTCCATCTAGTAGAAAAAACCCTAGCACCTTGCCACCAACGTTCTTCCTCCTGGCCTCTTCATGATCCATGATGCCAGCAGAGGTCGTCAAGACAATAAAACCGAACTGCACAACAAACAGTGAAAGATAATTACATTATTACAATGTAAAATTTGAACTGCTTGTACAGATACCCAGCGTCAGATCCATAGTTAGAAACAAGCAAAGCCCGTATGGCGAAGGAACGGACCTGACGAGATGGAAGGAGCCTAGCAGTCCACCCTTCAATTTCCTTGACACCTAACATCAAAACAAGGACTGATTACTCCGCACTTGTTCAGCCTGCCGTTCAACTCAACAATAATCTTTCCAGCACGATGGTCATCAACATACTCAAAACTCACCGATATACCCTGCAGAAAAGGACAGCAGTCATGAGAACCCTTTCCTTGTTTTCAACAAGTTTCAAACAAAATGTAAATAAAGAGAACTAACCATGCTTCTGCATCACCAAAAGGAACTTTATGATCACCTTTGAAGATGGCCTGATCATCACTTGCCTCTTCCCACGCTTCTCAGCATTATACATGCTCTTGAGAGCATCGTTCAAGACGCTAACTCTCACCATCCTCGGCGAACCTGCAGAGATGTGCACCAGCAGACTTGTGAAGAGAATGAAAATATTCAACATTTAACTTTGGGCTGTTCGATGGCAAAGTATGCGTGTAGTTTAACTATGGTGTAGGAGCATCTTGTACACCAGATTCTTTTTATCATTTTTGGGTTTGATGCAAGAAATCTCTTCCAAATGGGAAGCAATTTCCCATGGTTGTACTGGCTGCTATTTATTGGGATTATGGTGGGCAAGAAATAATATGTTTATTTTGTTTTCAAAAGAAGTTGGTTAGATCTTATGCTGAGATCATGTGTTTGCTTGCTTGTTTGTTTCTTCTTATTGGGCGGGACTCCAGAAAGGCGCTGGAAGGAGCATATATTCGGAAGGAAGCAGCGCTAAACTTCCACTCGAGCAGCATAATGAAGGCAGCAGGATGGAGATAATAACTTAAGATGTAGCAGTCTCATTGCGATGATGGAGGCAGCGAAAAGATGCTAGTGGGCACTAAGAAGTGCAAAATGTTGATGTTTTTTGCATCTAGGTGGTGGAGTGGACCATGGGCCTATTCTATGTCTTATTGTCTGTTGTTTAGTAGCTGTAAGAATAGAAGGTTGCTAGTAGTGAATATCGGTTTGGTTATGTGTCTGGGTTAGCCGATTAGAACTCTTTGTATTGCTTGTAGCAAGACTCTTCAAAACTCAAAGTACCCAAACCATGTAATTTCATTGCGTATGGCAATAAAATTGGACATCACCAGTTGTGGAAAAACAGACTTGTAAGGCTGCCATGTGTTACAAATCCCAAAGGATTACACTAGCAGCTTTGGAATAAAATAATAATTGAGTATATATAAGAAACAGCAACTAGTAAGCCATCAAATAGAGGTCTACTAACACGTTAAGACTAACAGATAACATTTCGCAAAGGGGTCGTCCTTCCTTAGATTCTTGGAAGTTCAGCTTTAGTGAGGAAGCTCGACTTCAGGATCTGTGATGCTAAGCGTCTGCTTTCTTATCCTGTATAGATTCCCTAGCCTAGTTTCCTTGCCTCTCTTAGGCTTCTAGTTTCTGCTGTTCGTTGTTTGCTTGCACAGTTTTGTGTGCTTGTACAGCTTCTTTCATTTTCTTACAGTGGGGGGCTTCCCCTGCTGTACTATTTAAAAAAAAAAAACATTTCACAAAGGTAAAAACAAAAAATAATTTGTGGCAGATGGAAGGGGTGAAAAGAAAACCCAGCATGCAAATTAAATGGCAAATCGAATAACACTGACCCACAGGCCACAAGTCTTGCAATCATAATGTTTCAGTAGTCCACACACTGACTATGCACTGGATGTGCAAATTAGGTAAGAGACAATACAACTTTATTGGTAGCATAATGTGTGAAACAACACACTGACACTGTCATCAACTCATCATTTCTTTTTGCCAAGGACACAACAGTAATCACTAACATAGGATGTTGCAATGAGCATACTGGAGATTAGATAACCTTGTTCCCCCTATGTGGAACACACTAAGAACACATGGCTTTCTATAGAGACAATAGAAGTATAGCTTGCTTTGCCAGTGAATAGTTGCACCTAGACTATGTAATGCGAGAACTATTATAACAGCAAAAATAGCTATGGAAAGACATGGTTCTACCCATAGCCAGAATTGAAAGGCATCCACAAGGAATTGACATCCGAACTAAACATTTGGCTTCCTCACGTCCACCAGACCAGGGACTTGACACAATCATATTGCTACTACATTGAAATCATAGGGTCTGCGCTAAGGATAATTATCTAGACAGGTTCACTAGTGTCTCACTGCTGGAGGGGAATTATTAAACATCCCATCCTCCTTCCTCCATATTACTACAAGCAAGCTACTTTTTTCTACACAAGCAAAAACAAGAAAAGCATATCCAATTTGCGGTGACACAACTAAGTACAAAGAACAGAACGCAAAACAAAATACCTGGACCATGTGGATCTTATTCCGGAATGGAAGGGTGGACTTTTGAACTTGGCTGGGAAAGCCATGTTGACCCAGGCCACGCTGTTGGCCATGCCAGTGCATGTCCCCATTGCAGTCTGTCTTTCTGCTTGGGCAATCGAAGCTATTGATGGCCGGCGGAGAGATTTTCTGTGGGCTGGTGCTGAATCAGTGCCGGGTGGCAAGTGCAAGGTAATGCAGGAGGTCGTTTGCAGGCCTAAAGAACTTGAAGGGTTAGGGATCACCAATTTGCATCGCTTTGGTATGGCTCTGCGCCTGTGCTGGGAGTGGTATCCGTGGTCTGATCCACCAAGATGCTGGGTTGGTCTTCCGAATAAACCAGAGAAAGCAGTCCAAGCCTTGTTCTTTGCTGCAATGGAGGTCCAAATGGTTGATGGGAAGTGTTCTTCTTGGTTCCTGCTCGACATCAGTGTCGTTCAGTCAGGGATGCGCTCGACAACTGTGCATGGGTAAAGGGCATTAGTGGGGCGCTGACTGTGCAGGTGCTACTGGACTATGTCATGATTTGGGAGAGGCTGGATCAGGTAGTGCTTCGGAGTCGCGTCCATGATCGGTTGATCTGGTGGTGGTCAGCAAACAAGCAGTATTCAGTTTCATCGGCTTACAGAGCGATGTTAGTTGGCTCAATCCGTATGGCAGGCACGAAGGAGCTCTGGAAGGTCTGTCCTCCACAGAAAGTGAAATATTTCTTTCGGCTAGCTCTCCATAGTCAGCACTGGACAGCAAATAGGAGGTGGCAGCACAATTTGCAGGATTCAGACTCCTGCGCCTTGTGCGATCAGGTTTCAGAGACTGGATCACCAGCTGATGGATTATGTTCTCAGTCGGGAAGTTTGGTCCTGTCTGCTACTTTGCCTAGGCTTGGAGGTGTTAATCCCTTATTCGACATGATGTTTGATTGGTGGCTTGGATCTAGGAAGTTGGTTCCGAAGCTCTCTCGTCGTGATTTTGATACACTTGTGCATTTGGTGTCCTGGCACATCTGGAAAAAATGTAATGATCGCACGTTCAGTAGCTGCTAGTCGACTCTGATAAAAAAAGTGGAGCTGATTCTGGAAGAGGCTGAAGAGTGGATTCTAGCAAGTTTCAGGCAGCTACAGTCGCGTATTGTTTTGCAATGAGTATTGTATTTGGGACATGTGCTTCTCTGTTTGGTCACAAAGTGTTTGTGTAATTAACGCCTACGAGAACTAAATCCTCATCTGTAAGCTTAGGCTTCCAATGAGTTTTGTATTTGTTTTAATGTTTTCTACCCTCTTAATGAAAAAAGGTGCTAAGGCAAAGTAAAAAAGAATGGTGTTGGCTAATCAGTCCACATGTGGAACCGACGAATAGAATATTTGACACTCCGAAGTTCAGATTCAGCTAAAAAAACACTTCATCAGTTTTACTGCGTCCAATTGAGTCAGTCTAACAGTGTGTTTCCTAAAACTCCTCTGCAAATAAATTGAGAATATCAGTTGAGCCAAAACAAAGCTTTATTTGAATAACGGGAAGGAAAGCCTTTTGAATTGGTACGAAACCCCTAAAGGGGCCGTTCGGTTATTCCGGAATGGAGGCAGGAACCAATCCAGCTGATGAATTGTTATACAAAATACACAATCATTCCAGCCAGGAAAAATTACAGGCCATGAATCCGAAACAACCGAACAAGCCCTAAATGTAACTCAATTTCCCCAAACAAGTGCTCAGTTGCTCACACAAAACAAAAATTCTGGTTGCAAATATCTCAAATAATCCAAAATAGGGACGCAACATGAAGAAGATTTAGACAGACAACATAATGTCTGGTGAATTTAGTTAAGAACAGGATATATTTACATTCTTAGTTACGAGCTCAGGAAGAGACACTAGACGCCAACAGGAGGCCAATAGCTGGGTGGATTACATATCCACATGGCTACGTTCGCTACTAACGAACTACTGTACTAAACAAGGATTAAGATCCGGATCCACAGGACGAAGGATGCGTACCTCTCGATGGCGGTGGGCAAAGCCGAGGTTACTCCTCCGTTGCGGCTGCGGCGGAGAGGCAGGCGGGCAACAAGGCGACCGGCAAGGGCGGCACAGGACAGGAGACGAGAGAGACGAGTCGAGGGTTTTTAGTGTTCTCAATGCATAGTTATGGTGGGCCGGGGTTTGGGCTGAGCCAAATGAGGCCCAAGAGAGGCAGATGATGGACGCGCTTGCGTTGCTATCGTTAAACAGTGATGGCAAGTTGGCAAGTAGGGATGTATGGACTCATGTTTAGCGTGTCCACACATGTTAGATGTTTTTCCTGTGATTAGGGGAATCTGAGCGGATGTTTTCACGGAGCAAGAATGATTTTCTTTCTCCCGTTATTAGAGGAATCCAGAGGTTTTATTTTTGTTTTCCTAGATTTTTTTTAATTTATCAAGTAAAAATCTGAAAAATCAATGGCTCAGATTTATTTGAGATATTACATCCTTGTATGTAAAGGGTGCACCTTAGCATTGCCCATAAAAATAAAATATATAGACATAGAGATGGAGATGGAGATGGAGATAGAGATAGATAAAAGATGATAAGAGAAGATAGAGATGTGAAGATTGATGAAAAGAGTGGTAAAGCTTCCAAACACTGGAATTGGAGGATAGTAAATGCCAAAGCCAAATCCAAGGCCCCAATACCTATATCCAAACGGGCACAAATCTGTTTGCTTAGATTTCACAATCCTGTGAACAAATTGAGGCATTGTGGATTCTAGCTTTTGTATCTCTAACTGAAACAAAGAATTGCAGATTCTAGCTTTTATTACCCCTATAATAACTGGAATAAAGAACTGTTTTTGATCATTCGTCCACAAATCTGTTTGCTTAGATTTCACAATCCAATAATTTGTGCAAACCCACCTTTTATCAGATTGTGGCAGTGCCCACACATCTAAGTTAGGGGCTGTTTAGTTCCCAAAAATTTTTACGTAGTACCCATCACATCGAATCTTGCGGCACATGGAGTACTAAATGTAGACGAAAAAAAACTAATTGCACAGTTGGGTGAGAAATCGCGAGACGAAACTTTCGAACCTAATTAGTCCATAATTAGACACTAATTGCCAAATACAAACGAAAATGCTACAGTAACCAAATCCAAAAAAAAATGCATCTAAACGCGCCCTTAGAGAAAGAGAGAAGTGGGACACCAACTTTTGAAACCGATGCACCTACACGGCTCAGGCCTATAACATGCACATACCGAAAACCGAAGGGCTAGTGTCCGGGAGCAGTTGCTGCGTCACCTACGTCACGCACGCCTGCATGGTTCACTCGCCAACGCCCACGCATACGCGCGACCATCCCAGCCCGCCCCGTCCGGACACAGCTCCCGCGCCTCCTTCGTCACGCGCGTCCATGGAAAGCACGCTCTATTTTCACGTGCCCCATGCACGTGGGGACCGATGCCAGTCACCTACCCCGCCTACAACGGATGAGCACCGCGGAGGCGGTCTGCCGGCCTCAGGCGTCCGCACGGTGACCCACGGTGGCACCCTAGCAGTAGCAGCAGGCGGCTGCACGGCAGGCGACTGTCCGCTAGCCACCGGCGCCGTGCAACAACTAGATCTACTTTTGAAACATTTGCAACATACTTATGAAACAGATGAAACACTTGAAATATGCGCTTGAAACATACGTATAGGCATAGCAACATATGCAACATCCAGATCTACTTGTGCAACATCCAGATGAAACACTCGTAACATAAGTCTGAAACATGCGAAACACTTGAAACATGTGGATAGAGCTATAGTAATATATGCAACATCCAGATGAAACACTTGAAACATACGTCTGAACGAAACAGCTGAAACATCCAGATGAAACACTTAAAACACATCGTCTGATCGAAACGACTGAAACACTTAAAACACGACGTCACCGGCGGCCATGGCCTACCTGGTGGGGAACTGCAGTAGCCAGTAAGCTCGGACCAGAGGAACGTCGAGAGCAATGACCCAGCGTACACCTAGGCGCAGGCCTCCCATTCCTACCACGGTGTCTTCGGTCGGCTACAGTGCACACCATGGCCGCGACGGCGCGAGGTGGGTGGTGGCACGGTGCGGGATGGGGCCAGGTGCGGTGCCGCCGCGCCGGAGAAGGCCATAGCGGGAAGGTGCACTGTCCGCGGCGAGCGGACCACGCGCTGGAGAAGGCGAGCGGCGGGTGGGTGGAGCGGTGGAGGCGCTCGCGGCGGTTGCATGCGTGCGGCGGAGAAGAATGGAAATGTCACTGTTTTTTAGAAACCGTGAAGGACGAGAGGAGCAGGCCTATTGAATCCGATGCTGCACAGGAACGGGGCATCCGGACGGACACGCATAGACGGACGCCCTCACCAGAGCATTATGGTACTAAAATTCATGCTTTCTGTTATTTGCTTTTGCTTGACGTATTATTCCATCAAACAACACACAGTTCTCACTCCAGTGTGCAAAGCCTCTCCTTAGGAGGACCTGCACCCATGCATTACATAGAGTACCACAGTAATAATAACCTAAAAAAGTGAAGGATTATGTACACTTACACGCAACTTAGGCTAATATTCACAGTTACTCAGCATCATCCTCATACAACAGGTTCCATGTGAGCAAGCCTTCGCTTGCTTTTCTTTCTTGCCTCACGGCTTCAACGAGTCACGGTTGTGGGGACGCTTGACGCCCGCGGTGCGACGGGCACCTCGCCGGAGAGCGTCGTGCCACGCCGACCGCACCAGAGCTGGCCGTAGTCTGGGAGAACAGATCGCTCGTCGTCATCACCTGTTGGTACCGGCCGGAGTCGCCCGGGAGATGGAAGTAGGACGTTGGCGAGGGCTCGTCGAAGAAGAGGCCGCCCACGGAGACCTGCCCTTCCTTCTTGTACTGCACGATGGCCCTGTAGATGAATGGGATGAGGCCTTCCATATCCAGAAATCTGCAGAAGCTCACGGCCTCACGGGAGAGCTGGGAGACAGGAAGATGAGATGAAGGAAGGAGTAGTTACGACACTTTAGGGGGGGTGTCTCTTGAGGTGGCAATGGAGGCAAAGGTGAGCTTAAAAAGGGAGACAAAGATGCATGACGTGGACACTTGAAATGGATAGAGACAATCAGACCAAATGGAGTGATTTCCAAGTATCTAACTGTATCTAATAATATATATTCTGATAAGATGGTACTAATATATATTATTCTCTGACAGCTTGAGAGCAACTCTGAATGAAGTAGCTAATAAAAAGTATCTAATAATATATATTCTGATAAGATGGTATTTAAACCTATTATCAAGTTTAAACTTTTGGCTGAATGAAGTAGCTACCAAATGTTCACATTTTTCTCAAATCTAAGCCATCAATACATAAAGTCAGTAACTTTCAGAAAGAAAACGGGGAGATTGTTTTTGCGCGGTGGTAGGATTGTAGCACGGGGAGGATACTAAAACGCAAGGGATGTTCAGTCTTAGAAGGCTAGTTTTACAAGTGGACAGCGACGCGTTGGAGTTTCAGTGCAGGGATATCCTTTCTAAATTCAACTCTTGGAAGCATACGGCTTACCTTACCTGCTGCAAAAGAAAAGGAAGCCAAATGCCCGCGTCTGACTGAGCTGAGAGATCAGAGCCCCCGACCATGATTGGTTATCCACCGGAATTGTTAATCCGCGCGCGTTTCCGGCCTCCCTCCCGGTGGCGTAATCCGTTGGAAATCCAAGCGCCGGCACGGAAGATCCCGGTCGTTCTCGCGTCACTCCAACCGACTCTCCATCTACGCCATGTTCGTTTGGCTTATAAGCCGTACTTTTTCAGTCAACGAACAATATTTTTCTCTCACAACAAATTAGCTAACGGTACTTTCAGTCATGGCTTATCAGCCAAGCGAACAGGGCACTAGCGATGACTTCTCGAGCACTCAGTTGTACCAGAGATCATTAGAGATCGATTATTCTGCAGCTCGTGTGGCTGGAGCTGAAGCATGGACGCATGGCTGCGACCTGCAAGATTGAATGCTCTAAACTAGTGAAGAATGGTTTTTATATCTGATTATCCGATCATGCTGGAGACGACTGAAGATGCCGGTTAGACAGCAGTTCACACCGGCCAGATCATCTGATGCTATTGTTTAGTATGTGCTGCGTCCGCAGTCTGCTGGTAGGAGTACTGTTTATTATGCCTGGTCAGCTGCAGGTGATCAGGTCATGATATTGTTTAATAGATATTGTTTGGATCGGTAGTTCGGCACTGATGTGCTCGTCTCAACTAAAAAGGATCGATTCAGGATGGGATCGAAAGATGCAGCGGAATTCCACGGGAAACCTGATATGCTTGAACTCAGGCTTGAGACCTCACATCAGGGACCTGCTGCTGTCAGTGTCCTTCCTGCTTCGAGCTTGAGTTAAGTGCGTCAGAAACAATGCCACTGCAGAATCCTTGGGTGTTTCCGTTGGTACCTCAAGGTTTTCTGATGGCTCTGCCGGCATGCAGACAGTTGTGACGATGACTTGGCGCCAATAAGTTCTATGCATCCGGATTTGAGATATTTGAACCTTTTTTGTGCTGTGCCTCTTCTGCCTAGTATGGGAAGGAACAGCAGCGTCAGACTAGCCACAGTGTGCTCCGGTGCTGAAAAAATAATCCTGTGCCATCTCATGCCGATGCCGAGGCTCTCTGCTACATACAACGTTCAGCATCAAGGTATATGTGTGGGTGGGACCTATTTGCTTGGAAATGAAAGGTGCAGTAACAGACTCTGGAATTTACCCAGCATCGAGGCATTTTCTTTACCCGTGGTTTGAATTTTCCAACTCGGCATCGTGCTGCACAATGAGACAATTCGATGCCTGAATATTCTCTCTCTTGAGCATCGATATGTTTCTACGATGTGGGTAGTCCTAAAGAACATATGAATAACAAGCTTTAGGCTTCCAAGTAGCTTCGATGCAGGGTAGGTTGTCCAGGTCTTTTCGAAAGATCCGTTACCGGCTTTCATTTAAATAAGAGGAGCAAATTACAGATTTCCTATGTGGCACAAGATGCGCCGCACCTATTTTGCTTGGGTCTCATCTACAGAGTCCCTCGCCACCCCTGAATTCACAAGACAGTGATTTACATGAAGCTAAAAACACAACTAGCTGATCCACTGACTAGGCTGGGGCCGAGGCCGGCAGCAGCATCTCCAAATCCCTATTCCCAGCGAATCTCCAAGTCCGCGCTTCATCCTGAATGTTGTACACAATTTGCCGGACAGTCCTAGTTACCTTCCTGAAGACGAGGTTGTTCCTCTCGCGCCAGATTTCCCATATCGTTAGCGTGACCAACGACTGCAACCCCGGTCTCAATGATGGATCGGCAGTAGCTACCAAATCAGTGAACCACACGCCCATAGTGGAGCTGTTGTTCCAGTTTGCTGGCATCAAGGACGGTACCTGAATCTAGTTCGCCACCTCTTCCCAGACTTTCCTTGATACATGACACTCACAGAACAGGTGCTGGGTGGTCTCCAAGTTTCTGATACATGTTGGCAAAAATACTCATTTGGCCATCCTCTGCGTTGCAAGCGCGCTGCAGTCCAGATTCTATCCTGCAACATGAGCCATATGAACTTGCATCTTGGTGCCGCCTTCGTCTTCCACGTCTGGGCTGCTGCCACACATTTAGTCTTGCCCTCAAATTGCATAGAGTATGCAGATTTGGCTGTATATTTGCCATCAGATGTGAGAATCCAGGTGATGGTGTCTTCTTGTGTCTCTATTAGGACGATATTATCCAGCCCCTCCCAAAGCCTGATGTACTCTGCAATAAGCGGCTGATTCAAGTTGTGATCAATGTCCGCAATCCATCGGTTGTTTGTGATTGCATCTGCCACCGTCTTGTTTTTCCTCTTGCTATGCCTATGCAGCCCCGGAAAGCGTGCGGCGAGTGTTTCGCCATGCAGCCAGCGCGATGTCCAGAAGTAGGTTGTCCAAGTCAACTTAAAAGTTTTGAGGGCACGTAGATTTCTACCATGTGGTTGTATATCTTTCTCGTCCACAAGGATGAAGAGAGCAACAAATTGCTTTATACTCTCTCTCTCCCTTGTTCCAAATTATAAGTTATTCTGACTTCTCTCTCTCTCTCTCTCTCTCTATATATATATATATATATATATATATATATATATATATATATATATATATATATATATATATATATATATATATAGAACTACTATTCTGTAGCTGGCCATAGAATAACTTATTCTGTAGCCACTTTGAGTTACGATAATTACTATGTTAATTTACGAGATTTACAGTAACTCCTTACTAAGTGGTTTACTATAACGTTATGGTAAATATTCCCATGTGTTATAGTAACCCAACTATCGTAAATATGCATTGACATTATGGTAAATTAGTATATAAAATTATGGTAAATAGAGGTGG
Source organism: Miscanthus floridulus (assembly GCF_019320115.1). Lineage (NCBI taxonomy): Eukaryota > Viridiplantae > Streptophyta > Magnoliopsida > Poales > Poaceae > Miscanthus > Miscanthus floridulus. The sequence goes on along the minus strand of NC_089595.1, from coordinate 91,543,934 downwards.
CTACAGAATAACTTATTTTGTAGCCGGCTGCTGAATAGTCTCTCCCTATATATATATATATATATATATATATATATATATATATATATATATATATATATATATATATATAACTTTTGCTATTTGCTATACGCTATACGCATCTATATATACATTATACATTATCTAGATATATAGTAAAAAACAGAATGAGTAAAATCGATAATACACATACTCTCTTAAGTGCTACGACGTTCTCTGTGGATTTCTTTTTTCAAATAATATTATAAATAGTTACAAATCTAAGTGTTACTTTTACAAAATTAGAGTATCATGTCGGCTATCTAGTGGCCAACAGAGCACCTAGCAACTAATGAATTACCGGCATCCTACGTATAAGGCAAAAAAAATTCTAATGCAAAGTCCAGTCAGCAATTAATTAGCCGACTAAGGAGCTATCTGCAATCCAACAGCCGATTGATGTAGGCTGCGTTTGGATACCCAAAGATGGTAAAAGCTAGCTTTTAAAAGTCAGATTATTAAAAGCTGGATTATGCAAGCTAGTCGAGAAACTTGTTTGGATCCATGCATGGTAAAAGCTGAGCTAAATTACCAGAATACCCTCAATCCTGCCCTGTATGGGCCAAAAAGCAAGGGGCTGGTTGGTCAAATTGGATCCAAAAGCTGAAAGAAGCTGGGTTTCTCAGCTTACTTGATTGCGGAATCTGGAGGTTCCAGATTATAGAAGTTGGCTAGAAGTTAAGGTCTTGTTTGGATTCCATTAGAATTATGGAAGCTAGCTTTTAAAAGCTAGATTAGAAAAGCTGTGTTGGTAGGTCGTTTGTACTCTTTGTTGTGAATAGATGTGAACCAGAGAAATATGGATGGGTAGAATTGTCTTTTAACATCTAGAAGCTGCAAGAAGCTGTGTTGGTTCAGCTTCCTAGATTGTACATTATGTAGGCCTCTAGATTGTGTAAGGTAATTAAAAGCTAGGATTGTTTGGATGTCCCAATAGATTCTGTAGGTTGCACAATCTAGTGGAATCAAACAGGCCCTAAGAGTTGTTTGGATCCCTAACTAGCTTCTAGAAGCTGGCTTCCATAATTTGCTGGAATCCAAACAAATCCAAACAGGCGCGTAGTCAGTCGGCCTGTTCGCTGGTTGGTTTCTGGGCTGGTTTGAGCTGGCTGGTGCTGGTTTATTGTGAGAGAAAAACACTGTTGGCTGGCTGGTTTGGGCTGGCCGAAACCAACAAGCGAACAGACCGAGCTTTTGCTGGGAGACCTATCCGCAAGTAAGGGGCCGACCGGACTACCCAAGCAAGTCACGTTTCTATGGACCCAATTTGATTGTTTAGGTATTTTATTGTGGATCCTAAACAAAGTCCTTGAAGATCTCAAAAAATGTTATAATTTTCAAAATAGATAGTAAAAATCAAACATGACCATTTGCGTGGAACAAGTATCATTGCTTATAGTTTTAAAATTATTTTTTTTCCATAATGTTATATTTTAGTTTAGGCGTATGCTGTTTAGCCCTAAAACGGTCTCTAAAAAATTCAAAAAATCATAAACATGCTCAAAATAAGTTTTAATTTGAAATAAAAAATAAAATCATACTAAGCGATCACATGTAGGGAAATTACATGATAAAATATTATTTTTTGGACTATGATTTTTTTTTCTAGATTTTTAAAGATTTTTTTGCGGCTACACATATTAAGCAAAAACTCAAATAAATAATTTTGATTTCAAAACTGTAAAATCAATAATGCTACAAATCAAAATTTAGCATCTAATAATCTACAACAAGCAGCATCCAAGCGTTTCTAAGTAAGCGACATGCTCAAAATTCAGTTTCAATTTGAAATTCAATTTAGAATCAGTTGATCTTGTTTTGAATGATTTTAAATTTAATTTTAAGATAAAACTTATTTTTTGATCATATTCTATATTAAAAACTTTGGATTTTATCTAAAGAAAAGAAAAAATACATAAAAATGTATCTTTTTAGCTCTTAGTTCTGCAATTATTTATTAAAATATATTATTTCATAAATTTCTTCTCGGTAGGCTCGATGGCTAGTGGCAGCTCAGCCAGGAGACACCAACCCATAGCAGTAATGGGCTCGTCCTCTCGGCTGTAGGAGACGAAATAGGTCGCAGGGTAGGCATATGGAAAAAGTTCATTGCACCTCTCTCTCCGAGTTAGGCCGCGTTTAGTTCCAAACCCAAATTTTCAAAAGGTGCTACAGTAGCCATCACATCGAATCTTGCGATACGTGCATGAAGCATTAAATGTAGATGGAAAAAAAACTAATTGCACAGTTTGGTTGGAAATCACGAGACGAACGTTTTGAGTCTAATTGGTCTATAATTGAATAATAATTGCCAAATAAAAACGAAAGTGCTACAGTAGTCCAAATTTCAAAATTCGGTCAACTAAACATAGGCATTGCAAAAGGTGTACCTCTTCTGTCATTCAGGCGGATTGTATGGAAGTTCGTAGAGAGAATTAAAGAAGGGAGATTTTCGACAAATTGGGGGCAGCCATCTACGACGAATGTAGCATTTTTTTTTAGTGGTTTTCAAGATATTTCTATGAGCACGGTAGCAGAGATGCAAATCGTGTAGCGCATGAGTTGGCAAAGCGAGCTATGCAAACCCAGACAAATTGTATTTGGGACGATGAGCACCCTAGCTTTATTCTTGAGTTTGTACTAAACGATGTAATTGTCTTAAATTAATAAAGCTCATGATTTGTGTTGTCAAAAAAATCAGAAAGCTAGATTTTGACTTCTCTAACTTTTAAAACCATTAAATTTATTTCAGTGCTTAATTTTGGCTAATATGATGTCAAATCAACCACGAGGAAGGTAAACCAAAATTTATCATAGTTCAGGGGAGTCAATTGGACTTTATCAAAAGAAACAGACAAATATTAGAAAAATATGCATTAAAAACACTAAAATCTGATTGAACATTTGAAAATTCATAGAAATTTCAATTTAACTCATTAAAATACGAAACTGGATTTATATTTTTTTCTCTAAAATCTTACTCTACGTTTTTTTTCCTTATTGAGAACTAGAAGTATACCCCGCGCGTTGTTGCGTAAATTGTGGTTGATTTAGAATGAAATTAGACTATATATAATTACTTATATGATGGAATAAACTATTATAAATTAATGTTAGTGGATGGCGTGAATGTTGGTGTTGACAACAAAATGCTTATATGTTTTGTTGACGTGGACATCACGATTACATGTGCTAGTGGGTTTTAATTATATGTAGTGAATTGCTGAGGTGGATATATACAGTTCGGCTGGCTGGAAAAACGGTCGATGCTGATGCTGATGCTGATTTGTTGTGAGAGAGAAACATTGTTAATTCTCTGAAACGATATGGCTGATAAGTTCAAGCGAACAGGGCCATAGGCTGCATGTTGAGATACATTACTTGTGGGGTTTAGGATTATAAGAGACGTGGATTATTTGAATCTATATGGTCTCCTAAAGTCAGCTGTGCCAATATGAAACACAGTATGTAATCTAAGACAAATCCTTGCAGACCATGCTGTAAGACACCCAGCCCCTATACCATATCCATATAGACCATACTAGAAAAATTATAATAGACACAGATTTTTTAGTTAGGTGATCTGTATTGTTAGAGCCTCTCTGTCACACAAGAGGAAAAGAAAAAGGACAATAAGGGCAGTCCTAATGGTGCATTGATGATGGTTTCTATCCTCATTAAATGACTTGCCACGTAGGCAAAATGCTGACATGGCAACGTAATTAATGAAGAAAGAGAGCAAAAATCATAGAAATGGTTTCTTCATGAAGAAATCAGGTCTACTCTTGACCCAATGCACCAAGAAACCATGAAATCGCCATTGGGGAGAAACCACCAGTTTCTAGGGAGCTCGTGTCGCACTCCCATTGAAGGAAAATATAGAGTTGGGAGAGAGAAAGAGAAAATAGTTATTACTCATAGAAACCATGAGTTGAAAAGCAGTACTTTTTTTTGTGCGATATCCTATATTATAGAAACTACTAATTTTTTTTATTGGGACTGCACTAAGTGATTGAATGAGAGACAGGGTAGTGATTGGGGGACAGGATAACAGATCGTGGTGGGTGGGATAGGGATAAGGACAATTAGGGTCCCTATCCAAATGTGTGGACGTTGTCGAGGGATCACAATTCACAACTGCACACCACGAGCAATGAGCAGCATGCAGCAACTGTACTTGGTAAATGAATCAATTTTTCCCCACGGTTGAATGTGTCCTATAAATAGGGAAGGTCCTGGCACTGGCTGTGGCGGGGCAAAGGTGACCGGCCGGAAGCACACACGGCACTGAAGCAAGACTGCTTGCACGGAGAGATCGAGCAGCTATGGGAGGCAACAAGGGCAGCGCACTTGCCGTGCTCCTGGTCCTGGTGGTGGCCTTGGGCTTCTTCGCCGGGCAGTCCTCGGCACGTAGCTGGATTGACTTTGCCAGTCTCATCCAAGGAGGTATCTCTAAGCATTGATCCACATCTCCAATCCAAAAACATAAAAATGTGATCCATCTGCCGATCGATTCGTCTCCTGAAACGCTTTCCTTGTCCTACGTGCTGGCCAGGAGCGGCGGCGGAAGCGACGGACGAAGTCTGCAAAGACTGCGACTGTCCCATAACCGGTGGCTGCGTGTGCTACGACACCTTTGCTTCGTGCCCCAGCTTCTGCTCTGGTTGCTGGTGCTCTAAGCAGAAGGCTGAATGCCAATGCGTTAACTATGTCGAGAAGAATTGGTGTGCTGCACCACCAGCAACGGTGCAGAAGAAACTGGTCAGCGATGCCCTCTACTGATCCAGCGTGTTACTCTTCTTCCCCGTTCCCGGCCAGCTAGCGTCGCGCTCGGCTGGACCGTATCGACTGCGTGCCGACCAAAGTTAGTACACATGTACTTGCTTTGGTTTTGGCCATAAATAAACAGCTTCAGCTCCATCACGTGCGTCTGTGTTGTTCTTGAGAGTGGAGGGTTCAATAAAGCATGCATCATGTGTATCTCTCCGATCCACTAGTGTATGCTAATCCTATTCAGACCGTAAGCATAGTGATATAGTATTATCCTAAATGATAAACGATAAATAGTTGGCCGCTTACCGTTTAGTTATTATTCAGTGTAAGCATACACTTAAACCGACAAAACGGTTGTTTAAACGGGGTAAATAACCATTAAAAAAAAGACAACAGGTCACTGTATAGCATTTAAAAGGTACACAAACAAACTACTCTCTCTGTTCCATAATAGAAGTCGTTCTTGCTTTCCGAGAAATCACATTTTTTAACTTTGACTAATTATATATAAAAATAATATTAATATTTATAACACATGATTAGTATCATTATATAGATTATTGAATATTTTCATAATAATTTATTTGGAGATATAAATATTGCATGTATTTTCTATAAATCTAGTCAAAATTAAGAAAGTTTGACCTGCACGTATCCTATAATAACTTTTTTCAATGACGGAGGGAGTAGACGATTGCTTAGGCGAACATGGATGTGAAGTAAAACGGATGCGGTACTGCTTAATACATGTGTGTAGCTTGGTGCAAGGAAGAAAAACTGAAAATTGCTTAGCGTTCAGTTTCTGTGTTAAGGAAGAAGCTTTTTTTTGTTTCTTTTAAGCACGCACACAAGCTATCGCGTGATAGCTGTAGCTCGTGATCATGGCAGAGCGCGCGACCTTTCAGGGCCTGCCACCTGCGTGCGGATGGACTAAGAACATGTTTGGAAGGACTTTTGGTTGGCTACGGTAGCATGGCTGATTTTGAATGATTAAATAGTATTTTGTGAGAGAGAATAAGCTAAAATAAACTGAAACAAGCCGGCACAAGACCAGCCGAACGCGTTCTCTTAGCTCCACGTTGATTTGAGGAAGAGATAGAACAGTGGCTCCATACAACAGGGCTCGCTATAGTGAATTTGGGGCCGGGCCGAAGCACTGATGAGCGAATCCCAAATGACCCCTAATTAGCGTGGTACAACGTTGGCTTATTAGAGCACTCCTAATGCATTGTTTCTTTACCATTAATTACTTTGCAACGTTGGCATTTTTATGACACAGGTCGCGCTGCAACTCGCTGGGCCTAGAGCGTGTTTGTTTCCGAGTTCTCCCGCGTTCGCATCTCGATTGAGCGAGATAATCCCGCCGAACGCCACACGACCAATGCGCGACCGGAAATCGCCCACGGCTTAGAATGCGAGAAAAATAACTACACCCCGCGGTTGGCAAAACGCGACCTCCGAGCCACGTTGGCTCAAACACGAACGCGTGATACCAAGTCAGGGAAGCAAACAGGGCCCTAGGCATGGCCTCAGCATGTTGCTGCATCCATGCGCGCACCACGCCATGTGTCGTTGCCTGCTAAGGCCACGCATTTGCTGATTTGCACGACCACACATCAAACCAGCAATCCCCTGAGTGCCACGCATGCGAGCACAAGCACCAGCACGACGTAGACTGGCACAAGAAGATGTCGAGGTGGCGGACTCTTCTATGAAACACAGTGAAGTGGGACTACTTTGAAGGGTGTGCTCCTCGGCCCAAAACCAACGCAAACGCTCCGTACAGGCCGGCCGGCCGTCGGACGGACCCGCACTCGTCCACGGCGTCTTCGTCCGCAGCCGCATTGCCCGCTCACTCTGCTCGTGGAACGGACTCCGCCCTCACCCATGCCGTTCCCACTCGCGCCACACCCACTCGCCCACGCCGCGCTAGGCACTCGCTAACTTACCTCGAACCCGTGTTTCCCGTCGCGGCCGCGCTCCATGTGTCTGCCTCAGTCCCTGCCAAGATTCATGCCACCAACGAGCTTCACACCCGCAACCTTTATGCCACTCCGCAGCGTCGAGCTCCGTATCGACGAGACTCTATTCGTCCAAGCAACAAGTAAATGCTACGTTGAAAGCGCATATTGCACTAGTACGTATTAAGTATTTTACATGTGTATGTTGCAAGTGTTGTATATCGATGTGGCAAAAGTAGATTGAGATGTTATACATGTCTATACACGTATGTTTCAACTGTATGTTTCATCTGTTCAGACGAATGTTGCAAGTATTTTGTCTGGATGTTGCAAAAGTAAATCTGGATGTTGCGTATACATACATGTTGCAGGCATATGTTTCAAGTATTTTGAGGTATTTCATACATATGTTTGCAAGTGTTTTAGTATATATTGCACGGTTTTCAAATATTTTCTAGACGTTTTCGCGAGTGTTTCAGACGTTTTGTTTCAAGTGTTTCATCTGTCTTCTTTTATATATTGCAACTATTACATCTGTATGTTTCAAAAGTAGATCGGGTATTGCACGTAGGGGCGCATAGGAAGCGGACGACGTCCGGGGCGGCGTAGGCGACGATCGGGGCGGCGCATAACCATTGCTGATGTGCTTCTTCGCGAACCCGACACGCTAGGTCCTCGTTCACTTTTTTTTTATTTTTTTGGCCTCTTATCTTAAGTACAGCTGTAGAATCTGTTCGGATACAGACACATGCCACCACCACACACACGCACCTCACACACACACGGTATATGAACAAACCTACAACTATACCTAGACAACGAGCGCAGCTGAGAGGTACTCGAAGATCATCAGACTCCGAGCGTGGCGGGCACGTCACTTGATCATTGTGACACATTTGCGCGGGAGGCAACTGAAATTATTCAGGGAACTACTGTTCCCGGGTGAGACACCGACGTCGAAGCCAGGCTTCGAACGCGGGCGGGCAGCGTGCTTGCCAACTGAGCTAGAGCTCGTTCTCACCTCGTTCACTTTTTGTGTGGGCACTATCCGGACGCTCACGCTCGGATCAAACGTTCGGGCGCCAGAAGTCCGAGGACGGGTTGCTGGGCGCACACCAGCCGTAGGCTAACCCGCCACGGAGACGACGAGCACGCGCGGTCCGGGATCGAAAGCAATTATTACCTGGCCTTCCAAGATGGGCCTAATTCGAGAATGGTATGGGCCCGGTCAGTGCCAACTTTGTCAGGTCCAGTTCAAACGGAAACACGAGCAGAAGAGTTCGGCAGGAGGCCGGAGCGTTTCGTGAAGCAGGGGTCCTGTCAGCTGTGTTGTGTACTTGTGTCCCTACCCCTAGACCCTAGTTCCAGCGAACCGCGGAACATTCCGGACCATTTTGGACGTCAAATCGTTGTGCACCGTGTCTTTGCTTTTTCTTTGACCCGTTGCTGAGGGTTCTGGTCGAGGACTCGGCCCCTATTAAGGCCTGGGCCTTGTTTAGATTATCTCTAAATTCTAAGTTTTTTCGCTTTCTTTTCATCACATCAATTTTTGAACGCATACATAGAGTATTAAATGTAGATAAAAAAATAACTAATTACATAGTTTAGTTGTAAATTACGAGACGAATCTTTTGAGTCTAGTTAGTCCATGATCAGACAAAGTTTGTCAAATACAAACGAAACGTGCTACAGTGTCCAGATTACAAAAATTTGCAATCTAAACAAGGCCCTGGTTTAGTTCCAAAAATTTTCACCCTAAACTATTACATCGAATCTTACGGTATATGCATAGAGTATTAAATATAGACGAAAAAAACTAATTGCACAGTTTGGTTGGAAATCGTGAGACGAATGTTTTAAGACTAATTAGTCCATGATTAGCCATAAGTGCTACAGTAACTAGCATGCGCTGATGATAGATTAGTTAGGCTTAATAAATTCGTCTCGCGGTTTATAGACGAGCTATGTAATTAGTTTTTTTTATTAGTATCCGAAAACCCCTTCCGATATTCCCAAAACATCCAATGTGACATTTAAAAATTTTTATTTCGCGAACTAAACATAGCCTAAAGAGAGATGTTCTCGTGGAGCGGTCTAGCTTTGCATTGCATATCCACATCCTTCGCTTTGGTGCTTACCTTGCTTCTTGACTAGTACTACTTGCTTCGACAGATCATCACCCCGTTCGGCTGGTCATGTCACGGCTTGTTCCTGCTTGTTTCAGCTTATTTCAGCTTATTCCTTCTCACAAAATACTATTCAATCGTCCAAAACCATCCAAAATCAGCCCAAAAGGCTACCAATCGAACGCCTTGCATAACTCTGGTCAGTGATCTCGGGTGCGAAGCCTGCTGTAAGCCTGTGTACAACTCGAGAGTGAATGTCGTCGCTAGCGCCGACAACGTCGTCGAAGATGGAACCACCATTCCGGCCGCGGGAGAACATCCTGGAGAAGCAAAGGTACTTCCAGAGCGTCCACAAGCCGACGTACCTCAAGGGCCGCTACGACGTGATCACCTCCGTCGCCATCTCGCTCGCCCTCGCAAGTACAGCACGCCGGTAGGTGTGGTTCGGTTGATACTGTTTTATTGTGAGAGAAAAATATTAGATCTAACTGGGTCAATTGGTCTAACTGATCCCTTAGATTCGTGCCCTGATCGGGGGTGCCTAACCGCTCCATGGTTGGTGGGCCCCATTGTACAACGCCATAAAAAGAGGTGGGGCCGGGGCACAAGGCACGAGGTTTATCTGAGCCGCCAGACACCCCACCTATATCCTAACCCTAGCCGATCTAGAGAGAGGGCGCTGCCAGCGACGGGAAGCACCACCATCGGCCACCGCCGCCTCTGCACCGCCGCCACTGTGACCGCGTCTTCACCACTGGACTTCACCGTGTCACCGACAAGCACCGCCATGGCCAACTTGTCTTCCTCGAAGGCGACCGATGGTTTGCATCTCCACACCCTCTCTCTCTCTTTCTCTGTTTCTCGTATTAGCTTATGTTCTAGGGTTTCTCATGTTCTAAATTCAAGTATACACCCGCTAGATCTACAACTAAGTGATCCTAAACATCTATCAATGGTATCAGACGCCTAGTCTAGATGTAGATCTAATCTTTGGGGTAGAAATCACGAAGAAAATAGAAGGAGGGGACTCGATTTGAATCGGATTGAAACCCCACCCGAAACCCTAATCCTAACCCTAGAGTAAGGACAAAGGAGGAGAGGACCTACCCGGACTCCTCGCCGCGCATCACCACCACCGTCGCGGGGGTAGAATCCCGCCGTCGCGCTCAAACACTGGGGAGCGCACGCTCTGGCGCATAGGCTCTGGGCGCCGACATAGGACCACTCGACGGTAGCGCGCTCACCCACTAGGGAGCGTGCGCTCCGACGAGGGGACCCACGGTGGCACCGCAGTCTTCTTCTCTGACATCGGTTTCACTAAGGAGAAAGGGGGAAGATCTAGGGTTTAGAGCGAGCCCACCGCAGCGCGTGTGGGGTTCAGAGCACCGTCGCCCAGACCACTCGACGGCGGCGCACTCAGCCTAGGGCGAGCGCGTGCTCCGGTGAGGGGACCGGTGGCAGAGCCGCATCGCTGCTCTTCTTCTGGCCACAGCGCTGAGGAGAGGAGACGGAGGGAGGCGAGAATGAGCTTAGGGTTTTTGGATGCAACCACGGACACCGGTTTTGATCTCGCGAGGAGCGCAGTGGCCGTTGGATCGCGATGGACGGTCAACGTTCGCTAGATCGAAATTGGCCCAGGTTGCGGCCTGGGCGCGGGGGCACGCGCTGTGTTGGGCCACTGCTGGGCCACGAGTGCGGGCGGCATTTTGCCGCTGGGCCAAGCACTGTTTCAACGGGCTGGGCCAAATGAACAGTAGAAACTGAACTATTGTTTTATTCATTTTTAGAAGCAAATTTTGATGAATTTTTATTCAGTTTCATCTCTGTCAAAATTTGAACCAATAGGATAATTTTTTTCAGAGAGTAGATTAGTACAGTAAAATGCTTCTGAAAAGTAGATAAATAATTTTTTCATGTTTCCGCTGCAATGTTAAAGTTTATTATCTTCTAATTAAATTCAAACCAACGAGAGAATTTAATTTGAAGAGCAGCTGAATTTTATTCAGCAAATTATAATATTATTATTTTCTTACCAACGTTGATAATATCAATATTATAATGTTTATTTATAAAGTTTTCCATGCGTTAATTCTATTTCTGCCCATGTAGAATTAGTGTATAAGAAAGTTGTATGTTTTAATTTTGACCAACGTTAAATTAAGGCATACAATTATTATGACATATTTTCTCACTATCTTTGACGGTGTTTTTTAGGACTCAACACGATGGCTTTTATCTCACACATTGAAAGGTCCTTGTGAGGTTTTGGTAATTGAGTGACAACCTAGGTGGACTAATTGTGTTTATATGAGATACACAGGTGATTAGTCAACAGGTACATATGTGTGAGCGACATATGCCATGAAGGTGAAAATGGCTTTGAGATGTTGCAAAGCTCACACATGTGAAGATGAAGGAGCTCATTGCACATGAGACATGACATTGAGTCATGTGATCAAAGGTGGAGAAGATCAAGACAAGACTTGGCTTGATGGACCGGTTGCAAGTGTGAAGGGCAAGTCGGAGGCTTTGGAGCGATGGACCGCGTGGCGGTGAAGCTTGAGCAAGACTTGGCGCCGATGGACAAAGGCAACGATGAAAAGCAAGTGAAGTCAAGATCGATGAACCAATATGATCACGTGATGATATGAAGTGGATCATATCATTATTGATCGTGTTGGTGCATGTGTTGTATCGACATTGGAGGAGATGGAATGGAATGCGCAAGGCAAAGGTATAACCTAGGGCATTTCATTTCACCGGTCATAGGTGTGTAGAGAAGTTTATGACCGAGTTTAGGATAGAAGGCTGTACTATCAAGAGGGGCAAACTTGTTTGCATATCGGTCATCTATGTGCCACTCAAGTGATCAAACTTTGCATCGTCGCTAGGATTGAGTGGCGTGACAAGTTGAGTGGCTAACCCTTTGGGAAATGATTGTGAAAAGCTAACACACATACACATGGTGGTGTACACTTGGTGGTGTTGGCACATTTACAAAGGAGATGAAGTTGGAGTTGATGTGGATCAACTCGGTGAAAAAACGGAGATGAGAAAGGTCCCACAGAGTGGACTGGACTCTGGTCATGCAGTGACCGGATGCTGAGGCTCAGTGTCCGGTCAGTGGTAGCACTCAGCGTGCAGCGTCGGTCAGTCGATCGAATGCTGGCTCTAAAAGTGACCGGACACTGGAGGCAGTGCCCGGTCCTGTTGTCGGATGAAGCAGTGTCACTGGAGAGTGACCAGACATTGGGGCTGCGTCCGATCACGTCTGACCAGACGTGTCTGATCGGGGTTGGTACCTTACTGTAAATGACCGGATGCTGAGGGTCCAGCATCTGGTCAGTTGAAGCTGCTACATTCGGTCAGAAGATGACTATTGAGATTGGAAGAATGCGATTGAACACAGGTGACACATGGCTGTCATCGAGCGACCGAACGCTAAGGTCCAGCATCTGGTCAACACGACCAGAGCGTCCGGTCGGCCCAACTTTTGCCTAGTGAAGGGGCAACGGCTAGTTTAGCCCTTGGGGCTATAAATAGAAGTGGCCTTCTGCCATGGCTGGTGCTGAGCACCTCGGGGGACTTTGTGTCCATGCTTGAGAGTGCTTAGGAGCCCTCCATCTCACACATACTTGATAGTGATCATCCGATTGTGTGAGTGAGCGATTCTAGTGTGATTGTATCACGAGGTTGCATCGAGTGGCACTAGGTGATCGAGTTGCAAGCCGGTGGTGCTTGTTACTCTTGGAGGTTGCCACCTCCTAGACGGCTTGGTGGTGGTCTCCATCGAAGCTCGCAAGAAGCTTGTGCGGTGCTCCGGAGAAGTGCTTTGTGAGGGGCATTGTGCTCACCCTGCGGGAGCCGCAAAGAGCAACTTTAGTAAAGCGTGTCATTGAGCTACCCTCACTTCCGGGGTAGGTTCTTGTGGTGCCCGACGTGCGGGCTTGGCGGGTGATGCCAATTAGCCACCAAACCACCAAGTGAGCGGTCAACACAACGAGGACTAGCGTGTTGGCAAACACGTGAACCTCGGGAGAAAAATCATTGTGTCAACCTTGTTCTTCCCGTCGGTTTGCATCCCCGTTACACAAGCTTGCGATTACTTTCATATACATTGAGCTTGTGTTGTTGCCTTTGTAATTAGTTAGCTTGTGTAGCTTGCTAGTTACATTCTTGCTTGTATAGCATAGAAGTAGCTCCCTTGCGTGGCTAATTTGGTTTGTGTAACCTTGTTAGTCACATTGCTTAGTTTATGTAGCTAAGTCATTGTGCTCTCTAATTTGGCATTGGTTGCCTTGTTATTGAGCATTGCTAGTGAGCTTAGTTGGCTTTGTGCTTTTGCTTACTAGCATATGTAGGAGCTCCCTTGTTGCTTAAAGTACTAGTGGCATAGGTTTGTGTGACCTTGCTCCTAGAATTGGTTAGGCGAGCTCTAGCTAGCCTGGCACCTTTGTTGCTTGATTAGTATCTTTGCAAGGTGCTAGTAAACATAGATAGAGGGGTGTAGTCTTGGCTAGACCGATAGTTTTAATTCTGCACTTGTTTCGGTTAGTCAACATGATTAAGTTTTAAAAAGGACTATTCACCCCCCCTCTAGTCACCATCTTGGCCCTTTCACACATACCACCTCTTGAAGGGGCAACTATAGGGTATGGCAAGAGAAGTATGAACTAGCGCTTGCGCTGTCTAAAAATGACCTAGCGCTTACCTCCACATGTCCTACTGAGCTAGTGGACCCGGTGAGGGAAGAAAATGAGTTTGATGCTGATTTCACTGCTCGGCAGCGAGATCATGTAGAAGTGCAGATGAAATATGATCTTAAATGCAAGAAATAGGACATTTCAAACTGCAAGTGCTTGATGGTGGCTAAGTCCACAATTTCAGATGCTATAAGGGGGTCTATCCCTGTCGGTGTTTCAGACCAGGGGGTCCTCTACCGACTAGTGAATTTGAACTGTGTGCCCCTAATCCCGGATGGTGATGCAAAGAGACACAAGGTTTATACTGGTTCAGGCAATCAATGCCCTATGTCCAGTCTGAGAGATCGATCTTGTATTCCTTGCACCGGAGTGCTAGTAGTAGGGGGTTACAAGCATGGTGAGAGAGGGAGCTAGTCCCAGGTCCTGGCAAGGGGTCGTGTGGGCTGCTTGAGACGTTGCTCTTAGGCGGCTAGGATGTGTGCATGTGTGTGTGTGTTGTAGGTGTTCTTCTTTGTTTCTCTCCCTTCTAAATGGCCTAGGTCCTTTCCTTTTATAGTTGAAGGGAGGACAAGGACAATACATATGCTAACTATACGGCATCGTGCGAACAGAGGTGGTGTGTCCAAGCCCTGTAGCCAGTTCCTGTGGCGGCATGGTCGTCGGAGTGGTCCGTTCTTGGAATACTGGGGCGGCGTGCGGGTCACATGATCCTATGCGTCGTGAGAGCCCCGGGACTGCCTCGGAGTGGGTGCAGCGGTGAACGTGCGAGCCGCTGTGGACTGGCTGTGCGCGAGACCGAGGCTCGGTCGATGCCGAGGCTACACCGCAGTAGGGGGGTCTCGGCGGACATGAACCCCGAGATAGCCGAGACCTTGGTGCACAGTGTCGAGGCCCCGAGAGGGCGGCTAATCTGGTGCGCTGGCTTGGAGGTGGTGATGACCCGGGCCAATTTGTCCATGCAATGTTGTTTTCGAGGCGGGAATCGTGGGGCACAGTGTAGTGTGGGCGCTGATCGTGGGCACAGCGTCAGAACACAGTGGCCGGTAATCCCCGCCTTGCCCTATCCCAGTCGGTATGGCGCTGATGTGACCTCAGGTCCCGTCGGCCATTCCACGGTGTTGAGCCATCGTTCGGCTGAGATTACGGGAGTGGTTGACGTATTAATGGGACATGACGTTTTATCGGGAGGGTCAGTCGAGGCGGGGGGCAATGGGCTATGGACGAACCGGCCTCGAGCGATACGGAGAATGAGGCCTTGTGCAAGACGGAGATCGGACTCCTTGCCGAGGCCATCCGCAAGAGGCCTCGCGCGAGGCGGAGATTGCACTCCCTACCGAGGCCTTCCGTGAAAGGCCTCACATGAGGCGGAGATTGTGCCAGGACACTGAGACCTCCTATGTGAGGCTCGAGGCGGGGCGGAGAGCCAGTAGGCTCGGGCATGGCTGGTGAGGAGCCTATGGCTTAGCTTCTAGCTTTGCTTTTTGATGGGATTTAAGTGACCCTTTTGATGTTTGCTCGAGGTACCCGGTTCTATGGTACCCGATAGTAGCCCCCGAGCCCCCAGAGGAGTGCGTGCACTCTCCTGGGGGTTTGCCGAGGCTTGGTTTATAGCCGCTCCCGTAAGAATTGGGTTTAGTTTCTTGAGGTTTCGGTGGGTGCGCACGAGCGCACCCGCCGTGTGTAGCCCCCGAGGCCCTAGAGGAGTGGAGTTACTCCTCTATGGGCTTTTTTCGTTTTGCGTTTGAGTGAGGAGTTTTTATCGTATTTGCCGAGCGCACAAGTGCAAATTCGAGTCATGGGGGTCTCGGCGAGGATGCAAGAAAAGCCCTCTAGCCTCCGCATGGAGCGAGAGGTCCGTCAGGGGTTCCCCTGGCTTTTGGTACGACCTCGCGCTTCCTTTTTGCTCGGAAGGAGGGGTGGAATGTGCTAGGCTACCCTCGATAGGCAAGAGTGTGGGCACTTCCGGTGAGCTATTATCGGGTGAGTCCATGTGGAGGCCCGTGTCCCGTTTGCTAGGGGACGGCTAGCGGTCTAGAGACACACTCCAAGAGTACCGGAGGGTTTCTCTAGTGGGTGCTGAGGCCGTTCGCTGGGCCTCGGTGCCTCGGTGCCTCCCTATGGTGGGATCCCATTCGAAGACTTCCCTGCTAGTCTCGGACATGACTTAGGATGCTCCGAGCGATTGTTCGCTCGGGCCTCAGCCATTTGTATGCTCGCCCCGAAGTCGTCCCTGACTCTGTTGCCTTGGGGTGGCTGTCGAAACCTCTGAGGGCCCAGCCTTCGAACCCCTGGACCGTAATGGGCTTGGTGCCCTTCATCGTATTTGTAACAAAACTTCTAGCGCGAACTTAGATCGCCTGTCTTTGTCTTGGGTGCAAGAAGAGCCCCCGAACCTCCGCTCGGAGCACGAGGGCAATCAGGGGTCCCCTGGCTTTTTTATTCGACTCTCTCATGTCCTTTTCGTTCGGACAGAGGGTTCGTTTGCTAAGCCCATTCGGGTGCGAGCCAAAGCCGCTGGGTCTCGGCATGGTTGCAGGAAGAGCCCCTAGCCTCTGCACGGAGCAAGAGGGCCATCGGGAGCTTCCTTGGCTTTTTATACGCCCCTCGCGCGTGAGGGTTTATTTGCCGAGGCCCCTTTGGGCGTGAGCTTAGGTCGCGGGGTCTCGGCATATCGGCAGGAAGAGCCCCCTAGCCTCTGCACAGGGCAAGAGGGCCGTCAGGAGCTCCCCTGACTTTTTGTATGACCCTCATGCTTCCTTTTCACTCGGAAGGAGGGTTTCTTTTGCCGAGCTCCTTCGAGTGCGAGCTGGGGTCGCTGGGTCTCAGCAAGGTTGCAGGAGGAGCCCCTTAGCCTCTGCAAAGGGCGAGAAGGCCGTCGGGGGTTTCCCTAACTTTTTGTACGACCCTCATGCTTCCTTTTCGCTCGGAAGGAGGGGTAGAATGTGCCTCGCTACCCTCGGTGGGTACGAGCGGTGGCACTTTCGGTGAGCTGTTATCGGGTGAGTCCGAGTGGAGGCCCATGCCCTGTTCGCTAGGGGACGGCTAGCGGTCTAGAGACACACTCCAAGAGTACCCGAGGGTTTCTCCAGTGGGTGCCGAGGCCGTTTGCTGGGCCTCGGTGGCTCGGTGCCTCCCTACGGTGGGCTCCCATTTAGAGACTTCCCTGTCGGTCTCGGACACGACTTTGAGCGTCCCAAGCATTTTGCTTGCTTGGGCCTCGGCCTCGTATAGGTTCGCCCACGGTTGTCCCTGACTTTGTTATCCTAGGGCGACAGTCGAAACCTCTTGGGGCCCAGCCTTCAAACCTTTGGACCATAATAGGCTCAGAGCCTGGTTCCTTCGTATGAAAGGAATAGGCCGAAGGGAATATCTTCCCCATTGGCTCGGCAACGGGTGGCGCACCTTTTGAGGTAGTTTCCTAGGGAGGTGAAACGACGCCTGCTGCCATAGTGGCCGAGCGTGATGTGGTGGATGGGACGTAACTGTTCTCGCATTTAATGAGAAAGACGTGGGCGCGTGGGCCGGTGAAATTGGCATGTGGTTAACTGCACCGGATCGGGGGGAAACTTCCCCGATTTTGTCGCCCGTTCGTTTCACCTTCCCCCTGCATAAATACTCGAAGAGTCTCGCCCCTCCTCACCTTACCTTGCCTACATTAGCTCTGCCTCCGTTGAGCTATCGCTAGAGCAGCGGGTGCCGGGAAGAAGAGGGGAGAAGAGCGAGACTAGGGAGAAAGCGAGAGCATGGGAGAGAGAGAAAAACTCACCGTCGCATCCGATCCCTCCATCGCACTCATGGTCGGCAACATCGTCGTCATCGAGGCGGACCCCTAGGATCCATCGGACGTTACCGAGGAGGTGCTCCAGTCGCTTGTCGACGGTGGACTCCTTTGCCCGGTGACAGATCCCACCAGGTCGGAGTGGATTGCTCTGTATGGCGAGCTAGAGCCAAGGCCTCACGACGGCTACGTCGTGAGCTTCATCTCCTTTCACGAGCGTGGCCTCAGCGTCTCGGCGGATCGGTTCATGCAGGCGCTCCCGCACTACTATGGCGTGGAGCTCCACAACTTCAATCCCAACTCCATCGCTCAGGCGGCTATCTTCGTTGCGGTCTGCGAGGGGTATTTGGGGATTGCTCCCCATTGGGAGTTGTGGCTCCACCTATTCCGGGCAGGGCACACCACCAAGCTGACGGGCACATCGAGTATGAGGAAGGCGACAAGGGCCGGCGGCTGCATTCTCCAAGTGCGCCAGGACTGTCAGCACCTCTACATCCCAGCCTAGCTCGCGTCCTCCAACCGCGCGGTGGTACACGAGCTGGTTCTACCTTCGTAACAATGACAGAGGACTTCCCCTTACACTAGGCGGATTATGGGGAGCTACCCAGAGAGATGGAAGTATGGCGTCCCAAAGGACAACCAGCCCAAGCTGCAGCCGCTTCTAGAGGGGTTGGCGAGGCTACGGGGCCATGGTCTTACCGTGGCTATGGTCATGGCCGCCTTCCACCACCGGAGGGTGCTGCCGCTGATGGCTTGGCAGCGGCGGCTGTTCGAGATGAAGTCGGGTGAGCCCAATGAGGGCATCCAGATGTCCTTCTCTGCCCTTTCCAACGAGGAAATACTTCGTTGGGTGGGGGAGACGGTAGAGGCAAAGCTAAGGGGTGGCAACTTGACCCCTATCGCGATGTGGCCGTCGCGGCGGTTCCTCTCGCTAGTAAGTCGTGTGCCACTGTAGCCTCCGAGCCTCCTCAGTCTCCCCTTACCCCTTGTTCCCTTATGCGCGTCCGTCATTCTTGCAGGGGATGAGGGACGTGCGTTCCTCTCTGCCGCCCGTTCTCGAGGATGCGAGGTGGCGGGCAATCAACCGCGCACACGCTGATGCGTAGAAAAAACAGAAAGACGCCAAGGCGGCGAAGCGTACAAAGCAAATCCTCGCGCGTAAGGAGCTTGATAAGCGCCGTCGTCAATAAAGGAAGGATGGTCTCCCGTTGGAGGAGTCACCGTCGCTATCGACGGAGGCCTCGGACGGGGATGATGATGGTGAGGTGGGGCGAGGTCATCTGGACCATCTCCCTGACGTAGTGGAGGTGGTGCCCGGGGCGTCGGCCAGTGGCCTGGCACTCACGGGAGGAGGAGGAGAAGCAGACCCAGGGTTGGCGATTGCCCGCTCTGGGGCCGAGGCCGACACACCCGGGGCGCGGGCGTTGGGCAAACGCACCGTCAGCCCAGTGGGCTCGACGGCGATGGTGGAACAAGTGGCGGTGGAGGCGACACTACCACCACCATAGAGGACCGACAGGGCGCCGGGGTCCTTTGACGACCGGCCGGTGCCGATCGACACGGAGGCGCTGCCTCTACCGCCGCCTCCGCCTTTGCAGACGAGGTTTGCCGTGGTGAAGCAGTTGCCGCCCCATTCAAGGTAGGTGTATTTTTGGCAGGGTCATAGTGCCTTCCGTTCACCTTTTGGTCTCGTGCTGACCCTATAGGTTATTTTTCCTTAGTCAGAAGCGGCCTACGGACGAGCTTCCCTTGGCGCCCCTTAAGGCGCTCAAGGCGAGCCCCGACTCCTCCGTGCACTGGGTGGCGGAGGCATAAGCTGCTATGCAACACGGCACGGCGTCGGCGAGGGCCGACCCGAAGGAGCTGGCCGCCCAAGGAGGGGCCGCCGAGGTGACCCCAACACAGACGGGGGTGGGGGCGCTTCTGCTCCATGAGGGCGAGGTTCATGAGTCAGATGGGGCTGGCGTGCCCTTGGTTGCCGAGGCCCCTGGCGTCTCTGAGGCTGAGGCGACGAAGGCCAGGGCGCCCAAGACCGTAGAGACCGCAGTGGTCGCAGTCGATGTTTCTGCGACCATCGAGGCTACGATGGCGGAGGCCGGAGCCCCCGAGACCGTCGAGGCCATAATTACGGAGGCCGAAGCCCCCGAGATTGCTGAGGCCAACATGATGGTGATGAGGCTGTCTACCCAAGAGGCAGAGATGAAGGCGGCGGAGGCCTTGGTGGCACCCTTGGTTCAGGGCCCGCCGTTGTTACGAGAGAGCACCCGGGAGGCGGAGGTCTATCCGATCTCCTCCGACGATACTTCCCGGGCGTGGGAGGTGGTCGACGCCAAGGAGATTGGTGCCGTGGAATAGCCGACTCTGATCTTGGGTGAGGGAAGCTCGGCCCTCGTGCGGGCGCGACCCGAGCCTCACGGGTGGGATCACCCGCGGGTACTGTGGCGGAGCCGGGACAACCCTGAGGGGGAGCCTCTGTTCGCCCTCGAGGATGCAGCTGAGGGCAGGCGCTGGGGCACCTTCGAGCAATACCGCCAGCTGGCGGAGCAATCGCTATGGACGGTGCTGTTTGTGGTGGCCGACGACCTACCCGGAGTCACCCAGGTTCGCATTTTCTTTTCTCGCGCAATGTTGTCTTTTTCTAAGTTTTGTTGCAATCAACGACCCCCATTTTGCTTCCCCAGGAGCTCGAGACCCGATCCCTTGGGAAGTCAATCTTTCTCCGGTAGGAGAGGGGCGTCTAGGACCAGCTTCAGCGGTAGAAGGGCCTTCTTGCCGGCGCCAATGAGCTCATGTCGGCGCGGAGCGCAGAGGTAGAGGATCTCCGCCTTCGTTGTGCCGACGCGAAGGTCAAGGCAGCCATAGCCCAAGAGCAGCTCACCCCTCTAGCGGCACGGGTCAAGGAGTTGGAGGAGGAGCTCACCCATGCGGCCAGCGATCGGGATGCCTTCTGGGCTTGAGCCGTTGAAGCCACGGCCTCAGCCGCGGCTCTCGCAGGGCAGCTAGGGGCGGAATAGAATGCGCACTAGCTGACAAAGGGCGCTTTGGATGAGGCCCTTGCAGCGGCCGAGGCCTCGCGAACCGAGGCTATAGTTTAGAGGGGGACGGCCGAGGGTGAGTTTTAGTCCCCTTGTTTTGTTTTCTTTCCCTTATGTTCGTTCTCTAACTTCCTTGTGTGACACAGAGCTGGGGAGTGAAGCTTCTAGGGCGGCCGAGGCTTCTCGGGTTGAGGCCCAGCGCCTGAAGGAGAAGGCCAAGGCTTCCTAGGCCGAGGCCCTACGCTGGAAGGAGAAAGCCGAGGCCTATCAAATCGAGACCCGATGCTAGGAGCAGAAGGCCAAGGGTGAGTTCCATAGGCTTCCGCCCCTAGTTTAGGTTGTTTTTTCCCTCGCTCGACCTCATTCTATTTTCCGTGGTGTAGAGTCAGAGGCGGAGGTTACTCGGGCGGCCGAGGCTTCTAGCGCAGTGCAGACGGTGCTCGAGACCGAGATCGAGGAGCATGAGGCGCTAAAACGTGCCGCCCTTTCTGCCTGTGAGGCCTTGGAGGTTGAGGGGGTTCTGTTAGGCAGCTCCCTTGGGAGCCGTTTGATCGCGCTGAGCAGCCAGATGCGCGAGCAACTCCAAGGAGCACTGCACACGGGTGTCAAGCGCGCGTTGGCCGTCATCTCCTCTCACTATGTTGGCATCGACCTCCCGGCCATCAGTGATGGCTATGTTCTGCCTGATGAGGAGGAGGAGGCTGACGCGGCGGCCACGAAGCTGATGGAGGCGGCGGAAGGCCCTGGTACGGTGCTGGTGATGCTCTTCGAAGAGGAGGTGGTCCCTCCCCTACCATCTGCCGATGCTAGAGACCCTGAGCCTTGACCTGGGCCCAGGGGCCATGTAATAAATAGAGTAGAAATTATTTTTGTATCGCACGCTTGTGGCCGTCGAGGCCTTTCTTTTTGAAGTATTTGTGTTTCTTAGTTGTTTTTCTCGTGTTTCCGAGCCTCTGCCCTCTTGTTGCTCATGATCAGATTTCGTTTGCAAAACACCTCCTTGGAGCCTAAGCCATCCCTTGGGCGAGAGGTAGTGAGGGAGTGCCGTAGCCTGGAGGTGTAGGCCGTCTCGCAACTCTACCGGCCTCTTGCTTAGGAAACAGACTTTGGTCCGAGGGGTTTTTACCACCGATTCGTTCGAGCATGCTAGAGACTTGGCGTAGGAATTTTCTTGAAAAACGACTAAAGAATGGTGCGTGGGACTTAGGGGGAGTCCCCCATCTAGCCCCCGAGGGAGGCTTGGTTTTGCTGAGGCAGAGCCGAGTCTCCCTTACCGTGCTATTGTATTGCCAAGACCCACGATGGGGGGTTTCTCGAAAAATTAGACCAACTAAAGAGACGCTTTTTAATTGTATTCCGAGAAACAACATATACAATGCTTGGAAATCTAGGGATAGAAGCGACGTAGTTGTTCTATGTTCCAAGCATTGGTGAAGATTTTGCCCTTCTCGTTGGCCAGCTTGTAGGTCCTGGGCTTCAGCACTTGGGCGATGATGTACGGTCCTTCCCATGGCGGGGTTAGCTTGTGGCGGCCATTGTTGCTCCGCGCTAGCCTCAACACCAAGTCGCCTACCTTCAAGTCTCGGCCTTGGATGCGCCGGGCCTGATAGCGCCGTAGGCTCTGCTGGTATTTAGCCGAGTGTAGTAGCGCGACGTCTTGGGCTTCCTCCAGTTGATCGAGGGCGTCCTCTCGGGTGGTGCGGTCACTTCGTTCGTTATAGGATTGTAGCCTTAGGGAACCATATTCCAAGTCAGTGAGGAGGATGGCCTTGGCCCCATAGACTACGAAGAAAGGCGTGAACCCCATGGCTCGGCTTGGAGTGTTCCTCAGGCTCCAGATGACCGATGGGAGTTCGGCGAGCCATTTCTTGCCAAACTTTTCAATCGGTTGTAAATTCTTGGCTTGAGGCCTTGTAGGATCATGCCGTTGGCACGTTCTACTTAGCCGCTGGTCCTAGGGTGTCCTACGGCCGACTAGGGCACACGGATGTGGTGGTCATCGCAAAATGTCAGGAACTTTTTGCCGGTGAACTGTGTCCCGTTGTCGGTGATGATGGTATTAGGGACCCCAAACCTGTGGATAATGTCAGTGAGGAATAGCACTGCCTGCTCAGATTTGATTCGATTGATCGGCCGAGCCTCGATCCATTTGGAGAACTTGTTGATTGATACCAGTAGATGGGTGTAGCCTCTAGGGGCCTTTTGTAGAGGCCCGACTATGTCGAGCCCCCATACGGCAAACGGCCATGTGATGGGGATGGTTTGAAGGGCCAGGGCCAGGAGATGTGTTTGTTGAGCATAGTACTGACATCCTTCATAGAAGCGTACTAGCTTAGTGGCGTCAGCGACCGTCGTCGGCCAGTAGAACCCTTGGCGGAAAGCATTACCTACAAGCGTCCGAGGTGCCGCATGGTGCCCACAGGCGCCTACGTGCAAGTCCCAAAGTAGGGCTCGACCCGCCTCGGCAGTGATACATCGTTGGAGGACACTAGAGCGACTTCGCCTGTACAATTCATCATTGCAGAGGACATAAGTCTTGGCTCGGCATGCGAGTCATCGAGCTTCAGTCCTATTGCTAGGAAGCTCCCCCCGATCGAGCCAATCGAGGAACAGGATTCGCCAATCCACGTCCTGGTTGGTCTACGGAGGCTCAGTGTTGACTTCCATGACCTCGGGTTCGGTCGAGGGGGTCCCAGTAGTAGAGGGGGGCGTCAAGCCTCACCATGGTTTCCACATGTGGGCCCTCCTCCGTTACCAAGGTGTAGTCAATGGAAGGTTTGTGGAGGTCTCTGGCAAATACGTTCGAGGGGACCGGAGCCCATGCCGAGGCTATCTTTGCCAGTTCGTCGGTGGCCTCGTTGTACTTCCACGCGATGTGGTTCAGTTCGAGACCGTTGAACCTGTCTTCTAGGCGACGCACCAACTTGCAGTAAGCCTCCATTTTGGGGTCGAGGCAATTTGACTCCTTCATGACTTGATCGACGATGAGCTGTGAGTTGCCCCGGACGTCGAGATGCCGTACCCCAAGTTCGATGGCGACTTGCAAGTTGTTGATGAGGGCCTCGTACTCGGCTACGTTGTTGGAGGTGGCGAAGTGGAGCCGCACCATGTAGCGCATGTGTACTCCGAGGGGTGAGACGAAGAGGAGTTCCACGCCTGCCCCAGTCTTCATCAGAGACCCATCGAAGTACATGGTCTAGCATTCTGTTTGGACTTGGGCAGGTGGTAATTGGGTGTCGGTCCACTCAGCCACAAAATTGGCCAAGACCTGAGACTTAATTGCTTTCTGAGGCGCAAAAGTCAAGGTTTCCCCCATAAGCTCGACGGCCCACTTGGCTATCCTGCCTGAGGCCTCTCGGTTATGGACTATCTCTCCCAAGGGGAAAGACGATACCATGGTCACTGGGTGAAACTCGAAGTAGTGACGCAGCTTGCGCTGGGCTAGGACTACGGCGTAGACCAGCTTCTGAATGTGGGGGTAACGCATTTTGGTCTCGGAGAGTACTTTGCTGATGAAGTAAACAGGTCGTTGGGTGGGTAGAGCATGCCCTCTTCCTGCCTTTCTACTACTACGGCAGCGCTGACCACTTGGGTCGTCGTGGCAACGTAGAGCAGGAGGGCCTCATCTCTAGCTGGGGGTACTAGGATGGGAGGACTTGTGAGCAGCGCTTTGAGTCTGTTGAGGGCTTCTTCGGCCTCGAGGGTCCAAGAAAAATGCTCGGATTTTCTCAAGAGTCGGTACAGAGGCAAGCCTTTTTTGCCGAGGCGCGAGATGAAGCGGCTCAGGGCCACAAGGCATCCCATGACCCTCTGTACTCCCTTGAGGTCTCTGATTGGTCCTACGTTGGTTATGGTCGAGATCTTCTCTTGGTTGGCTTCGATACCGCGTTCTGAGACTATGAATCCCAAGAGCATGCCTCGGGGGACCCTGAACACACACTTCTCAGGATTGAGCTTGATGCCCTTCTCTCTAAGGCATTTGAAGGCTATCTTTAAGTCGTCGACGAGATCCTCGGCCTTTCTGATTTTGATCATGATGTCGTCCACATAGGCCTCGATGGTCCGCCCAATGTGGTCGCCAAAGACCTGGGTCATGCACCGCTGGTATGTGGCCCCCATGTATCTGAGGCCAAAAGGCATAGTCACATAGCAGTACATGCCGAATGGGGTGATGAAAGAAGTCGCAAGCTGGTCAGACTCTTTCATCTTAATCTGATGGTAACTAGAATACACATCGAGGAAAGACAGGGTCTTGCACCCCATAGTGGAGTCAACAATCTGATCGATTCGGGGTAATAGGAAGGGGACTTTTGGACAGGCTTTGTTTAAACCGGTATAATCTACACACATCCTCCATTTCCCATTTTTCTTCCTAACTAACACGGGGTTAGCCAACCACTCCGGGTGGGACACTTCCTTGATAAACCCGACCGCCAAAAGTTTCTGCACCTCCTCACCAATGGCCCTATGCTTTTCCTCGTCGAAGCGGCACAGGCGTTGCTTCGCCGGCCTAGAGCCGGCCCGGATGTCCAAGGCGTGCTCGACGACTTCCCTCGGTATGCCCAGCATGTCCGAGGGGCTCCACGCGAATATGTCGGCATTCGCGTGGAGGAAGTCGACGAGCATGGCTTCCTATTTGATGTCGAGGGTGGCGCTGATCCTCAGCGCCCGGTCATCGGGGCAGGCGGGGTTGATCAGGATGAGCTTGATGGCCTCCGCAGGCTCGAACGTCCCTGTGCGACGCTTGGAGTCAGGTGCCTCGCCACTGAATTGGTCGAGGTTGGCGATGAGGGTCTCGGCCTCGGTGAGAGCCTCAGCATACTCGATGCACTCGACGTCACAGTCGTATGCATGTTTGTACGTGGACTCAATCATGATGATACTGCTAGGGCCTGGCATCTTGAGCTTGAGGTAGGTATAATTGGGAACTACCATGAACTTGGCATAGCACGGCCGCCCTAGGATGGCGTGGTAGGTTCCTCTAAATTTGACCACCTCGAAGATAAGGACTTCCATGTGGTAGTTGGAGGGGGTGCCAAAGCAGACGGGAAGGTCGATGCGCCCGAGGGGTCATGTGCGTTTCCCTAGCATGATGCCATGGAAGGGTGCGACATTGCCTCGGAGCCTCGATTGGTCGATCTCCAAAAGCTCTAGGGTGTTGGCGTATAGGATATTGAGGCCGCTGCCTCCGTCCATCAACACCTTGGAGAGTCGGG
Organism: Miscanthus floridulus; assembly: GCF_019320115.1. Lineage (NCBI taxonomy): Eukaryota > Viridiplantae > Streptophyta > Magnoliopsida > Poales > Poaceae > Miscanthus > Miscanthus floridulus. The sequence continues at coordinate 91,518,282 of NC_089595.1, read as the reverse complement.
TGTTGTCGATGATGGGGTCAACAATGAGTGGGTACTGCCCGGGATTCGGAACATGGTCAGGGTGGTCGTCTCGATCAAAGGTGATCGCCTCTCAAGACCAGTCGAGGTACTGGGGAGTGGCCACCTTGATCGAGAAGACCTCTCGGCGTTCCTTCTTTCGCTGCCGCACCATAAGGCACGCCGAGGGTCCACCGAAGATCATGAAGGCGTTGTGTACCTCGGGGAACCCATCATCCTTGTCATCGTCCCAGTCGCCGGCGCCCTTCTGCTTGGTGTCATTGTCGGGGGGCCTAAGCCTGGCGTAGTAACGCCACAACATGGAGCAATCCTCGAGGGCATGCTTGACCAGGCCTTGGTGGTAAGGGTAGGGTTTCTTAAGCATGTCGTCAAAAGGTCTAGGACCCCTAGGGCCTCGGGGATTCTTGCGTTCTATGGCTATGACCATATCGGCCTCGAGGACGGCCCGCTTCCCCTAGCGATCCTTCTTCTTTCTTTTGGGGAGGCGGGGAGCCAAGGCCTCGGTGGCCTCATCCCTCCGTTTCCCCTTGGCATCGTTCGTGGGGAAGATGGCCCCTACAACCTCTCACCTAAAGCGAAGTTGGTGGCGATGTCGAGGAGCGCGGCGGCCGAGCATGGCACGTTCCGGCCTAGTTCTCAGACCAAATCTCGGTAGGTGGTACCAGAGAGAAAAGCCTAGACAATCTCTGAGTCGCCAACGCTGGGCAACTCAGTGCATTGTTTCGAGAAGCGTCGAATGAAGTCTCGAAGAGACTCGTCTGGTTTCTGGCGACAACTCTTAAGGTCCTAGGAGTTTCCAGGGCGCACATATGTGCCTTGGAAATTCCCGACAAAGATCTGAACCAAGTCGCGCTAGTCGTGAATCTGAGAGGGAGGAAGATGCTCAAGCCAGGCTCATGCTGAATCTGACAAGAGCAGGGGGAGGTTGCGGATGATGAGCAGATCATCGTCCACGCCACCTAGCTGACAAGCCAAGCGGTAATCGGCGAGCTAGAGCTCGGGGTTGGTCTCGCCGCTATATTTTGTGAGGTTGGTCGGCTGGCGAAACTGGGCTGGGAATTGAGCGTTGCGAATGGCTCTACTAAAGACCCGAGGGCTAGGTGGTTTGGGAGAGGGACTGCGATCTTCCTCACTGTCATAACGGCCGCCCCGATGCGGATGGTAGCCTCGGGCAGGCCCCTCACTATCGTGGCGTCGTCGTCGGCCGACCACCTCATGGTCTCCCTGCACCTCGTGTCAATTGCCGAGGCAGTCAAGAAGCATGGGGACCCTATGGGTTATCGATGCTCGAGCGGGCTTGAGATGACCCGAGGCTTCCCTATCCTGCCGAGGCAGGGCTGCGGGCAAGTTTGAGGCACCCCCGTGCCGTCGGGAGGTGGAACTTTTCGGCCTGCTGTACCACGGCGGTCTCTAGGAGATCTCAGAGCTCACCACGGACCCATCGCCCCTCTATGGTAGAAGGCTCGGGCATTGCGTGGACTAGCATTGCCACAGCCACGACGTTCTGGCTAGCGCGATTGAAGACTGGGGGTTGCTCACTCCCTTCGTCATCGTGGATGCGGTGATGCACATCGCGGGCCCTTCGTCGGGCTCCTCCGCCTTTGCCGCGGCCTCGCTACTCCTGTTTGAGAGAGTCTCGAAGCTGCTGTAGAAGAAGTCGGTCTTGTTCGACCTTGGCCTGGAGTTCACGGAGTTGTTCCAGGTCTAGACGTTGAGGTCGCGCAAGAGTAGGGTTCTCGTTTCGTGCGGCCGGTAGGACAATGCATGGAGGTGTGGTGGCGCCTGTACCTAGGCAAAGTGGGGAATGGCTGTGCACCCCCTCATCCTCCTCACCCACCCTCAGCATCCCGATCTCGACGTGAAAACACTCACGAGTGGGGTCGTAGGTGCCCTCGTCATCGGAGTCGGAGTAGCCGAATTAGTAGTCGCTTGCGGCCAGGAAACGGTGCATAGCTCTAGGGTCATGGAGTCCACAAAAATCCATTCCAGGCCACGCCTCGTCCTCCTCCGAGGAGTCAGCGTGGGCGTCCAGGTTGAGAGCGAAGCGCTGGCGGCGTCCCAAGGCATCCTCATGAGCGGCAGTGTAAGCGTAAGCATAAGAGGTGGCAGCATTTCTCAACCCAAAGGGGTATGGGGATGGTGCCACCATCAGGCTTTGCTCCGCCGGAGTTAGGTTCTCAGGGGGTGGTGAAGCAAAGCATGATGACTGGGCATTGTCGCGTTCCACCGGCATTTTTCCCTTGTCCAAGCTCAGGCTAGATAGGTCCTAGACCAGGGACTTTGCGCCAACAGCTGGTCGTAGGATATCGGCGGGGAGCGGCGTGTCGCCCTAGATTCGCGTAGTGTCGGGGTGATCTTGCTCGTGTCATGCCTGGCGAGCGCGGCAAGAGCGGCCGCCCGGGCGCCGCCTGTGCCTGGGCTGCTGGTGCGTGACTTCGTCGTCGGTTGGTGGGGCTCATGGAGTGAGAAGTACCATGTCATACTCATGCCCTAGAGACATGAACTCTAGGCTCCCAAACCAAACCACCGTGCCGAGACGCAATGGTCGTACGGGGTCTGCCATCCGGAACTTGTTGGGATGACGAAACTGACACGCAGGAACCCCTACCTGGCGCGCCAACTGTCGGTGTTTTGGACCGGGGGGTCCTCTACCGACTAGTGAATTTGAACTGCGTGCCCCTAATCCCGGATGATGAAGCAAAGAGACACAAGGTTTATACTGGTTCAGGCAATCGATGTCTTACGTCTAGTCTGAGAGATCGATCTTGTATTCCTTGCACCAGAGTGCTAGTAGTAGGGGGTTACAAGCATGGTGAGAGAGGGAGCTAGTCCTAGGTCCCGGCAAGGTGTCGTGTGGGCTGCTTGAGATGTTGCTCTCAGGCGGCTGGGATGTGTGCGTGTGTGTGTGTTGCAAGGTGTTCTTCTTTGTTTCTCTCCCTTCTAAATGGCCCAGGTCCTTTCCTTTTATAGTTGAAGGGAGGACAAGGATAGTATATGTGCTAACTATACGGCATCGTGCGAATAGAGGTGGCGTGTCCGAGCCCTGTAGCCGGTTCCTGTGGCGGCGTGGTCGTCGGAGTGGTCCATTCTTGGAATACTGGGGCGGCGTGTGGGTCACATCTGATCCTGTGTGTCGTGAGAGCCCCGGGACTGCCTCGGAGTGGGTGCAGCGGTGAATGTGTGAGCCGCTGTGGACTGGCTGTGCGCGAGACCGAGGCTCGATCGGTGCTGAGGCTGCACCGTAGTAGGGGGGTCTCGGCGGACATGAACCCCGAGATAGCCGAGACCTTGGTGCACAGTGCCGAGGCCCCGAGAGGACGGCTGATCTGGTGCGCTGGCTTGGAGGCGGTGATGACCCAGGCCAATTTGTCCGTGCAATGTTGTTTTTGAGGCGAGGATCGCGGGGCACAGTGTAGTGTGGGCGCTGATCGTGGGCACAGCGTCAGAACACAGTGGCCGGTAATCCCCGCCTTGCCCTATCCCAGCCGGTATGGCGCTGATGTGACCTCAGGTCCCGTCGGCCATTCCGCAGTGTCGAGCCATCGTTCGGCTGAGATTGCGGGAGTGGTTGACATATTAATGGGACATGATGTTTTGTTGGGAGGGTCGGTTGAGGCGGGGGGCGACAGGCTATGGATGAACCAGCCTCAAGCGATACAGAGAATGAGGCCTCACGCGAGACGGAGATCGGACTCCTTGCCGAGGCCCTCCGCGAGAGGCCTCACGCGAGGCAGAGATTGCACTCCCTGCTGAGGCCTTCCATGAAAGGCCTCACGCGAGGCGGAGATTGCGTCAGGACGCCGAGACCTCCTGTGCGAGGCTCGAGGCAGGACGGAGAGCCTGGTAGGCTCGGGCGTGGCCGGTGAGGAGCCTACGGCTTAGCTTCTAGCTTTGCTTTCTGATGGGATTTAAGTGACCCTTTTGATGTTTGCTCGAGGTACCCGGTTCTATGGTACCTGACAATCCCAGATTGTGATACCACCACAGAGTATCTTAAGAAAGTAGAGAGTTAGTTCACTGGATCTTCAAAGGCTTATGCCAGTACTTTGATTAAGAAATTGTTCAATGAGAAATACACTGATGGCGGTATCAGAGAGCACATACTGAAGATAGGCAACACGGCTTCGAAGCTGAAGCTAATGGATTTAGGGCTCAAGGATGAGTTCCTGATTCATTTGATTTTTGCTTCCTTACCTAAGGAATATGAAACTTTTGTTGTTAATTACAACATGCAGCCTGACAAATAGGATATAGAGAAGCTCATTGCAATGTGTGTTCAAGAAGAGGAGAGGTTGAAAAGCTCACAGGGTGACTCTGCTAACCTTGTGAAGGACAATAAGAAGAAGAACTTCAATAAGAAAGCCAAACCTCAAGGAAAAGCCCCTCAGAATGACCACAATCAGAATAACAACAATGTTCAAGTTGAGTAAGATCAGTGTAAATGGTGTAAGAAGCATTGATATTATCAAAGGGACTATCCAGACTTCCTGAAGAGCCTTCTGAAGAGAGGTGGGGATTTCATTACATTCATAGATGAATCCTTGTATTTAAGTTATGCAAAATCTACTTGGTGGATTGATTTAGGTGCAATTGTTCATGTTGCAATTCGTTACAGTGATTCTATACAAGGAGAACCCTGCAAAGAGGAGAAAGAAGAATTAAAGTTGCAAATGGAGTTGAAGCTGAAGTTGAAGCCATTGGAGATCTTTCTCTAGAATTAGATGATGGTTTTAGACTTCAACTTTAAGATATTATTTATGTACCCTCTTTGCGTAGAAACTTGATAAGTGTTTTAAGATTAGATGATGATGGATATGATTGCCATTTTAGTAATGACAAGTGTCGGATTGTGATTAATAATAAGTGTGTTGGTCTTGCCTTCCGACAAGACAAGCTTTATTTATTATCACTTTCTGAGAATATGAATGATGTGAGCACTAAGAATGAGAATGCTTCCTCATCTATGAATGCAACAAATAAGCGGAAGAGAGTGCATGATGTATCTTTAAAATTATGGCACTATCGTTTAGGCCATATTTCGAGGGGGGAATAGAGCGATTGATTAAGAAATCAATTGTTCCGCCTTTAGAATCTTTAGATTTAGAGCAATGCATTGATTGCATAAAAGGAAAGCACGTTAAGAAAATAAAGAAAGATGCCAAACGAAGCGCAGGAATTTTAGAAATAGTTCACATAGACATCTGTGGTCCTTTTTCTGTGAAAAATGTGGATGGTTTTTATTTATTTATAACATTCACAGATGATTATTCTCGTTTTGGCTATATTTATCCAATTAAGGAAAGATCGAAAGCGTTGGATAAATTTAAGATATTTAAGCCTGAAGTATAAAATCAACATAACTTAAAGATTGTGGTAGTAAGGTCTGATCATGGGGGAGAGTACTACGGTCGACACACCCCATATGGCCAAGTTCCTGGACCCTTTTCAAGGTTCTTACAGGAAAATAACATAGTTGCCTAGTATTCTACACCGGGCGAGCCTCAGCAGAATAAAGTAGCTGAAAGACGCAACTGTACTTTAATGGATATGGTAAGAAGCATGATAAGTTACTCTACCCTACCAATAAGTTTATGGATGGAGGCGTTGAAAACCGCCATTCATATTCTTAATCGAGGGCCAAGTAAGTCGGTGCCCAAAACACCATATGAGTTGTGGACCATAAAGGAACCCTCACTTAACTATTTATGTGTGTGGGGTTGTCTAGCTAAGGCAAAAGTCTTTAACCCAAACATAGGGAAGCTAGACTCCAAGATAGTCAGTTGCCATTTCATTGGCTATCCAGAAAAGTCAAAAGGTTACTACTTCTATTGTCCTGACAAATAAACGAAGTTTGTAGAAACAAGATATGTTGTGTTCTTGGAGGATGATATGATTAGGGGGAGCATGGTAGCACGAGAAATTAATTTTGAAGAAAAGCGTGTATACATGCCCACTCCGATGGTTCAGGAACCATTCTTCACGCTATCTGTTGTTGTACCAACAGTGCAAGACACTATAGTAACAACACCTATTGTTAGTTCTCCTGTGACAACAACGAATGAACATGAGGAACCTATCGTTCAAGATCCCATAGAACCCGTTGTCACACATGAGGAAGAGCAACAACAGCCTCATATAGAACAAGCCTCATCTAACGAGGCCCCTAGAAGGTCTCAAAGACTCAGGAGATTAGCCATTCCTAAAGATTACAAAGTTTATGAATGTGAGGAATTTCAAATGAAGGGTGATCCCACCTCATTTGAAGAAGCCATGAGAAGTGCTCACTCATCAAAGTGGCTTGAAGCCATGGAAGATGAAATGAAATCAATGGAAACCAACGGTGTTTGGGACTTAGAAATAATTTCTAAAGGAGCCAAGACAGTAGGCTGTAAAAAGGCCTACAAAACCAAATATGACTCCAAAGAGAATATAGAAAGATTCAAAGCGCGACTTGTGACGAAAGGCTTCATGCAAAGAGAATGTATATATTATAATGAGATATTTTCTCCAGACTTATGTAAGGATTCTTTTAGAATCATAATGGCGCTTTTAGCACATTACGATTTAGAATTACATCAGACGGATGTAAAGACGATGTTCCTAAATGGGGATCTAGAGAAAAATATTTACATGGCACAACCGAAAGGTTTTGTTGTGGAAGGAAAAGAACATATGGGATGCCGTCTGAAGAAATCCATTTACAGATTAAAACAAGCTTTAAGACAGTGGTATTTGAAGTTTGATAGTACAATAAAAAGTTTGGGTTTCAAAAAAATGTAGAGGATAATTGTGTTTATGCAAAGTTCAAGAATGAGAAATATATTTTTCTAGTCTTGTATGTGGATGACATCTTACTCGCTAGCAGTGATGTTAATCTACTACAAGAAACAAAGAAGTTCTTGTCCTCGAAGTTTGATATGAAGGATCTTGGTGAAGCTTTATTCGTCCTAGGAATAGAGATTCATCGAGATAGAGAAAAGAGGGTTTTAGGATTATCACAAAAGGCATACTTAAAAAAGATTCTAAAGAAATACAGTATACAAAATTATAAGTCTTCACCTGCTCCCATAGTCAAAGGCGACAGATATGGGGAATTTAAATATCCTAGGAACCAATATGAGATCGATCAAATGAAAGCGGTTCCATATAGTCTAGCTGTCGGAAGTTTACAATATGCTCAAGTGTGTACTCGCCCTGATTTAGCATTTGTTACCGGGTTACTTGGTAGATATCAGAGTAATCCAGGAATAGAACACTAAAAATTAGTAAAGAAATTTTTGCGTTACCTGCAAGGTACGAAGGGTCTTATGCTAACGTACAGAAGATTTGATTCCCTGCATATAGAGGCGTATACGGATTCTGATTATGCAGGAGATAACAGAAAGTCAACGTCAGGATACATATTTACTCTCACAGGAGAAGCTATATCGTGAAAAAGCTCAAAGCAAACCGTCACTACATCGTCCACAATGTATGCCGAGTTTATAGCATGTTATGAGACCATAGGACAGGTGAATTGGCTGAAGAAATTCATGCCCGGGTTGAAAATGGTAGACGACATACCTAAGCCACTCAAGTTATACTGCGATAATAATCTAGCACTATGTTATGATCACAACAATAAGTCAAGTGGTGCTGCCAAACATATTGACATAAAGTATTATGTTGTGAAAGATAAAGTCCGGGATCATATAATTAGTCTTGAGTATATAAGAACAGAAAAGATACTCGCGGATCCGTTTACAAAAGGCTTACCACCCAGCGTGTTCAGAGAACACTTAGCCGGCATGGGTATAAGAAAAAGCCTATGATTCCTGGATAATAAGGGCCTAGTTGAGAATCTGTTTTAAAATAGAAAGGTGCATTCTAGCTGTTTAATCTAATGGCAACTGACCATGACAATAAGGCATGCTCTATGCACTGATCTGTGATGGAATGGGAACAAGATAAAGTAAGTAAGTTAAGTTTAAGTCATAAGGTGAGATCAAGGGAGAAAATGTTAGATTGATCTCCACTAATTGGCCTAGTTGGGCCCTTGGATCCGCACCCTGATCGGGGACGCCAAACCGCTCCATGGTTTGTGGACCCCCATCGCACAGCGCCATAAAAAGAAATGTGGGACCAGGGCACAAGGCATGAGGTTCACCTGAGCCGCCAGACACCCCACCTACATCGTAACCCTAGCCGATCTAGAGAGGGGACGCTGCCAATGACAGGAAGCACCGCCACCAGTCACTGCCGCCTCTGCACCGCCGCCACTGTGACCACGTCTTCACCGTCGGACTTCACCGCATCACCAACAAGCACCGCCATGGCCAGCTTGTCTTCCTCGAAGGTGACCGATGATTTGTATCTCCGCACCCTCTCTCTCTATTTCTCGTTTTAGCTTATGTTCTAGAGTTTGTCATATTCTAAATTCTAAGTATACACCCGCTAGATCTGTAACTAGGTGATCTAAACATCTATAAAAAAAACACTATACGATAAGTTCTCTGCTGATCGACCGACGTCTCGTTGTTTGGTGCAGGGGCGCGTGATCTACAACATGTCCCACGGCATAGGGAAGGAGTGGGCTCTCGTACACGAATGGCGGTCGCGCTTCGTCGGTGAACTGTTGTTTTCTGGTATTACTGTATACTGTACTCGAGTGTAGTTTTTTTTTTTTTTGGGGGGGGGGGGGGGGGGGGGGGGGCACTGTTGTGTGAAACACTCGAAGGCCGTGTGTATTGTGCCCAAGTCCATGCGAGAGTGGTGCCTTTGACAGAGGAGTTTGATTGCAACAGGAGCTTGTATCGATCAGAATAATTGAAGCATGAGACCTTGTTAACGATCTAGTGACCAATCATGCATGTAATGCCCGCCTCTCGCGTAACTTAATCGCGACAGATCACATGACACTAACGGGGTTTTAATTTAATTTCTATCAGAAGTAAGTACTCCCACGTAACTCGATTAACCAATTGTTCTGTATCTGCCAGAGCAGCCAGACATACATAATCCAATGTGTTGATTGCGACGAACTCCGGAACTCGCGATCCGCTAATCATACTAGACTCATAGTATCTATCTACAATTAAGATTTGCGCAGATTAGAGAATTAGACTATTTATTAATCCACATCCATCAATAGCATAATAAGAAAACAAGAGACGAAACATCGGTGGGTGGGTGTAAATTGTAATCGAGCCCCCAGAATCAGTACTTCAGCACCTCCGCCGGAGATCGACGACGACGACGCTGACGTTATCCGTGCTCCGGCGCGCGAGCGCGAGCTTCGCAAGCAGCAGGGACGCGTCGGAGCACGCCCTGTCGGAGTCGGCCTTGTCCACGCCCTTCACCGCCGCGGCGCCGTCTCCTTCCCGCCCTGCCCCTGCCTCGGCAGCGAACGGGAGCACGCCGTTCGCCCGCGCGCCAGGCGGCGACGGCGGGCCGTTGCTACGGAAGCAGGCCCGGACGACGTCGCACGCCATCTCGTTGGTCACCACGTCCCACAGCCCGTCGCTCGCCAGGATCAGGCACTCGTCGTCGTCCGTCCGCTCCGTCACCGTCACATCCGGCTCCGCCGTCACGAACGGCTTCAGGTAGCCGTCACCTGCGCGCCCAAACAATTTCAAACTGAGCACGGCGGTCTGAATGGCAAATGGCATTCGTAGCGATTGGTTGGACAGAAAACTCAGATTTTCGAAAAAAGCGCGCGGCGCTCACCGATGGCTCGAGACATGGCAAGGACGCCAAGCACTCTTGCGCCGTCCCAGTAGATGACGCGGCCACCCGCCTCCTGGATGCGCTCTAGCTCGTCGTGTCGGTCAGGCTGAAGCAAACGGATAAGGTAAGAAGAACACGAAACAGCAGGCGATCGAGCAAGGCGGTGGTGACCGGTGCGGTGAGACGACTAGTGTCCTGCTCTGCTCGTACGAGCAATTAAGGATGCAAAAGCTTACTTTGTGGTCGACCGATAGGGGCACGGGGACGCCGGCGCGGGAAAGGACAGCGCGGGAGTCGCCGGCGTTGGCGACGACTACGCTGGTGGGGCTGACAACCGCGACTACGGCGGTTGAGCCCGCGTGGTCGCACCGCGCGGGCTTCTGCAGCTCACAGCGGCAGGCGAGGCCGCCGTTGCTGCTGCGGCTCGCGGCCCGGCTCGCAGCTTCATCATCCATCCGCGCGAACCCCTTCTTCATCACCTCTTCCCAAACGGGCTCCGCCGCTGCCGAGGCACTCTTGCCGGAGCCCGCCTTCTTGTACTCGTCCGCGACAAGCGCGTGCATCCTGTCTTGGCACATCCTGGCCACCTGATGGCACAAGAACACCACCCGCTCAGCAGTCAGCACTACTTGACACGCATTCGCTGGATCGCTCGCCGCTTACGAGTTATGACACGAGTTGAGCGCGCATACATGGCAGCAACCGTGACCGTCAAAGACACCGTAGAAATGGTGCTTGCCGGAGGAGGGGTCGGCGGCGCCGCGCAGGAAGTCCGGCCTGATGGACACGGCATCCTCCATCTCGCGACGGAGGCCGCAGACCGAGGTGACGCCGTACCTCGGCCACCAAGTCGAGCCGAACCCCGTCGTCCGGGGCCTCTGGCACGAGCGCGCGGGCGCCGCGCACGCCACCCTCCGCCGCTTGCCGCACCGTGTGGGCGTGTTACTGGCACCGCCACCCTCGTCCGCGGGCGGCGTGGTGCTGGAGCGGCATGCCTCGGCCACGGCCATTTCCACCCTGGGGCGGCGCCTGGCAAGCGCCGTGATGGCCGAAGCCGACGCCGGCGGGGTCGACTTGGTCTCCTCGCAGCAAATCTCGGCCATGGCGTGCGAAGGCTAGGCGGGGCAGGATCAGCTCCGGTCCCCGGCGTACGCACGCAAGGAGGCCGAGACGCAATGCCACCGCAACGACGTCGCGCGCGCGCGCTAGATTTTTGGTCGCGCCTCCTTCCCGTCTCCTCGACCCACCCGTGTGCGGCGATTATATTGGACGCGTGAGCATCGGAGCGCGAGGGTAGGGGCGCCAGAGCAATAAGAACACCGTGCCGTGCTCTCCCTCTCCCACGCGGGAGGACCGGAGGAGGCGCCATCAGGCGGGGGGGCCTGCCGCCCGTGGCAACCCTACACGTGGAGGGGACAGAGCGCCGGCTGTTGGCGGAGGGAACCACATGTCGGCTGTGAATGCCTGATGCTGCCGCTGTCAGCGGAGAGTACAAGCGGCGTGGGGGAAGGCGCCTGTGATTAGCGGGGCCGGCGGTACGCGTGGCAGCGTCGGGTTGATGCTCGCGACTCCCAAGCGACAGCGGCTCGACAGCGAATTTGAAAGTTGCGTTCTCGCGGGCCCGACCTCGTGCGGTGGCCGATTGGCTCCTAAAAATATCGTCGATGCCTCACTGTCATGTGGGCCTGGATTGTCGGGCCACCGGGTCCGAGTGATCGTTTTTTTTATATAGAAACTGGAGGGGTTTACACCCCTACATCGCATTTATTAAACAGCCTAAGAATTCAAATTCCAAAAAGAAAAGTACAGTAAAACAGGAGGACAACAAAGGACAGTAGGGACATCAGGGTACAAAAAAGAGAGGAAGAAAATGAGGGTTAGGACTGCAAGGGGAAAATGGTCCCGCTCGCTTCGCTGAAAAAACAAACTGAAAAATTGTTTCGGCTAAAAAAACAAGTTGAAAAGTACGAATTATAAGAGAAGTGAACAGGGCCATTGCCCATCCATTGATTGAACTCGGGTAAGAATCTTCTTTTAAGTTTCAGAAGGAGTAACTGCATTTCCTCCCTGAAATTTACTTTTGCTGATTGTAGGTCTGGTTTCAGCTGTCGAAAGATCATGTCATTTCTCGTTTTCCAGATTGTCCAGCACATGATGATAAGCTGGCTGAAGCTGTTTTATTGTGAGAGAAAAATACTGTAGATTCTAGCTGATAAGCCGGCTGATAAGTTCAAGCGAACAGGCCTGATAATCTCCATGGCAAAAGAAACTTGCAACTGATCTCTGAAGGTTTGGAGGATTTGGAAGGGATCCAGCGAGCTATCAACCTGAATATTGAGCCATGCCCAGCACTGAATGGCAAATGGAGCCGCAGGAGCTCCTCTTTGGCAGCGCTCCTGCGTGCTCTGGCTCTGCTCTGTCACTGTTCACGCACGGTAGCCGGAGAGCCAGAAAAACGAGCTCCGCCGGCTCCGTGAAACGGTGCTCCATGAACAGTGAGACAAAAAAGGAAGAGAGAGAAAAAATGACTTCAGTGAGCAGTGCTGCTACAGGCTGGAGAGAAAACGTCTCTATGAACAGTGCCGGTGTCAGTGGAAGCCGGAGCTGCGGGAGCCAAAACAAACCGGCCTGACAAAAGCGATTCCTCCCTGGAGCCATTACAAAGGATGCAATTGTAGTCCTGGAGGACCATGTTCTTTCTTTTTAGAAGTTCCCTTCTACTTAAGCCTGTCCTTAATGAGTAACAAAAAAAAGACCTTGTGCTTGTTCTAACAAGAACTCTAAAGCCACTTGTATACCGGGTGCAAAACTAAGTGACCACTTAACTGTTTGTAAGCTTTCCTTACTGAGAAGACATTAGAATTCCAGATATATGTCCACCGGTCTGGTAAATTACTCAGTTCCACCTGTTCTAGCATCACTTGGAGTTGTAACATCTGATCATGAGCCTGTTGGGAGAGGGGGAGGTGGAATAAACCGTGAATAGGAATCTGAGTTATCAGCAAAAACAATTTTCTTTTTCTTTGCCTATGAGAATAGTTCTGGTAATTTAGCTGAAAATTAACTCATCCTCCCAGAGATCACCCCAGAGATAACAGGACTTTCCATTGCAAATCTGTACCCTTGCTATACCCTTATACTTATCCAGCAACTTTAACACATCCCTCCACCAAAAGGACCCTCTTTTCACCTCTCCAGGTAATTTTCCATTTCCATAGTATTTTTCCCAGACCAAGGAGACCCAAGGGGTGTCACCTCTGTTGAAGAACTTATGAAGGTGTTTGATTAATAAAGCTTCATTTTGGGTTTTCAAGTTGAGAACTCCCAGACTTTGGTTTTTTTGCTTTGCATTGATGTCGGAGTGATCGTGGAAGAGAGTGAAAGGGATTTTCCTTGAACATTTGAACACGTGTAGAGTCGGGACTCGGGACAGTTCCCAGTTGGGCTGGGCTGTACGGGAGCTAGAATCCATCCATGAGCAGGCCTGGGCGTCTTTCGTTCGAGTTTCCGGCCTGCTACCTGTCCAACTCACTCGTTCCATCAGTATCCATTCCAACATCCAAGTGATGAGACCAACTATTTTTTTATCAAAAAAAAAGGTGGTAGGAGATTAAAAAAAAAGGTGATATGAAAAAACAAGCAGTCAGACTGGGACGAGTGACGCATCAAACCCGCAAAGCGCAGGCAGTCCACTGGGAGCAACACTTCGAAATATTATTATTATTACATACATGAGGTGCATTCACGAATTGCTTCTGGTACATCTCATGAGATGGTTTAGCTGAAAGCTACACGACCCTGCCGATTCGGGTGTCAACAACGAGAGTCGGCTTTGAAGGTTCTGAAAACTCTAGAGCTTGTGCTAGCGTTAGCCTACGGTTCCTCCAAGCATCTTCTGCCCACTGCTTCATCCGTTCACCTTCCGCCTTCCTGTTAGACTGGATTAATAACAGCTCTGCGTACTCACCTGCAAGTCGAGCTTAGTTTAAGTATTGTCCCAAAATCTTAAGAATGGGTGACCAAACCACAAGGCAACAATCCGTATAAAGCAATATTTAAATTGTTATACACAAGAACTGGTAGCAAAGATAGCTTATATTCAAATTGTTGAAATAGTCAGATTTATCAGGACCCGACAAATGCAAGGCTTATTACAGATCGATGGGAGACAAGGCATAGAGCAGAAGCAAGCTTGGTGCCGCGGATCAGTTGGAGACAGGATTCATTAGAGTTGGCGCAATCAGATGCTCAGCCTTCGGAGGTCTCAAGCGATGTGATCTGGGATCAATGTAATAGGCCTAGTTTAGTTTCTGCTGTGGAGCTGGTTAAACTCTAGCTTTGGCAGCTTGGCTGCTCTGTGCGCGATGGTGCCTAACTCTGCACTGGACTGTTCTTCGCTTTACATCTATAAAGCGGGGGAAACCTTCTATTCAAAAAAGAAGGCATAGAGCAATCCACGGATATACATGGATCTGCTCTAGTTCAATCAACTGAAAATTTAGTTAATTAAGGGCCAACACCTATAGCAAATAATGGAACTCGGAATTAAAATGAATAGAAATCATTATTTCCCATAGTTAGCTTCGCATTTGGGTTACAATGCAAGCCTGTTGTACTAGGATATCAATGTACGGTGGAATAAGGTTCTTAAGACAGAAGAATGTATGAAGATGCAGTTCTGGATATGCTAGGATGAATAAACTAAGGAAAATATTCAAATGCAACTGATTGTAGTGACACCAGATTATAAACAGTATGCCACCTGTTGCTTTGTAAGAGCTACATAGCAAACTCAAATACTGAACTGATCATCAGTACAGATCACAAACATGGTGTCATCATTATTGTACTAACTACTAAGTAACCTGATGTCAGGAGTTTCATGGACTATTTCCTAATATAAGAGCCTTAGTGCAGAAAAAATTAGATAATAATAGTTCAAATTTAAAAATATAACCTCTAGCAAGGGAGATGATATCTCTCCAATCGACCTGCTTGCTGGTACCTGCAAAATAAAAATAATGTCAATGTATCAAGAGGAACCTTGTCATCGATAGAAGATCATTGTTTTTACCCTCAGAATTAATAGCAGGAGCTTTCAATACTTCTAGGGCCTTCCTATACAATCCCTGCAACCAAACAGATGATTAGATATATTGTGTTCAAGTATAGGTCACATAGATAGAATAAAATTCTTCCACAAGTACAATAGATAGGAAGAGAGAAATTAAGGATAAATGTTATTCATAATTATTTCCAGTGAACACAAACTGTTCAAAGAGTGAAAGATTTACAGACCTCCTGGACCATAATTGAAGTAGAACCTTCCGATTTTGCCTTCATTTTGTACATTCTAGCTATACAGGTCAATATAATACCAACCTTTGGGTGGTTTGCATCTACATGGATTAAAGATTATATGATTATTCAATTGTGGTCAAGCACTTGAATGCAACTTTTTTCTTATATTCATTTCAACAAACTTATTGTGACAAACCAAATTGTTCTTCAACCTTCTGTAGAGCTCTTGTGAGATAATCCTCTGCCTCAGCAAACTTCCTGGATTAAAATGAAAAGGTGAGACCCCATAAAAGGGAAGATATTAATCCAAAAGGTGAATGATCTGTGGGTTCATAAATCAAATATTGGGGTTAATCTATAATATCTAACCAAAGAATAATGGTAGAGATGATTCTGTTTCTTACCCAGAGTGAGATAAAAGCTGGCCATATGAGCAAGTGACCCCAAGAGAAGCCTCGTCAGGAACCATGTTTCCAGCTGCTAAAAGGTTTCCAGACACATCATCCATGCAAAATGCCTCGAGAATTTTCTCATACACTTGTGCTGCCATTTGAAAATCCCCAACACAATGCAAATATTCACCATATGAAATGGCAGCATTTTCTGAGGAAGGGACATCAATGAGACTCAAGTATTCACTATGGAAAAGAAAAATGTGAATATTCTGTTTCAAAGATAGTTATACGTGTTTGGTTTTCGCCTCCAGAAATGTCTCTCCACCAATCAACGAACAGCTGGGCAGCTGATAAAGAGCAAACGTAAGCCAAATTTTGTATTCTGATCTAACGACAACGTTCATGAGATCAAAAAGAACCTGATTCTGTTTCTCCATTCAGAAGTGCAACAAGTCCCCTGATAGCATTAACCCGAAATTTAAGATGGTCCTGATCAGACCATTTGCTATCATCTTTGATTGACAGATCAACTAAATCATTTGGGGAAATCAAGTAGGACATCTCCTGTATTCAAAATACTTTAAAACCTCACATAAGGACACTGAAGACTAAATGAGCTTCTAGTACCAAACCTGCCCTGCCTCCATGTGTAATCCCATTAGCGCTTCCCACGCTGCAACTGCAGAATCAATTAACAATCCCCATCAGAAATGTCATTCAAAGACTTTTGACTGCATTAATAACCCCAACTCTGTCTTCTGAAGACCTAAAACTTATTCACTTCTATTTTTGGGCAACTTTCTCAGAGACATCTCTACTGATATCTTTCTTTTTTTGGCACATGAAAGCCAAAGGATCATCATCCACTAAATAAGAACACTTGATATCTATAGCATTTGTTTTTTTATTTATACCAATACCAAAAAAACATAAGATAATGTAGGACTTACGATCTATTTGTATTGGATGTTTAAACAACAAGCATCTACAGTCTGTACAACCTGCCAGACACACAGAATTACCCTTATATAAAGTAGAGTTGTGAAATCACCTCTAAAAGCTGCAGAAGGGGCAACTTGTTGGGTTGCTTTGAGCTTTTCCATTGCATCTTGGCGTCTTCCACTGCACAAAGAGAACATGAGGTTGCTGAAACGACTCAACTCTGCTCAAGATGGATGATCTAACTAGAAAAATAAATCAAGGATCCAGTTGGGGTTTTATATAATTAGCTACTAAAGGGCGTACCTAGTGCAGAGAGCTCCCGCTCTGTGCGGGGTCTGGGGAAGGGTGTTAGTGGCAAGCCTTACCCTCGCCTGTGCAATGCGAGGAGACCGCGACTCGAACCCGGGACCTTCCGGTCACAGGCGGTAAGACTCTACCACTTGCACCAGGCCCGCCCTTCAAAAGGGAATGCAATACGAGGACTTCCCAAGAGGTCACCCATCCTATTACTACTCTCGTCCAGGCACGCTTAACTGTGGAGTTCTGATGGGATCCGGTGCTTTAGCTACTAGCTCAACCTAATTATACCACATGAAAGCCGTAACTATCCACAACAGATATTGTATATTGATCATATTAGGTAGTTGTAATGTTAATGTAAAACGTCTATAAAAGGTATATTGTCCATGATTTATCCTCCAGATTCAGATTATCTCATGAACCTATGCATAAGCAATAGCCCAATTTGCACTCTGGTCTCTGGAAGACACATCCACTCATCCTCTGTTCTTTACATAATGTGCGCTATGCCTAAATCCTTCCTAAATGCCGCAGATATATAAATCTAAACAACTTAAGGTCAGAGGCCAAATTGACCCAAAAATAAGAGCCCAAACCACCATATTACAGGGTTAGCGAAAGCTGACAAAATTTTGATTGGATTTAAAGCCAAAGTGCAAAATAAGAGCCGTTGATGTATCATCTGGACTCTCACCATGCACCAATACATTGCCAATATGCAAACCAGTAGACACATTCACTATAGCAGGGGTGAAGCTACATATAACTGAGGGGGCTATGCACCACAAGGCGAGCACACCTCCAATTTGCTCTAGCTTCGCCACTGCACTCTAGTATCATACTATCATATATGCCCAAAATCATCCTAACTGCTGCACCTATACAAAGCTAAAACTCTATAACTAGCCGCCCAGATCAAGATTAATTGACCCAAGGCCGGATCCACCACATTGCAGCCTTGCAGAGTCCGCAAAACTGGTAAAAAAATCTGTTCGCATTTTACAAAAATGAGTGGTGCAGCGCACCGTACCTCCGGTAGAGCAGCGTGGACATAGCGAGCATGAGCAGCCCCACAGCCTCGGCGCTGCCCTCGCCTCCGCCCTGCAGGTTCGAGGCGCCTTGCTCCAGTATCCGCATCGCCTCCTCTGGCACACCAGCGACAGCAGTCCAGGGCACATGAGCGAGTCCTCAAAACCCTAATGCAGACTAGCGCAAATAGAGGGGGCGAAGGGGGAACCTGGCGAGCTCCGGTGCACGGCGCCGCCGAGGGCGTAGCGGACCATCTCCGCCGCCACCCTCTCGGCCTGCGTCTCGCCGCCGCCGCCGCCGGCGGCAGCAAACTGGCGGTAGCCCCACGGCTTCGGAGCGATGATGGCCTCCTTGAGAACCGATCGGATCCAGCTCATCGCCATGGCTGCGCGCCTGCGCCGGCGCCGCGTACTGAAGCGCTAAAATCGGCGGAGAGCCTGGAGGAGTACCAAGGGACCCTTGGCAAGGGTGACGTGTTCAGCTTGGACGATGCATAAACCCTGAAGAAGTAGCAAAGCGGTGAGCCTGTGACACGCGGCTCTTCGACGAGTTTCGAGAACAACGGATTTTGATCATGGAGGGCTCGTTTCTCCTGTATACAAATTAACAAGGTATATGCTGTTGTGTAGTGACCTAGAAGATTTATAATTCACGATCGTATAAGCTGAAACGAACAGATTATTTATATGAGTTGAAATGATTACGTTATAGCTTGTAATTTATCTTAGAGTCGAACTTTATAGTTGTAGCTTCTAACAAATATATTGCTATAACTCGTAGGAGCACGAGAGTCTTGGTCCGCTTCACTAAAAATTTTAATTTCTTATCGTTATTGTCTTAACATCGTCATTAGGGATTTCTACGAGATTTATCTACGTTGTCGTTGATATGGTTCAAATATGTACTATACTCAGAATATCATTTAAATTTAAAGATACGACAATTACTACGTACAACCACGGTATATTCTAGCATCCTTATAAACAACTTATTCACCTTGTAATAGTTTTAGACGACACCCCCGCACTTCTGCCCACTCCTTCCACTTTCTTATTCTGTTTCTTTCTAAATTTCAAGTTGCTCCATTTCTCATTAAAAAAATGTTCCATTTGTCATTTGGTCATAAAGATAATTGGCCTGGTTCATTTGAACTTATTAGCCCGACTTATCAACTATGGTACATTGTTTTTCTCTTACAACAAAACAGCATGAACCGGCTTATCAGCCGAAAAAAAAATCGGCCGAGAACAGCTCGAAACAGATGGAAGGTAGTACTCAAAAACAGCGATTATCAGTTTCATAATTTTACAACAGTGACTTATGTCCTGTCTCGATGTGTGACTTCTAGCTTCCTTCTTTATTACCTCGTCCAGAAGAAAGCAATCATCATCCCTTTCACCTCGAATGACCTGCACATAAGCATTGATTAACTAGAGCCTGTGTGTACCTGTTAATTCTGGGTCCATTCTGAATTAAATCAATCCTTAGCAGCCTCTGTTGATTTGACAATTGTATAACAACAATATCTGTGCGTTAGAGAAAAACAATTGTAGAACACGCGAGAAGCGCTGCCTTCAAATAGTATCGCAGAACTATTTGTCCGCTTGATTTGCAGAAACTAGGAAGAGCATGGATGAGTGTTTACCTGGAGGGATAAACTGTTTAGTTCATTCTAAAACAGTTTATACTGAATCTACTGCAGTAGAAACCTAGATTTGGATGGGAAAAAAAACATGCTCCTGCTATTTGGGTAGCGGCAGAGCAGAGCTTAACAAGAAGATAACTGTAGTGGCGATGACTGATGAGTTAAGAACTCTCAAAAAACAATATTTTTTATTGTATAGACCAACAGTTTGTTTTATCAAAACTATACCAGCCCTGACAATTGTCGAATTATTTGCGAGTACCTGTTTCCAGTTTTCCATAAATTGATATTAGAACTGTTCCTCCTCCTCAATCAGCCACCAGGAATCATATTGAACTCAGGTCTGCAAAACGAGTAGCCATTATTAATCCTCAAGAATATTCTTTTTATTTGTAAAAGGTATTGATTACTTTTGTTTAAATAAAATATCCATAAGTATCGATCAACCGTCCTGTTATCAAGCTATACTAAATCAACATTCTTTTTGTTGCTTGAGAGTAACCATTTTCACGGATTGTTTAAGAATTGTTGGTCTGACTCCATCGGACAGCAGGTGTTTATGTAATCGAAAGCAACTGTGACTATAATAGGGATCAGTTTATGATTCCAAACCAACAAACTTTCTGTGAGACGACCAGTTTAATGCAGTTTGTTACTTGTCACTGCATTATTACCGGAGAGATTGGTGGAAGGCGGCAGCTCCGTTTCCGTTTTCGCGTTTCACATCACGCCCTACGGCGATGGCCGCGTCATCTCACCTTCAGGTGTAGCGTCCAGGACCCAGGGGTCTTTTTAGAGGTATTAAGAACGACAATAAAGCCTCCGTTCACTTCACTGGAAAAATAAATCGAAACACTATTCCGACTAATTTGTTATGAGAAAAAAATACTGCTAAAAAGTACGGATTATAAGACAAGCGAACAGGGCTTAAGAGCATCTCCAAGAGTTCTCAAAACACTCTCCTAATCTTTTGTTTTTTGGCGAGATTGAAAAACTTCATCTCCAACAGCTCATAATCCCACCTCCTAATCTTTTAGGACTTGGGAAAAAATGACACAATGCGCGCAAAGATACGCACCCTTGCTGTCGCGCGGATCCTGCGTCAGGCTTCCCGGGAGTTCCGGTGTTCCTCTCTCCCTTGCGCACGGCGTCGGGTTGATCAGGCTGAAGATCACCATGAGGATGCCGGCGTCCTTGAGCTCGACGCGCCCGTCTTGGCGAGCAGAAGCTCTCTTCTCCATGAACGTGCGGCGGCGCTTGAAGCCCGAGCTGCCTCGGGGCTACTACGACAACGGCTTTGTGCTCAGGTGCACCGAGTCCACGGCGGCCCAGCTGACCTCTTCGTCGCCGCGGCGCCGTGGATCCTACTCGTCGGCGTGCTTGTCGTGGCTCCTAGCTCGGGCGTGCGGCCCTCTGCTCGCCCGCGCCGGTGCTGCCGCCGCTGTCGTGCCCATTGCGGCCCTATGCTCGCTCGCACCGGTGTGGCCACGGAGCCTTGTATGTGCTTGTTGTCAGGTACGAACACAAGGCAGCAAGGCCACCATCTACGTGCTTCTCAGGAGGAAGAAGATGATCGTATTAACGAAAATGCCATTGAATGATTGGAATATGCTTTTGTAATATGTTTTATGAGTGAATTATTAGAAACTCTTGGAGATATCTTGTTTAATCCTTCCAATAGTTGTTTAGGAGTTGCTAAACTACAAGTTTTTAGGAAGAAAAATTAGGATACTCTTGGAGATGCTCTAAGGGGGTGTATGGTTACTGTTGCTAAAATTTAGCTCCTATCACATGGGATGTTCGACACATACATAAAGTATTAAATATAGACTAATTACGAAATTAAATACACAGATTGAGACTAATTTACGAGACGAATTTTTAAACCTAATTATCTATGATTTGACAATGTGGTGTACACTAAATATGTGTTAATAATGGATTAATTATGCTTAATTAATTTATCTCGTGGAGTACTGACAGAATCTGTAATTTATTTTTTTATTAGTATGCGAATACTCTACGTGATACCCTATATGACATTCGATCTGCATCCAAACACCCCCTAACATGTTGACAGCTGAACTAAGCATCTCTAGTGGTTTTTGTAAAACAACTCCTTATTTAAACTTTCTAAAAAGAGAGAGAGAGAAAGTATCCTTCAACGGTTTGATAAAAAGAGCTCGGGAGGACATTCGACAACAAGACAGGACGCCATCTCAGCTGTTCGCGCTAATTCTAGAAGAAGTGGACTCCTGGATCGCCACGGGCTTTCGGAGTCTGGCGTCGCTGATCGCATTAGGTACCTAGCAGGCGCGGCCATCGGCCATCCTTTTTCTTAGTCGCAAATCTAGTTTCCTAAGTTAGTACGCCTTTCTAGCGCCACCGTTGCAGCCGGTGCCTTGTGTTTGTGTCTGTGTATATTCACCGGTTGGTTGCCACCGCCATCTCGCCGTTTTGCAACCCCCGGATGTTGTTTGTATCTTACTTCTTCTTAATAAAACACGTGTCAATACACGCTTTCGAAAAAATAAAAAAAGCTCTAAAGATCGAAGTAAATTGGACGCATGTGTAAATTAAGAAACAAAGAATTTCAGATGAGAAAATGAGAAGAGATAAAAAAAAATATTAAAACAGATTTGGTTGGTTATAAATAGTTTGGGTTTTCCAATGAAAAATCATTTAGGAAGTTATTATAGGAGACTGTTGGAGAAGTAGAAAATTTAATGTTGTTATTTCTTTTGCTAACTTACTAGATCCATTAGTTTAGCAATTAAATTATACCAAACTTCTTAAGATGCTCTAAGAGCATCTACGGGAGTTTTGTAAAACAACTCTCTATTTTAGTCTTTTAGAAAAAAAAGAAAAATATGTCCTTTAATAGTTTGGTAAACAAGTTCTAAAAGTAAAAATTGTTAAATATTATCTGCAACTCGTAAGTTTCCACGGTGAGAGGACTTCTATATTGACTCCCCGTCCAGCATTTTTCTCGGGGGATTGAACTAAATTGGACGCATTTGTAAATTAAGAAATAAAGGATTCCAGATAAGAAATCGACATAGACAAAACAACTTTTAGAAAAGTTTGGTTTGTTAGAAATAGTTCAAGGTTGCTAATGCAAAATTGTTAGAAAGCTATTATAGGAGACTGATCGAGAAGAAAAAAAATTAAAGTTGCTAGTATTTTTTCTCTTAAGTTGTTAGATCTATTTGTTTAACCAGTCAACTATAACAAACTCTTATGCACGCTCTTAGCTTAAGCGATCCCTTTTCAGCATCTATACTGCTAATATGTTTAATTTATCTCAGCACCACTGGACTGACCATCAGCCTGTTCGGTTGGCTGGTTCGTATTGTTGCTAGTTCGTGAAGAAGTATTGCTGGCTGGTTTGTGTGAAAGAAAAATACTATTCCAGCTAAAAAATTACGTTCGTTTACAACAAGCTTCAGCCAAACGAACAGGCTGTATGGTCCTAAGAAATTGTACATCGGAGAATCTGATATCACATACTCAGGATAATGGTTGAAGATGCAGCGATATGATTTGAGATGTTGGTTCGCTTGATTGCAGGGGCGGGTCTACGCAGACGCAGCTCTTTCAACCCTGCTACAGCTACCATCGTATTGCTAGATTATGCTGCGTCGGTCAGTCGTCTCGTAGCGGACTCATTGCATAATACTCCCGTCTCAAAAAAAAAATTATTATCATAGATTTAAAGTAGATTTAAAATAAGTATCTGTAAATAGATTTAAATTATAAAAATATGTTTTATTATTTATCTTAGGACGGAAGGAATATGACTCAAGGTCATGTACTCTTATAAAACCAGTCAACATGTACAGCATACACGACCCTGTCTCTCATCACGGTCGTTGTCATGTTGACTATTTGCATTTGCAGCACCCGGTGGGTAGCTCTTCTTCCATTCCCATGGCCGCATCCGCACACCAGAGCGCACGGTCAACCCCAAGGAGCGCGTTGCTGTTGCAAGTGGGTGCACGGCGCCTGGGCGTCGGGCGTCGGCGCGTCAGCCCTCGTCGGCTCGTCCGGCCGCGGACCGCCTGGCTCGCTGTGGACGTGGTCACGGAGCCTGTGCGGTGGTTACGACCGTGCTTCCAACAGTGTTGCACGCTGCAAAACCGGCATGAGCCACGTTCTTCGTGATGTTGTTCCCGCGAGCACCGAACAGCATAGGAGAAAACAATACAGTGGGAAGGGACTGTGACGCGTCCCTAGCCTCGGAAGCCATGGATGGTCCCGATGATGTTAGGAAAGACGTGGTCTTCTAATTTACGTGTAGTTGTAGATTTAGTTGTGCACGCATGGTGTATATGGATGTGTGGGGCGTGCATGTGTAGTGTGGGTGTGGCTAAACAACGGTAATTAGCAAGAAAAGAGTTCAGCAAATCTCAGTCCCTCCTACCTATACATCTATAGCTGAAATTTCAGACGGCGGCTCTACGAGGCTTCACTTGCTCGCGAGCGGTAGGGGGCTGGAGCCCCCTAGCCCCACCGCTGGCTCCGTGCCTGTGTGTGTTCATACATGAACAGATACTACAGCTATACCTAGGCTTTCAAAAAAAAAAAACTGTAGTTTCTTTCTGCTGGCACTACAGCAGTAGCTGCTGTTTTTTGCTGAAAAAAAAGCTTGAGCAAATAGGTCCACTAACATTACTATATTCGTAAAAAAAATCTTTCATAATATATTGGCAATTATTTCATTACTTTAATACTCCATCTCAAATTACTGACTATTTTAGTTTTATCATAAGTTTTAAACACTTATAATTCTGACTAATTTTATAGAAAAATTTGAAACTTAGCACAAACCTAGATGAATACTTATTATTATTAATATGTAATCTGAGGAAGCATATGTACCATACTTTGGGGGCTGAGAATGATTTTGGTTGACGATTTCGGAACGAAAAAGATCGTGAAAGTTTTGCAGTAATTAATCTCACACAAGAGGTAGCTCAATTCCTATATGAATCAGAAATGTTACCTGCATAGGGTAATGTTCGGAACGTAGGATTTTCACATGATTCATCGCCTTGATTTCACGAGAAAAACACATGAGCAGAGAAAAAAAAAACCGTGTTCGAAAAAGACCGGTAGAGGGGTCGAGTATGGCTCCAATCAGGATATCTCGGCCCCGTTCGACTTACCCCATATTCGACTTGTTCAGCTTCTTTTTTCAGGCAGAACAATGTTTTTCTCTCACAACAATTTAGCTAGAACAGTGTTTTCAGCCAGTTTTAGCTAAATTTCAGACCAGCGAACGGGACCCTCATCTTTAATCTTATCCAGCTAAAGCACCGCGATAGCCCACTCGTTAAGCCTAAGCCTAACCCTGAAGCAACTGTCCACCCCTCTGTGTAAGGAGAGGAGGAAACGCTGACCGCGCGAGCAATAACCAATGGCCAACACTGGAATCAGGCGATCGACAGCCTGCCTGCCCCACCGGGACCCAGCGGCACAACGCGCGGCAACGCAAAGGCGGCCGCCATCGGTTTCTGCCGCGCGCCGCGCGCCGGGCGGGCGATGGATGCGTCGTTGGCGAGAAAGTTCTAGCGGGCACCGTTAGTGGCTATCACCGCCTTTAAATTCCGTCGACCTCGCCGCGCCTGCTACCGCGACGCGGTCAGTCATCACGCAACCGCCTTCTTCGCGACTTCGCCCACGCAGCTGCTCTGTTCCATGGACACCCAGCCATCTCGTCATCTCGTTTCACACAGCACGCTTGACGCACGCCACGCGGGTGGCTGGCTAGCGCGGGCATAAATAAAAAAGGAATCGTGGTCAATCAGCCGAGATCAGTTTACTCGTCCACGCAGTTGGCTTCTTCTGGATATAGTATAATACCAGGCCCCTGTTTGTTGCGAGTTAGGTGATCACCTCGATCTCCCGCGCTTATTTTGCGCGCCACCCTGCTCTCTTGCACGTACGTATCCCAGGAGAGGACCCAGCAGGCGCGGGGCGCAAGGCTCCGCGCTAATCCTACCGCTCCGCAGCCGCAGCCGCAGGTGCGGGGTGGTTGACGGCCGCTTACCCGCACCGGCGCCATGCGCGCACGCTAGGTGACCGAGGTCAAGCCAAACGCTGCCCACCGCCTCTGCCTCCCATATAATCCTCGTGCACGTCCTTTGCTCGACTCGCACCTGCTGCTTCCTTCGACTCATCGCCATCCATCCATCAGTCGTCCACGTCTCGGTCGATCGATCACAACAAGCTAGCCCGCCCACAGCAGGGCCAGGATCGGACGGAGGAGCTCGATTTTGCGATCAGGACCACACCGACAGACCGACGCTGACGATGATGCCGACGTCCTCGGCGGCGCCAGCGTCGCCGCGGTCGCCGCGCGCGCGGCGGTCCCGGTCCGTGGTGGCCGAGCTGGAGGGCGCGCTGCTCCGGAGCGCGGACACGTTCCCGTACTTCATGCTGGTGGCGTTCGAGGCCTCCGGGCTGCCGCGCTTCGTGCTGCTGCTGGCGCTGTGGCCCCTGCTGCGGCTGCTGGAGCTGGGGGCCGGTCCGGGCCGGCGGCGCGACCTGGCGCTGCGCGCCGCCGCGTTCGTGGCCACCGTCGGGGTGCCTCGCGCCGAGGTGGAGGCCGTGTCCCGGGCCGTGCTGCCCAAGTTCATGGCCGACGACGTCGACCCCGCGGCGTGGGCGGCCTTCGGGAGCTGCGAGGGGAAGCGCGTCGTCGTCACGCGGATGCCCCGCGTCATGGTGGAGCGCTTCGCCAAGGAGCACCTCGGCGCGCACGAGGTGGTCGGCTGCGACCTCGAGTACAGCCGGCTCAGGCGGTCCACGGGGCTCCTGAAAGGCGCCGGCCGTGAGGCCGTCGCCACCCTTGTGCGCGCGCTGTTCGCCGGCGACGACCGGCCGGACCTCGGGATCGGCGGGTCAGAGATGGCGCGCTCCTTCTTGACATTCTGCCAGGTACGGAATCGTACGTATTTTTGTTGTCCAACGCTTTTTTTTCTTCTTCCCTTTGGGCAAGATGTATAGTACTGCAGCACAGAGTTTCAAACACGCTTCTTGCGCATGGCTGGAGAATATCTCCGTCCTCCGGCCTATGTAAGATAAGGACAAACGTGAACCATAAGTCCATAACTACAGCACATCATCACCTTAACCATTTTATACCATCTGTCCATGTGAGCAAATATAACCACAAAAGTCTCGGCGCATTAATTCAGCATGCAACTTTTCTTTAAAAAAAACAACCAGCAAGAACATGTTGGACATATAAATTTTTTTTGGCAATATATTAAGTAGTAAAATTTCATCTGATGATTATGTATTACGTTCATGCATGCAGGAGCAGCAGCTCAGGCCGCCGTTCACCGCGGACCACGAGACGAACGCGCCACCGTTCCGGCCGGTCATCTTCCACGACGGCCGCCTGGTGTGCCGGCCCACGCCATTCATGTCCCTCGTCATCCTCCTCTGGCTGCCCCTCGGCGTGCTGGTCGCCTTCGTCCGGATCGCCGTCGGCCTCATGGTCCCCATCTGGACCATCCCCTACATCGCGCCGGTCTTCGGCGGCGCCGTGATCATCCACGGCCGCGCGCCTCCGCCTGTCAGACTCAGCGACGCCGCCACGGACGACGGCGGCTCGCCCTCAGGGGTCCTCTTCGTCTGCACGCACCGCACGCTCATGGACCCCGTGGTGCTGGCCACCGTGCTCGGGCGCCGCGTGGCCGCCGTGACCTACTCCATCTCCCGCCTCTCGGAGATCCTCTCCCCGATCCCGACGATGCGGCTGACGCGCGACCGGGACGTGGACGCGGCGCGCATGCGGGCCGAGCTGGCCCGGGGCGACGTGGCCGTGTGCCCCGAGGGCACCACGTGCCGGGAGCCCTTCCTGCTCCGCTTCTCCAAGCTCTTCGCGGAGCTCAGCGACAGGATCGTGCCCGTGGCGATGAACTACCGCGTGGGGCTCTTCCACCCGACGACGGCGCGCGGGTGGAAGGCCATGGACCCCATCTTCTTCTTCATGAACCCGCGGCCCGTGTACGAGGTGACGTTCCTAAACCAGCTCCCCGCGGAGGCGACGTGCGCGGCGGGGAAGAGCCCCGTGGACGTGGCCAACTACGTCCAGCGGATACTCGCCGCCACGCTCGGCTTCGAGTGCACCACCCTCACGAGGAAGGACAAGTACACGGTGCTCGCCGGCAACGACGGCAGCGTCAACGCCAAGCCGGCGGCGGCCGGGAAGCCGGCTTGGCAGAGCCGCGTGAAGGAGGTCCTCGGCTTCCTGCTCCACTAACCATTACTTGCACAGCTCTGGACTCTGGCCCAAATACTTCGCTCATCAATTTGATTGAGCTTATACTGTTACATTTATACATGTACGTAATAATAAAGCATGTAGTGGTAAAATACAGTAGTGAATAGCCTTTTTTTTACATAATAAAGTACTGTATATTGTATTGTTCTTTATTTTACAATTGTTTTGGTGATATTTTACTGGGTGTAATCAAAGATCAAAGTTGTTCCTCATCTACAGTAGGTTTTGTGCTGGTCGTTGTTTGGCGTCCGTTTACAGTTTGAGTGCATTCGTCTTCCTACCCTGGGTGTTTCAAATCAATAATGGTCGTCCGTAGTAGATATTGATTAATTACTGTATTTGATAAGGTGAGCAGATATTTCCCTCCTTGACGAATGTTCTGCTCACACGTCAGCTGTTTTTCCACAATTCAGTCGGTTGCTATACACGCAACCGTATGAACTATGAACATACTACACGTGAACGTAGCCATCCGAGTATCCAAGTCCAACTGACGTTACATGACAGCCCTAGTTTGCGGCAGCAAAGCTGGTGCTGCTCATTACCACAAGTGATGAATGATGATGATATGCTCTGTCGCTGCGATAATTATGATCCTAGCACCTATTGCAAATATTGTGCAGAGGCAGAGCTCGACTTTGTATTCCCCGGTTTTCAAATATTTGGTAGCCATGAATATAAGAAATGAAAAACAATATCATTGTAATGCTATCTTGGCTGAAGAGCTTGTTGTCCAGTGGCTGCAAGTGCATGCTTTAGCAGCACATTCAGGTTCTAGGTTCGATTTTCATAGGATCGAATTTAGGTGTTTAGCAAGTTTGAGTTATTCTACCTTGATGGCAATGCTCCATGGGAAGTCATACCCTCGCCGATAAAGTCTGCGTTCAGGGATTTTTCTCGATCAACAAGTTTGAGTTATTCTACATTAATAGAATGTTGGTTCGGGAATTTTTCTCGGTTAGCAAATTTGAGTTATTTTAACAACCCACGGACATAATACTAGTTATACAGCAAATGCTATTTTTTCATATAGACCCTCACAAATGCTACAAAATGTTATGTTTTATGAGTGACAATATTTAAAACCCGTGGTATTATCTTTTTTTATTCCTGTTGTAAGGTATGGACGTAATCCTAGCAATATAAATTAAATATATCAAATGCTAACTTTTTAATATAGACCTCACAAAGACTACAAAAAGTTATGTTTGCTGACGAGTTTTATCCAATAAAAATAGTGTTCATGAGTGACAAACTGACAATATTTGAAAACGATGGGAAATGCTATGTTAGCATGAAAACTTTGAATAGAATGTTTTTTTACTTTGTGAAAAGAGGCAGCATATTTTTTTGAAGGATGCCGGTGCAAGAGAATTTTTTTTACTTGGCGAAAAAAGGCAGTGTATTTTTTTGAAGGGTGTCGGTGACTCTACAAAAATGAATCAGCATGTTTCTTGTTTCAAAAGAAATTAATCAATGACTCCAAAAATAAATAATCTATTGCATGTTTGGAAAGAAATTAAAAAATATTTATTGTCAAGAATGGGTTCGTGACTCTCGAAACTTGGATCATTTATTGCATGCTTCAAAATAAATTAATCAGTGACTCTTGCATGTTTCAAAAGAAATTAGAAACCAATATTTATTGTCAAGAATAATGGGTTCGTGACTTTCTCGAAAAATGAATCATCTATTGCATGTTTCAAAAGAAATTAATGGGTGACTCTTAAAAAATGAATGACCTATTGCATGTTTCAAAAAAAAATGTTTGTTGTCAAGAATGGGATTCGAAATCATCTATTGCATTAGTCAAAAAAAATATTGTTGTCAAGAATGGGATTCCGAAACATCTATTGCAGGTTTAAATCATCTATTGCATGATTCAAAAAAATATTGTCAAGAATGGGACTAAAATTCATCTATTGCAGTTTTTTTTAAAAATAAAAATCATCTATTGCAGGTTTAATAAAAAAACATGCAATGTCTAGAATGGTATTGGAACCCATGCCCTTTAGGACCGGTACCTGAAACTGGCACCTTAGACCAACTCGGCCATCTTAACTTCATATTTATTTAGAACATAATAACCTTTATAAAACATTATTATTTTTAAATAGTGTGGTACAGTCATAGCTTGAGAGCTATCTATACAAATGTGGCTAGAGTGCACGAGCACAATACCAATGTGGCGAAAAAAGCTCTAAATGGATCACAAAATCTGCATTGCCTCCTAGCCACCGCCCTCCCATGCTCCCATGACTTCGCCTCGGTCCCCCTCCTCTCTCATTACCAGCGATCTTGCCGGTGGACAGGGGGTAGGGGTGGGGACCCGGTCCCGTTTCCTTCGTAGTTTTCACTTAGTTTGTTGATCCTTGTTGATATAGGGGTTTGGTTTCTAACGTTATCAACGAGGTGGTGGCAATGATGGTGCTTTGGAGTATGGTCTCTTCGACCTCTCCCTACCTCGACGACATTTGATCTGATGTCAGCGAAGAGCCAGTGAGAGTTCGGTGTGTCAGATCTGTCGATCTTCTTCAGATCTTGGCATTTTGTGTCCTTATAAGAGGAAATAGTTGGTTGGTTTTTGATGTGGCAATCTCGACAACTTCTCTTAGTCAGCTCTACAACATGGTCTGGCATATTCAAAACTTTGGGCTGGGTTCAGGGTTTCTCCAGCCAATGTTCTTTTTGTGGGTGATCTCGTCATCAGTGGTGAGTGACTATTGCGGTCTTCAAAGCCTTGTTTTAGCGAGGGTGTTCGTAGGTGTACCTTTTCTTTGTCGTCTCTCCACTGCGATCTTTAAGCTCCGACAAGCAATGGACGACCAAAGGAAGAAGACGATTAATTTGGTCTTTAATGTACTCTTATCTTTTGGAGGAGGTCGTTTTATGTCTTGTTGTCCGTCTTTTATATTGACCTTTGTTTTCCTTGTGATATATGAATTGTGAGGCACTCTTTTGAGTATCCTTTTATAGAAGAAAAAAGAAAATGGCTCCAAATGCCTCCTAAAGCCGATGAAAAAGCCCTGCCAAACGGGGTCTAAGAAGATTGAGAGAGGATATTATGGGAGATTTTATCCCTATAAATCAAAATCACTTTAGTCTTAAACGAACAAACACTCAAGGAAGAGCCAACAAACGCTATGGCTGCTGGTGTCACGTGATACTTCACCGGCTGCTGCAGCTGCCGCTGCTAGTTTCCTTTAGAGTGAGCTTGTTTGGTTGTCTGCATAACCCCTTATCTAGCCCCCCCCCCCCCCCCGAAGTGCACTTCGTTTCTGTTTGGTTATCTGCATAGGTCTATGTATAGGCTAGCGCTATTCACAAAAAGCAAGCCCAGTCTGTATATCACTGTTCGACCAAATTGTGCGTATACAACTATGCACCGTTGCTACTGCAATTGCTCTACAGCCCAAAACATAGTTTAGCTATTTACGCAGGAAATCAATCACATACATAATACAATACAACTTTCTATCTAGGCAAACCAAATAACATCAAATGTCATATTGCTTTGTCCAATTTAAAAGTATGTTGCATAACCTCTGATGTAATCAGTGCCGGCCCTAGGGGTAGGGCACAAGGTGCGACGCCCGAGGGCCCAAGCGGAGGAGGGGCCTAAGCCCAGATATACAAACCCCCAGGTCCTATAGTCCATTAGGTATTAGCAAACTAATGAGAAGAGAGATATATAACTGGTCAGGTGGCCAAAAAAACAACATCGGCATTTTTTTCCTAGTTTTCTTTCCCCACGGTCCTCGGATAGAGAGGAGACGAGGAGTAACGCTGTACGCAGCACACTCTGATCGTGAGTTCACGACGTGCGTCTTACACACGCGGAGTTGGCGAGCCGCGTCGCCGCGAAGAGCTAGACTACCGGAGACACGGACACGGCGCACGAGGACGGCGACCAGACAGGGCTCCACGACGACGACATCTTGATTCTTGACTTCTTATGAATTGCGATCACCGATCAGTTGTTTAGGCCCAATGTATTCTTTTTCTTTTTATTTTTAATCCAAATTAATTATTTGTATAGTATTCCAGACTTTTAGTACTTTGTATCCATATAGTCATATTTTCTTCTAATTTAGGTGTTAGAATTTTAGAATGTTACCTAAGAAATATTTGTTATGGGTGAGAAAAGAAAACGAATATATTACTTTTTTAATCTACATAGTTCCTCGATAGTTATCATACATCTACAAATATATTGTTTAATCTACATTGTTCCTCAATAATTATCAGACATGTTAAATTAAAAATATGTTATTAAATTTGTTTTTGTTTTACAAATAAAATTAGCACTAAGATTTTATACATAACAGTGCGACGATAGACCGGCACGGGATGTAATGCAATATTAATGTGACTAACCAATAAGACCCAGCATGAACAGTAACGGCTGGTGTGTTGGCGTTGCTGACTTGCTGCTGCCGAGCAACAGGGCGGACCAGTAGCATGTTCGATTGGCTGATTCGTATGATTGTTGGTTTATAAAAAAGTACAGTTAGTTTGTTTATATGAGAGAAAAATAGGCTAAAAATTTAGGATCGTTTAGGAAGCCACGACCAAACGAAAATCAGCCCGGTCGCTCGTCCGCTCCCACGCTTTGCTCGCTCGCTGCCTGCCTCCTCCCAGGTCCAGCGGTCCAGCCGCTGCTCCTTCCGCCCGCGTGCGCCGAGCGTCTTAAACGGGCGCACGCCGCGTGCGCGCCCGACCCGCTTGCCCCGCGCTCGGACGCGTCCCGATGCGCCTCCGCCGGCCGGAAGAACCCTAGTCCTAGGGCTCGCCTCGCCTCCCCGATGGGGGGCCGGCCGGGGTACCTCACCCTGCCGATCTTCTCCGTGGTCGCGGCGATCGGGTACGTCTACTACACCACGGTGTTCGTGGCCGTGCCGCGGTGGCTGGGCCTGTCCACGGCTGCGGGGGTAGCCAACGCCGCCGCGTTCACGGCGCTAGCAGCCGCTTGCCTCGCCACCTACGCCGTCGCCGTGCGCAGGGACCCCGGGCGGGTGCCGCCGGGCTTCGTGCCCGACGTCGAGGACGCCGAGAGCACCGTCCACGAGGTCAAGCGCAAGGTGCGTTGGCGTTGGCGTTGCCCCACCCCTCCCCCCTCTCTCTCTCCCTTGCTCGCCTGGGTTCGGTGGGCGGGCCTCCGTTCGCTGTTAGGTGTTGGGGTGTTGTTTTGGATCTGCGGGTGGGAGGGGGGCTGTTGCTTCAAATTTTCCTATCGTTCGTTTCAAACTTGGGAAACCTTACTCAAAGATGAGAAAATGCGATTCTGATGCGGCTTGGTTAGTAATTTTGGATAGTTTTGGTGAATACCTTTGATTCTAAATTTGCCACCGTCCATTTGAAACTTAGGAAACTTATTCAAAGTTGAGCAAATGCGATTCAGATGCACCTTGGTTGATAATTTTGGACCATTTTGGGTACAAATAGTTCTGCTCTAGAATTTCCAGCTAACAGCTGGGACATTGGTAGGTGGACGTGTTACAAGTAGATAATTTAGATTCGAGAGTTGAGCCAGTACTTTTTACCAAGTGAGTGGATCTAGTCTGAATTTTTAATTTCCCTTTGCCCCGTTTGGATCCTTGGAATTGAATTCATTCTAATAAATTATAATTTAGACACATATTAATTAAGCTAATATGGTTGTATATGGAATATATTTGTATACTATTGTTAGCTATGCAAGGGAGATGTTTATATGTTGCATTTCTACTGCAGGGAAGCGAGTTGAAGAACGTGCTATAAGTTGCAGATTAGAAACATAGCATGGTGATCTATAGAATCGATTTCTATCTCCCACCCTATGAATTTGAGATAGGCTTATATGTGAACTTTCGAAAGTTGTGAAATCTCAAATTCCAAGCCAAATAGCCTAATCTATTAAGTCGATTCCAATTCCTCCAAAATGAAGTGATCCAAACGGCCCGTAAGTTGATTTTGATTTGTTCTCTAGATTATTAGGGCCTTTTTGGTAGAGCTCGTACTCCAGATTCTCTGAGAGAAGTGATCCTCTGGTTAAGAATGTTTCTCTAGGATAAACTCAGTTTCTCTATGACTCTGCGTGTGCGTGGAGTAATCAGGAGAAGCTACTTTTTTGAACTCCCAGCCTCTTAGTTCATTTCGGAGAATCACTTCACAGAATCACTTCTCAGTAAAAACTATTTGGCAGAGCTCCTCCTAGATGGCAGAGCTCCTCTGCCAAACAGGCCCTTAGTAGATGATTGCTCGTTTCTAGCTTCAGTAACTTCAAAGTGAATGCTCACTACAGTGCCCTATTAGTTTGTCATAGAAAATATGAGGAAGGGAGAGGGTAAGCTGAGTTGAGCACATTCTTTTAATTTTGAAAAATCATGGGCCAGCCCATCACTGTGTTAGACTTTCTTGCTTGTATCTGACAAAAGTAGTTTCTCATTAGTATGTTTCACAACATCTCTACTTTTGCAGGGTGGTGACTTGAGATATTGCCAGAAATGTTGCCACTATAAACCTCCACGTGCACACCATTGCCGTGTTTGCAAGAGATGTGTTCTAAAAATGGTGCTGCTAGTGTTAATTCTGTGATTCCATTCTCCTAACTGCTCTCCAATTTCGTATTTTCACCTAATTCACATGCGCAGGACCATCATTGCATTTGGATTAATAACTGTGTTGGACATGGGAACTACAAGATTTTCTTGGTCTTTGTATTGTATGCTGTGGTTGCAAGCTTCTATGCATTGGTAATTGAGTTTCTTTGATTTACTCTAGCAACCACGTTTCCTGAGGCTTAGTGCATTACAAAGTTTCATTTTGATATCAGATTCTGATCATAGGGAGCGTTTTGCACAGTGTTCCTAAAGATGAACAGCCAGGCAGCGATTCTTCTCGAACATCCATTGTGAGTACTCTGGGAATGTCTACAGAAGTTGCTAGCATGTTGTATGTTAATCTGAACGATCGCCAGGAATTCCCTTTGAATAATAATTTTGAAGAACTTATCAAATTGGCAGATTATCTGTGGGGTCATTCTTTCTCCATTAGCGTTAGCATTGGCAGTGCTCTTGGGTTGGCATATTTACCTCATATTACAGAATAAAACTACAATTGAGGTTTGTGACTTAAGATTTTTCTCTTTATATCGGACAGTACTCTTGTTTATAGAAGTTTTGACAAGATTGTTATTAATGGCTTGCAGTACCATGAAGGAGTTCGAGCAATGTGGTTGGCAGAAAAAGGTGGAGATATCTATCATCATCCATATGACCTTGGTGTCTATGAGAATCTTATTTCAGTAAGAACTATTTACACTGCTATTCTGTGGTTCTATGAATGTTGCACAATGCACATATTCAATTTTAAGTGCAAAATGAGAATAGCCCAGTATTTTACTAAGAAATAAGGTTAATGACAATTGACAATCTTCCTATCATCTGTCTAAAGACGTCAACAAATTGGGATTGACCTTTTGCTAGCCATAACTTGGATGTTCAACCCAATCTGTTCAGGAGAAAGAAACAAGATGGAGACATAACATGAAAAATGATTTTATCAATATTTGATATGTTATGCTGCAAGCATTCATTTTAATAGTCAAGTATTTCATACTTCATTTTTCTTTTTCATTTGATATTTAGATTTGTGCATGTTAAGTGGATAAACAAATTGAGACGATATGCCCTTAATACAATTATGGCTCATGCAACCTGTTATGCGCTGGATTGCATATTATGCCCCCATTAACCGTGCTGGTGTGCTACAGTGCATAGGTTTGGATGAGTTAGTTTGCATGTTATCTTTAGTTGATATGCGTTAGTTGCATTGTTTATTTTTGTTAGAATGCTTAGAAACTCTTGTCAGGAGCTAATTTCATCTATAGTGTAGCACTCATCCCCTACCCATCCGGATTTAAGCAAGAAGGAATGAATTAACCTCGTATCAAATAATATAAGGATCATGGCACATCGTTAAACTTGTCTGTTCCCTAAACCACCACTTGTGACTGATGAAGGAAGAGGTTTGGACTCTTAAAGTGTTGTAAATATTAAATTGAATGATGAGCATATGCATAACTCTTCTTCAAATATTATAACATCAAATAAAAATGATCACTTTGCAGCACCCAAAACATCAAACAAAAAAGAACATGGAGTAACACATTTATGGTATACTACCTTAGTTGCTTTCATCTTACCCACGGTTGGCATCACTTTCTATTAATGTTCCACTGCTTCCTGGTTGTTCGCAGGTTCTGGGGCCTAACATATTTTGCTGGCTCTGCCCTGTATTGAATACTGTTGGAAATGGCCTCCGGTACCGTACATCCTATGATATTCCGATATCTAGACCAATGTGATTACAAAAGATAGCAGCACAGTCACAACAAGTAGTTGCTAATTTGTGAAAGGATTTTTCATTAAGCTGCTAGAACGTGCTTGGTCTGAACGATTCTGAATTGGGGCAGGTCAGGGTCTTGTAACTCTGCAAGATGCAGGAGATGATGACTACCACAGCCTCTCGCCAGGTGTCTATCCTGAGTCGAGACATGAACTCTTAACCATGTTTTTTATTTCATTCTTCACATACTTGATAAAATTCAATCTGCCTCGCTTGTAGTCTGGAGTAGGCTGTTCTTACCCAAAAAAAAGGCACTGCAATTCTGTTGTAAAGTTAGTTCATGTGTTTGAGAGCCATGTAATGTAGCCAAAGATCATGAAAACCAATTTTCCCAGATTATTTGTGTACATTTGTTTATAATGAAATGTGACATCTGATGTACTTTTACATGCTTGAGCTATATATAGCACTACACATTGGTGCGTTCTGCCCCGTCCGCGTCCGGAGAGCTTGTTGATTGAGGGCTGCCTGACTCACGAGTTTCCGTGTAAATCCTAACCCCTGGGGATGCTGTCTGGACATAAGTACATATTTGCCTTGTAAATGAAAATAGGGAATCCTGGTCCCAGAAAGGCTACCTATGTAGACTATTTTAACACTGTGCAGTTCCAATATTTACTATGTGGACTATTTTAACACACTCTGCGGTTCCAATAATTGACATTAATGTACAAAACATGCAGCTAGTCTATCGAACACGAACTGACCAACATGTCATCCCAAATCAGACATGCTATCCCATATCAGCAGCCACGCCAATCTGTAATGCATACGATAAGATTCGTGATCTACATAGATACCAAATATTATTTATACTAAGCTCTTTTCGATACGTCAGTACATACCAGACAGGGGCAAAGGGTACAACATCAAGCACAGTAGCCAGCAAGTGACGAAGCAGTTTCAGGATGCTCCCACATAATTATTTGCTAGGTTACAATAGTCAGCAGCAACGTCGTAATCTATTTTCCCTTTCCTTTTCCCTTCCCCTTCCCCTTCTTCGCATCAAGGTCAAGCTTTGCTTGTACCCGGGCTGCTGCAGCAGCTTTTGCTTCCTCCCTCTTCTTTTTCTCTTCTTCTTTGGTAGCAGCAGCTAGCTTTCGTTGCTTCTTAAGTTCCCTGCCCAGATTTATGTATCTAATTACTTTATGATCATTATATACTTCTTGAACTCTGATCAAATGAACAAACTATATTTGATTGCAAGGTGGATACAACATTTTGATTTCTATCTCTTAATATTACATTGTCACCAAGAGCTCACTCGAGGACACATGTGCTGTCGTGCTAAAT
This sequence comes from Miscanthus floridulus, assembly GCF_019320115.1. Classification (NCBI taxonomy): domain Eukaryota; kingdom Viridiplantae; phylum Streptophyta; class Magnoliopsida; order Poales; family Poaceae; genus Miscanthus; species Miscanthus floridulus. Next base: position 91,480,970 of record NC_089595.1, on the reverse strand, counting down.
CGTATAATAACTGAATTTTTCTGTGCTAAATGTTAAGGATGGAACATTAGGAAATGTCTTACTCCAAGTCTGGCTTTCTCATCAGATACACTGCCCACACTTGAACCTTTCCTTGGCCTACAAGCTACTAGCTCCACCTCAAAAATAAGTGTTGCACTACATAGACAAAGAACCAACAGTTACCAACATTATTAAATTGGGGAAACTCAAGTTACCAATTCAAAGATAGTGTGATAGAGGAACTCACTTAGGAGGTATCTCTGGTGGTGAGCCTGCAGCTCCATATGCATATTCTGACTTGCATGTAATTTTTGCAACCTCGCAAGCCTTCAATTTTTGGATATGCCCAACCATGTTACACAGAGATGGTGAAGACCATACCAGAAACTCAAACATTTACAAACCTTCATAGTTCTTAAGGCTATATCCCATGCCTTGATGACAGCCCCCTTGTCCAACTTCAAATGAGAAAATAGAGTTGTCTTCATGGGTGGTATTAAAAACTTCACCAGTCTCAGCAAGTGTACCTTCATAATGAACTATAGACAAGGTAAAAAGATAAATGTTCATATTTGTATGACTTTATTCGGGACAAGTATCTGAAATCTTGAAATTATTTTACCGTCAATCGTGGCAATATGCAACAGCAGGTGTTCACTTTACAACATAAAAAAAATGCATGCAGCAGTTAGCTGAGGACAGAGAAGGTGAATCAAGTACTAGAACGAGTTAACACTTAACAAAGAGGAGAGCATATCAAAACTCAGTTACTGTCTATTGCCCAATCAAACAGAAGAAATAAAAGATTTGCTTATGCAACGCTTGCTCAAAACACAAGATATATACAGTAGTACCATACCATCAACTAAGGGCAGGCTCTCAGATGGCTCTATAGCATCATCGTCTTTTGCTTTCCGGACTACTGTCTTAAGAACACCTCCATCCCCTGATAGATCTATCGTCTCTGCCATGACCTTAGCTGCCCAAGGGAAATTCAGAAAGAGCAATACAAGAGCATTAGAATATTCTGGTTGGACCAATCTAGATCTAGCTACAAGGCACAACTAATTGCAAAGGAAGAATAGCCACTGCCACCAATCATCTGAATTTTTTTGGCTTCTCTAGGTTGATTACAGATATTCTTGGTTTCACAGAATAGATATTGCAACACACGACTTGCAGAGAGGCAATCGTCAACGGATTAAATATCATAATTGAATTTAAGTGGGCAGGGGCGGACCCAGCAAAGGGACAGGTGGATGTTCACGTGTACACCCGATAATTTTTGCTAAGAGTTCGAAGTTAGGAGACATCGAATAGCCAAGTAGCGTTAGGTTAGGGTTTGGGCGCTCGGCTTCGCAAAGCAGGAAGGGAAGATAAGCGGTGGGAATACCTGGTGGTTTGCTCGCCGCTGGCGAAGTGAGCGATAAGGCCTCAGAACTTGGCGTAGTGCAGCGGCGGCGGCGGCGGCGGCCCACCAGTCGTCGCCTCGTCGGAGAGCGAGAGGGTGGAGAGAGACGGACACAAACACGCGGGTCCAATGTGAAGGAATGGGGAATGCGGCGGACGGCCGGGCCAGTCTGGGTTATTCGGCCCAGGGAGAGCGCACCCGCACGGGCCTTCTTCTGCGCCGTAGTTTTTTTTCACACATTTCTTTTACAATTTCTTTTTACAATCTCCATGGGACACTGCCGATGGCTAGTACAACATTGATTTTTAATAAGAGATACATCAGTGATAACCAATGATCACAGATTGTCAGATTCCACACATGGAAACATTTTTTTGTTGTTGAAAATCGTGAGAGTGCAAAGGTGGCAATTTTTTTCTCGATCAGGCGTTATGCCCGTATTTCATTAGAGTCTGTCTACCCAATAACTATGTGTTTTATGCAATATCAACACATGAATTTTTTTACACCATAAAATTAAGATCCAACAACCTCCATCCTCCTTCTACCTCCATCCTCCTTCTACCTCCAGCCTTCTTTTACCTCTAGACAATCACAAATCACAAGATCACAGATCCACATATCACAAGAAACAATTTTTTTCTATGCAAGGACAAGAGGACAAGCGAAACCGGCGTGACGAATGCAGTCAACGTTGCACCTCCCTCAGCAGTGGGCCTTGCTTGCGTGTGGCACCCCCAGTTGGACCAGGACCCGGGAAGATCGGGCACAGGATGGATCCGACGACAGCAGGTGTCGCCTGCTGGAAGGTTGGGCCCCAACCAGGCCCCAGCTGTGGGTCCGGAGTTTCACCGGAGGGTTCGCCGTCGTCGTTGCTGTACCGAAACCGACGAGGGAGACAGTTGAAAAGAGAGAGGGAGAGAGAGAGAAAATCCACGTGTTTTTTTATACTAAAACACATGTGTGTTGTATAGCATTTCTGTTTCATTAAGCAGGAAGCAATCCTGGGAGTGTGAAGGTGGCAATTGCAAAGCACAGTCTGATGTTGATAAAAAGAATCATTAGCTGATCCAGTGGTTGGCTGATACATTATATGTCGTATATATACCTTATACACTGTACACACTAACAATGTCCAGCATGAAAACAAAAGGTGTAATCAAAGAATCATAAAAAAAGAATAATCACGCAACAACACACCACCCAATAAACTTGTTTTTACCGATCTTGTATGTCTCCAAAACAGTGCAGCAACAAAATCAGACATCATCACAAAATGGGGTATTCCACGGGCCAATCGATCGATTGAATCCATGCATCCCGCTACCGCCACAAAACGAAGTTGCACGTGAGTGTATCAACACCTGGGGATATCGGACGGCGGAGGCGGCAGCTTCTGGTTCGGCAGCGGCCCGTCGTTGACGAGCCACGCCATTGCCAGACCCCAGCTCAGGTGCACGTCCAGGTGGCAATGCATGATCCACACGCCGGGGTTGTCGGCAACAAAGCGGATGGCGACCCAGCCGGCGGTGGGCACGCTGATGGTGTTCCGCTGCACGGGGTCGACGAGGTTGTACTTGGCGGTGTCGTTGTTGGCGTCGTAGTTGCCGAACCCCTGGCCGACGACGAAGAAGTCGTAGCCATGCAAGTGCAGCGGGTGGCTCTCGGCGCCCAGGATGCTGGTGTCCTGCAGCACCACCTCGACGGTGGTGTTGAAGTTGAGCGGCACCACCCTGGTGCCGTGCGTGACGAACGTGTTGTTGGGCGGCGTGCCGGTGTAGTTGAACGGCACCGGCGGCGCCGCGGGGAAGTTGGCCGTGAGCACGCCGCTGTACCGCCGCTGGTAGTGCGCCTGGAGGAGCGAGGTCCGGGGCATGGTGAAGGACACGTTGTTCATGGACGCCGCGAACCTGGTGCCGTTGGGGCCCTGGCACGTCCCGTTCACCCGGCTCTGGCACGGGTCCAAGCCGAGACCGACGGCGAAGAAGAACCTCCGGTCCACCGTCCGCGGCACGTGCGCCGGGTACTGCGCGCTCGCGAGGCTCCGGAACCTAGCCGAGAAGTTGGTCACCGCGCCCGTGTCGTTGTACAGCGGCAGCGCGGGGCGCGGGAGGCTCAGGAGCGCGCTCTGCTGCGGCGCGCCGTCGTACTCGAGGACAGCGATGGCGGTGGTGTTGTCGAACGTGCCGACCGTGTTGGTGTAGGGCGCGACGGCGATGGCGAAGGCGGCGGCGGGCGAGGAAGGGCTGGCGGCAGCGGTGAGGAGCACGTCCATGGTCTGCCCCGGCGAGATGACCAGCGTGTCGGCCGTGAACGGCTTGACGTAGCTGGCGTCCGCCTGCACCACCGTCAGCGTGTGGTTGGCCACCGCGAAGAAGAGCTCGTCGTTGAGCGCCGCGTTGACGAGCCGCAGCAGGTACGTCTTGCCGGGCTGCACCCGGAGCTTGAACGTGTCGCTGGCGCCGGAGCAGTTGTAGGTCGGCCCAGGCAGACCGTTGAGGGTGTAGGCGTCGGAGACGTTCGGGCCCCCGCCGGTCTGCAGCGCCTGCTTGATCACGGCCTCCGGGTCCGCGTTGAACCACTCACCGAGCATGAGGGGGACCTCTGTGTGGGGCTTGGGGAACGGGTAGGGGACGCCGCGCGGCGGGAGGATGAGGAGCGGGCCGTAGAGCGTGGCGCGGAGCCAGGAGAAGTGCGCGTGCCACCACAGCGTGCCGCGCTGCCCCACGATGCGGAAGTCGTAGGCGTAGCTCTGCCCGGGCCGGATCGGGCACTGCGTGATGTACGACGGGCCGTCCGACCACCCGCTGCGCAGCTGCCGGACGCCGTGCCTGCAATGCATGCGGATGGTGGTGCGAGCAAGTAAGCGCCGGCGGTTGCGTCAAGCAACGATCGGACACACGCAGATGGGACATACCAGTGGAACGTTACGTTGTTGTTGATGTTATTGTGGACCTGCACCACGAGGCGGTCGCCCTCGCGCACGACGACCTTCGGTCCCGGGAACCGCCCGTTCACCGTGGGGATGCTCTTCGTCACGCACAGGCGCGTCACCGTTGCCATCGTCACCTGCAAAAAGCAAGGGCGGCCATTTGTGAACTAACTAACTTGTGTGCCTGTCTGAGACACTCAAATAAACATTTAGCAAGCAAAGAAGCTAGCGAAGCACGCCTGATACACACATATATATGTGACGATAGATTACTAGCTAGACTGCATTGCACATTATTAGACGACACCGGCTGGATGCGTACATTGAACGTGTAGCGGCGGGTGCGGGCGGCGGCGAGCTCCGGCAAGGCAACGAGGACCACGAGGGCGACGGCGAGAAAGAGGCACGCAGGGGAGAGACGACGACCGCCGGCCATTGCTCTCGTTCTCGCTTTGCTCGATCAGCTAGCTAGCTGTGAACGATCTATCGATCAATCTCTGAAGCAAGCAAGAAAGATCAGAGAAAGAGAGATCGATCTAACTGGCTTGGTGGTGAGTGGCATGAGTAGGGCTCGAGTGGCTATATAAACAACGGCCGGTTTGCGCATGCTCGCTCCCTGGTGCCGTGCATGGTAGGAAGTCACAGAGCGATAGTGGTTGGCTGGGGTTGGTGGGTGTACATAGAAAATTTGCGACCGGGCCACTCTTGCTCGCTCCTTTCCCTCGCGGCTTCTGCGAGTGGTTGCATCCATCGATCGAACGGTGCAATCGACGCAAGTTGTGATTAGATTCAATCAATTTAGAAACATCAGAAACTAACGCTTGGAGAGGTCCAGAGGAATATATGTATGTTTATTCATTTCATTTTGCATTTGTATGCCTATTTTTACTGTTCTGTTAGCTAGCAGTAGCTAGATTAGGTAGCTCTCACCAAAATGCAGGCCTCATGTCGTGGAAATATCAATATCGTTTTCACGTAAAGGTGCGTAGAGTTTTTCAGTTAAGCTTATATAGGTAAAATATGGGTCTGTTTCACACAGCTCAACTTCACTAGTAAACTTGTTTTTTTTTGGAAAACAACTTTATAAGTAACTTTCTAGGTGCAACTGAGTTGTTTTGGAAAATTTATTTGGCAAAACAGCTTCACCAACAACTTCATACATAGATGGGAGAGAGAAATGAGGGAGAAAGCTAAGATAAGCTATTTTTTTAGCTTAATCCCAACTCATGTCTTTGTGAAAGAGGGAGAAAAACAACTGAAACTATTTTGTAAATAAGTGCTTGATAAATAAAACAGCTCACAACAGCTTATAAAGCTGTTGTGAGCTGTGCCAAATAGGTCCTATGAGAGGCTGAGCTCACGCAATATTGTTACTACTACCAGATAGGTTGGTTAGTTGACTCATCACCAAGTGCCAATGCCCAAACTACAAGTTTTGTTTGTCTGCATGAACACACGACACGCTCTTTCCTTTTTCAAAAATTACATGTGTTATTTTATTTAAAAAAATCATACTTTTTTGTTTGTTTTGACCAACAACACATAGAAATTTAGAAAACTAGATCGAAATTTCAGATGTGTTTAATCATATCGGTTATGTAGCAACAAATGATAGTACAGATCTTGTGAGAAAATAATTATGGTAAAAATATAACTTTGGAGAGCAGCCACAACAAAAGTATGTATTGTATTCTTGAACAGAAAAAGTATTGTAGCATACCAGTATTAATTGCATGCAAAGATGATCTACCTGCAGGTGGGTCTATATAATACGTACGCAGCATTTTCCCTATCTTTCGAATGTGGACAAACGATTCCAGGTCTTACCCTGTTGCATGTCACGAATCATTGAAAATACACATGATAATCTCATAATTGTGCTGTGCCCCCAACCGTAATAATGCATGTAATGTGGTGGAGTATCACTTCTGAACTCAACATGTGAAAGCTGGCTGCTGCATGACCAATGAGGCAATGACCAATCTGCATGCATCTTTCTTTGTGAACTTCTCAAGTTAACCATGGCCCGCACAGGGTCAATCCATGTCTTTTCTCTGCAGTCTGCACAGCTTTTCTTCTCCCATCATTTATCATCCATGGGATTTGTCAAACCAAGATTGATTAGAATCACTGTTGGAAAACAACAAGGGGAAAAATCGAAGCTTGTGTGTGGGGTGCTGAGGTGTTGCTTCAGCTTCATTGGATTTGGATTGCAGTGGAGTTTCCTGCCAGATCGGATATGCATGCCACCTTGCGATCTGATAAATCCTTTTTTGGCGGATGGGGCCCCGAGAAAAGTGTTTCATTATGCCTGCTTGCTCTGTCTTGGGAGCCAAGGGAGGCCATGGAGGTTAGGGGACCAACAACTAGTACGCATCTGAATGAACACTACATCTATTATCTATTATTGCTTTAAGGTGAGAGAACCCCCACCCCTTCTCTCCATGCATGCTTAGTACTTAGTAGTAATATATACATTCCCAAAAGTATCTAAGGGTTGTTTAGTAACGTATATATTTAATCAGCAACTCTTACTTTTCTGAAAGTATTTGTATGAATGTGAAAAACTCAAATGTAAAAAATGTTTTCCCTTGTGTTAGTCAAATGAAAAAAGATGATTGTTGACAAATTTGATCCACTGTCCGATCAACCAATCAAAATAAATATATTAAAAGTTTTGTAAATAAATTTATATGTACAACTAATCAAAATTGATTGCCTTTACCCTCTCTTCATTTCCTAATACAATACTAATTTAGATACTTTATAATCTCTCTATCGGGTTGTAAGAAATTTATCAATCACATTGCATGTGTTTTCTTCCTTTGCATTGTACCTTTGTGGGTTTTTTAATTTGTATTTAGTTGAAACATTAGCTCGGTTCTTGTTGCATCCTATATTGGCTTTCAACATGTGATCTTATTAGTATTTGTAATTTTTTATCCACGTGTTAAGCATAAAATCCAGTGTTTATTGTATCTTTTATTCAAAAATATCCTTTTAGGTTTTCATAAAAGAATGGATTATAGGTCTTAGACTATGTTTTAGTTACTATACTAACATAAACAGTTATTCAGGGATGCACCATGGCACTATCAAAGAAATATATGTATAATAGTATTGTTTTATAAAAAAGTAAATTCTTATGGTTAAATTACCAGTATTGATATCATAATATTTCAATTCAAATGTTAACAATTATCTAAAGTAACTACTTACAAAGTTTATTGTTATAGATAATTTAAAATGGATTATCTGTGTCATTCCACTGATATGTCATATATGTATTGAAAATGCAATCAAGCCTTAATTATGAGTTTTTATGATAATGACCTCGTAATTAGAGAACTAATGATATTTATCAAGATGGCAAGCAGGGAATTTATATTCGAGGATGCTACACAAAACGGAGGAGCCCCCAACTACAAATATAGATGGCTTCAAACTCAAATGAGGTTTAAATTCTTTTATATATTGAATTTGAGTATAGAAAAAGCCGTACTATAAAGGAGGGCACAATGCTTAAACTAATCTGTGCTACCAAGTGCTCAAACAACCACATGCATCCTCAGATTCACAGCCAAGACAGTCTACACTTCACTATTATCCTTACTGTCTTGTGGGTGCGAGCTCCGACTCGCCCGACCCCCTTGGGTGCGAGCTCCGACTCGCCCGACCCCTTGGGTGTGGGCTTCGGTTCGTCCGACCCTTTGGTCACGGGCTCCGTCTCGCCCGACACCAAGGTCGCAGGCTCCGTCTCGTCCGACCCTTTGGTCGCGAGCTCTGTCTCGTCCGACCCCAAGGTCGCGGGCTCCGTCTCGTCCGACCCTTTGGTCGCGGGCTCCGTCTCGCCCGACCCCTAGGTCGCGGGCTCCGGCTCGCCTGACCCTTTGGTCGCGAGCTTCGTCTTGCCCGACCCTTTGGTCGCGGGGTCCGGCTCGCCCGACCCTTTGGTGGCGGCCTCGTCTCGCTCGACCTCAAGGCCATGGACCTCGTCTCACCCGACCTCTTGGGTGAAATGTCTGTTGGGGGCTGGGGGTATATATACATTTTTTTCTCCCAAACGACTATCTACGATTTAAGTGACCGTTGGGGCCTAGAGGTATATATACCTTTCCCTTTCTTTCCCAATGGTATATACACATAGATAGACAAACGAACCAACATGCCCCCTTCTTTCTCACTTCAGCACACTCAAAACAGAGCAGAAGCTCTCTCTCTCTCTCTCTCACTCCATTGTTGACCTCAAGCCTCTAAGCAAATCCATTGATTTCTCCATCAATCCTTGAGGGATAAGGGTCCAAATCTTGATAAGAAAGCATCTCCATTGATTCCTAAACTCTAAAGAGCACTTGGTTCACGTCTTAGCCGGTGGTTGTGTTTGTTACTCTTGGAGCTTGGCTCCTAGCCGGCTAGAGCGTCGCCCGTGGAGCTTGTCAACTTGTGTGGGAGCCCCGGAAGGTTTGTAACCACCTCTCGCAGTAAGTAAAATCACCCCCATCTCAAGAGTTCACTCTCTTAACTTGAGAACGAGGTAGGGTTACAAATCCTAAGCCTTAGTGGTATACCTCAACAACATGGACATAAGCAAGCCTTGGTGGCGAGCTGAACCATAGAATAAATCATTGTGTCATCTTGTGCTTGTGTTGTTTCACTTGTGTTCTGGTTGTTGTTGAGGTGATTTCTAGAATCGAGGCGATCTACTTGTGTGTGGTGTTCCCACCACTTTCAGTTGTCAATCTGTGATCTACCACCCTGCAGGAAGATAAGAAATTTACCCTATCTAAATTTCGTTGGGTAGATTTTGAACTATGAACTAATCTCTCCTTCAGGTGTGGTAGTGCCGCGCGCCATAGAGCGGCAGTGTCGCGGATGAATTTGATTTCGGTTTAAGTTAAATTTTTACAGGCCTATTCACCCCCTCTAGGCATACCAGAGATCCTACGTGTATGTATATGTATTTGATATAGACAATGACATATACCATTTCTATTTACTTCTAGTTTAACAATAAATCTGGATACTTTAGGATCATATATAGAGCGCTTTATGATTATTTAATTCCTTCTCATAATAGCTTTATTTGGTAATTTGGATGCCGATCAAGCGATATTTTAGGCTCTTTTATAATGGTAGATGTGGTAATTTAGATGCAAATTAATGGTTATTTTTTATATTACCATTCATAATGTTAGAGGTGGGAATTAAAATTAAATTTAAGGGCCACATTAAAATATATTTTATAATGGTAGAAGTTTGTAGTTTAGATGTTATTTAGGGGAAATTATTTATGTTTTTTTATAATGATAGAGGGACATAAGTTTATTTTTATTATGATAGGTTTGGGTAATTTAGATACAAACTAAGGGGGTTAGTTTGTATTATGTTTTATAATGGTAGTCTTGGATAATTTAAAGGAAATTTTAAGGGCTAATTTGCATTATCTTTCATAATGGTAGAGGTGAGTAATTTAAATATAAATTTAGGGGGCTATATAAATTTATCTTTCACTGTAGCATATGCAGGTAATTTAGATACAAATTTATGACGTTGCTTTATGAATTTTTCATAACAGGGGAGGTCCCATGGATAACAGATGAGTCCCCCACAGCTAAAGCTGTGGAAATGCCGTCCATCCCATTTGGTCTCGTCCCTTTGACCAAACAAAAACTAGGATGAATCCATCCCTTTCAAGCAAACACGAAATAGGATAGTTCCATTTAAAAAAAACAGGGACATGATCATCTCATCGCATCTTATCCCCATACAAAACACATGCTAAAAGACCACATTAACAGATTTTAAGATTTACGAAGTCACAAGAGTCTTACTGTCGACTGTCACATTGATCTCCTACCAATGAATGAAGTAGTAAAAAATGTGAGTGCACGTGCTAAGTTGAAGAAAATTCCCAATGATACAAAACAAATACAGTGCAACAAGATCGTAGGGGTAAACATGGAATCATCTTCGTTCAAAGAGATATATTTCTTGCCCGAACAAAAAAAAGAAAAAGAAATATGCTTCTTGAATCTTGATAAAAATAAACAATCCATACAAGGAAATTAAGACGTTCACTGTGTTCGTGGTTTGCACCACACTGGGATCTGCACGTAGTAGCTAGAACAGCGCCAAATATTCAACGCCGGTTACGATGTGACAAATTAACATTACAGTCCTGTTTGTTGCAACGTAAACCGCGGGTTGGCTGCCGACCGGCCGGCGTTTGCATTCGATCTGGTGGCTTCAAGCCGAAGCATCGTCTCGTTAGTCGTTAGGCTAGCCGAGCCTAGCCTCACCACCTCGTGGTTTCGGAACGGCGGCGTTTGGAGTAATGGAGAGAGCGGTTGGGCACTTGCGCTGCACTTCTCGACCGAGTTATTCTTGTGGCCATCTGCCGGAGCATGCATCGAGCTAACCAACTCGACGGTTCAGGCGTCAAGCCCAAGCCTTTTACGGCTGGAACCCAGTCAGTACTCCACTAAACTACAATCTTGGTCAGTGTTAAGTTGCCATCAGCTCAGATCAAGAGAAGCTGCTGATAACTGATATGATCGCTCAAGAGAGAAGCTGCCACCATCATTAACATAAAGAACGCGAAGAGAACTACCTGGCACCGGCCGGCCGGCCGCATGGACAGCTACACTTCATTTGCGAGCATAATCACGTTCTAGAAAGAAAAATCACAGTGGTAAAATTTGAGAAATGACACTGCGAACCTGATCTCTGAAAAGAAGACACCTAGGGCTGCGTCACACACAGTGTCATTAACAGTGGTAAATTTGGGTGGCAGGATGCATGGTAGTTTTAATCCAGAACGTCAGAAGATGGCATTTCTCTATCCTGAAACTATATATATACTAACAGTAAAATGACCAAAATCAACAACGCATGGCTCACGCTGCACATGGACGCTTGTGTGGGTGCCTACAGTTATTTCGTAACGGAAACGTTCGGAACATAGTGGATTTGGAAAGCCGTGTGCATGCAAAGATGTGTCATCCGAAGGGGAAGGCCAGCTACCAACTTGACCGGCCGCCGGTGCAGAATCTGCAGCGACCGAACGCACCGAAACTGACCGTCTCCAAGGCTACAGCTACCTCCTGGCTTGGAACTTGGAAGTTGGAACTTTAGCACTGGTTGTAGGATCTCAAAACCGTTCAAATCACTTCTCTGACCTGGTTTCAAGTGGGTTTTGAAGGCTGTTTTCCCCCCCTTTTTGGTTAAAAAAGCCGGTAGATACTTGATATGGTTTTTAAACCATAGAAAATGCATGTCTCTAAGCCTTTAAAAATTCTGAAAAAATTCTAGAGATAGATTGCGTTAAGACAAATTCAAATAAAATATTTGGAGCTCCCGAAAACATCTTTAGAAACGTCAAGAAACTAGATTTTCTCTAGGAAAATAGAAAAATATCCAAAAAAAAGAGCTAATCTTTTTCCAAAACATTCTAGCGATGTGTAAACATGTTTTAAAAACTTTGAATAGCAAAAATATAAGATGCAACCAGCATGAGCGCAGCATACTTTAATGTTGAATGATGCTATGCATTAGTGCTGGTTGCATATTATGGTTTTTGCTTCGAAAAGCTTCCAAAACACATTTCATATCAATGCGAATATTTTGTGTAATTTCTAGATTTTTTTGATATTTTTCCACTTTCCTGGAGCTATATCTAATTTTTAAGCATCTCGTGATATTTTTATGAGCTTTAAATATTTTCTTTGGATTTTTGTATCACAGCCTATCTTTATTTTTTTATTTTTTTTAAATCTTAGAGATATTTCTGCGGTTTAAAAATATTATCTAGTATTTACTTATTTTTTTAACTAAAAAGACAAACCAAGAATAAGGTAATTGGACGGTTTTTAGAGTTCAGGATATAATGTTCGGTTTTAGTGTTTGAAGGAGATTTGTTCCTAAAATCTCTGGATATATCGGGTTGTGGTGTTGTGCATGGGCCACGCTATATAGGACCACGGGCCGGTTATAACAGTGTCATGTCGGGTTGTGGCGTTGTGCATGGGCTACGCTATATAGGATCACGGCCGGTTACAACAGTGGAATTGCAGTAGTCCTGCAGTGCTTCTGAACTCCTGGTCACGTGGCCTTGTTTGGTTCGGTCCACCTCGTTCACAGGGGTGGCTCCGACCTCGGATAGTCGGATGGAGACGGTTTACGTCCGTCGGTCTGGGCTAGGGCCAGGCTGCTGCTGCCCACCGATCTAGGATTTTCTTTCCCTTGATAGGGTCCTGACGTCCGGATAGATGTCCGTTTCCGGACTCCCTGCTCCATTCACGCGTGTCCGCGCACACGTAGGAGCCCACGTCTCCGTCCGCACCTCCACGTTTGGACACCCGAGCCCCATCCCGCTTCCCGCCCGTGCCCCTCTATTTTTGGCACGCGCATGCTGCGCAGGGACCGCCTACGCCCTCCCCATCTGGACACCCGAGCCCCACTCGCTTCCCGCCCATGCTCCCTCCGCTTTTCGACACGCGCATGCCGCACAGGGACCGCATGCGCCCTCCCCATCCGCTTCTGGCGTAAGTTTCCCGCGCCGCCCCAAACGTCACCAACATCGGGAAGAGGAGTAGGGGGCGGCAGATGCCCAACCAGCGCCCGGAGGAGGAAAAGACACCGAGGCGAGGTAACAGAAAAACGACGAGGGAGATGCAAACACGCGATTTACCATTGAAACATCGAGACGCAACACTTGCAACATACGTCTGAAGACAGATGAAACACATGAAAACATGCTTCTGAAACACTTGCAAAAAACGCATAGAAAACAGTTGAAAACCATTGCAGAACATACGCAATATCTAGATGAACACTTGCAACATATGTGTGAAACGTATGCAACATCCAGATAAAACACACTTGCAACATACATTTAAAACACAGATGAAACATTGGAAACTAACCTTTTCAATATACGTGTACAACCATTGCAACATATGCAATATCTTGATCTACTTTTGCAACATCCTACCTATGAAACACCTGAAACACATAAAACATACTCTTGTTGCATGTGTTTTCAGCACATCGCAACATCTCCTTGCTGCTTAAAAGAATGGAGGCTCGTCGGTGTGTGGAGTTCGCCGGAGACAGCGGCTCTGCACTGCACGAGGCGACAGGGAGGGAGAGGGTAGCAGCAGCTCATAGGCGGCCGCGTGCCATGCTTGGCCGGCAGTCCGGTGGCTGTGCACTGCGCCTCGCCGGCAGGGCCGGTGACCGAGCGCCGCGCTTGGTAGGTAGGGGCGACAGTCCGGTGGCCGAGCGCTGCTCCTCGGAGGCGGCAAGCGAGTGGATAGAAGCGACGAACGGATAAGAGCAAGCGACTGAGCATATTTCTTTACTAGAAACGAACGAGGGGATTTGAGGGAGTTGTTGGGCCCGTCCACTGCGTATTTGGGAGATACGCGTCTGGATGGGCGGGGACGGACCCAGCATTACCGATATTCTTTTCTTGACAAAATTTCTTATTTGTTATTGAAAGTTCACTTGGTTCTTTATTTGTTTCAGTAAAATATTGAAATCTTTATGTATCAGTTCAGTATAATTTTATTTAATAGTAGTCAGTATTATAATTAATATAATTCAATACTATCTAGTATTATCTATCTTTTACTAAAGCGACTATTACACAATAGGAGTATTATTTTTATTTAGTACTGTTACGTATTTTAATAGTAACCTGAAAATGATACGGGGCAACCCTCTAATTGTTATAGGTGTTGTGGCACCAAATCAATATTGATGCTGCAGACCTAATCTGTTATATATACCACCTAGAAAATATGGATGACTTTCGTCCAACTCTTTTGTGTGCGCACCTACATCGTCAAAACTTGGAGTCTGATACGAGTACGAGTGCCCAGAAAACAATACGCAAGTACGCAACCCATCAGCAATTGCCGGCCGGCAGCACGAGCCCAGCCCACTAGCACGATCTGAATTGCATTGGGCCAAGCATCATCTCAATGGCCCTCGTCTCTCTGCCTCTTTCATTTGGTTCCAGGTGAAAAAAAAAGAAATATAAACAACAAATGAATATTAAAAGTTGATCTCAAGATTTACATAGACTTCAGGGTTCCCAATAAAGTGTATTGTTAGTATCTTGTTTCTTCCCGAACAATGCACAATTTAATTGACTGAAACTTATAAAATCTATATAATATCAAAATCAAATCCAAAAATTATAATTCAAATTTTCTTAAGTTCCTTTCAACAAAAGAGTGTAAGGTGTCATTGCCGTGAAATATAAATCCTGAAAAGACTAAGGGCATGTATAACCAATAGACAGTTTGCGCCAAGTCAGTTTGAAAGCTTGAAAATTGTCAACTTCAAAGTTAGAAATATAAAATCTACGTGTGCGGAACGAAAGAGGCTTGATGTCAGGGCCATACTCGATATGCGCCAAAAGAATTGACATATGTGTGAATTATTTTGAATGCAATGAAAAAGCATAAATGCATTTGGAAATAGTTTAGGTTGCCAATGCAAAATTGTTTAATAGTTTTTTTATTGTTTTCGCAAAATGATCAAATCCTTCGTGTAGACGTGGACAAAATTCGTGGCCACCGTGCAACGCATAAGCACATATCTAGTCATTATATAAGAGTGTATGGCACCTATGTGGGGAAAACGATAGAAACTACAAAATAGGAGGAAAACGACCATAATCTGTTGGCAACAAATGGTATAAAAGTAGTAAACTAGGGACAAATATGTGTTTTAGAATTTTAAAATTGACAAACGATACATTAAAATGTATAACCCCAATCAGTATGCATGTCACGGCCCTAAATAAAAGCTTTGGTATAAATAATGTCAACTTAGGGCTATAAAAGCTACAAACCGGCGGTAGGGGTAAAATCGCATCCCTCTCGCAAGCATTAGATCCTCTTTGGCATGGCTTTTATTATGGCTTCTAGGTCGGCTTAATCAAAAGCACCACCAAACGAACATATACAGGAATGGCTTCTGAAGTCAAACCAAGACAAAAATAGTGAAGCCATCATCTTTTTGGCAAGATGTTGAAGCCACCAAAACGTGGCTTAACCATTTTTGGAGAAGTCAAAGCACTTAATGCCAGTCTCAGTGGGGTTTTTGCTGCAAGAGATTTATTACGGTTTGCCCTCTAGTTTTCCCTCATAGCACTTTTCCATTGGTTTTCATATATAATCAATGGTTGCAGAGCACTTTTCCGTTAGTTTTCATATTCGAGGGTTGCATAACCACAACTATGTACTGAATAACACTGAGTTCATATGAATAGGCCCGCACGCCTGCTAGATAGTACTCAATTAGAGAAGTGATGAATTCTTCATATGATGAATCTTCGCACAAAAGTAAAAGATCGGCCACGTTGAAGGTGCAGTACATGTCCATAATACATTTACTATGTTAGAAAGAAAACGTCTTGCGACGCAGGATCATCCCATCATTTGGGGAAAAAAGACAGCTGATAGTATGAAACGAAGACAGCTGATAGTATGTAAGTCAAGTGGTAGATGCTTGCCACAAGCCAGATCAAGAACACAAAAAACCTTTATTCATTTTGTCCACGGGAAAACACGATAGCTATCTCATTATCTGCCACAAGAAGTAATGAAACAAGAGAAATGAGTGAATGAATCATCAGTACATAATAATCAAAGGTAAAAAAAGGTGATTAACTATACCCCTAAAAAAAAGGTGATTAACTATAGGTGCAAGGAAACAGCCAAGCATTGTACCGGTTAATAGGCGACTCGTAGAAACACATTATGCAACTTCATATTTTTAAGCTACAATTGAACAACAGACAGTTAGTCACCGTCTTGGTGAAACAAATAAGAAACATTCAGTCAGAAAATACTGAGGTCCATTCCTCTCCTGTTGAACCTCATTTATTAAATTATTCCTTTACTGGAAAATTTCTAGAGCAAAAATGCTAAGAGCCAGGTCTTGATGTCATCGGCACTAGGGAGCAAATCGGGGTTTTTGGTCGAGCTCTGAATGTGTTTACTCCTGGGTCTTTCTCATTTTTCAGTTCTGATGCACCTGGTGCCATGGATGGCGGTGGACTGCATCTCGCTCCTGGTGCAGACAACGACAGGAAGCTTGGTGTTGGGCATGATGCTGTCCTCCAACGTTGCTTGCTCGGATTCCATCGAAATCTCGGCCACACAACCATCAAAACGTATTCTCTATCTCTCTTCGATCAGCCCATCTGATTTCTCCCCTCAATTTCTCTACACAAGTTTTTCTTTCCATAATCAAAATCCCTGACCATCACCCAAATTGGGTTTCCCTACACTAAGAATTGATTCGAGAGCGAACGGGGAGTAGACGTGAACACGTGATTGATCAGCGTAGAATAGAATTAATTTAAAGCCCTTTCCTTGGCTATCTAGTACTGGAATCCGGCCAGGACACGTACGTACTTTAGCCAAGGAAAATTCGATCGGCCTACAATCAACAACCAACGGTGGCAAAACATGCATATATATATATCGCAAGCAATCTCCTCTCTTCTGAAGAACAATGTACGATCGATCTGCAAACAATCTGATTGCATGGAAGAGACGACGCGAGACTGTGCTTCGTCGCTGCCCCGCGACGTGCTGTTGGAGATCTTCGTCCGACTGCCACAGCTCGACATCCTCCAGGGCGCAGGGCTCGTGTGCGCCCCGTGGCGTCGCGTCCGACGAGCCCACGCTGCGGCGGAGCATCCACCTCACCTTGGGCGACGAGGAGGAGCGCGTCCAAGACCTAGACCTGCTGTTTAGACGGCTGGCGATGGCGCGCACCGCCGTGGACGGTGGACCGCAGCGCTGGCGGCATGCGAGTCCTTCCGCGGCCCCCTCGACCGGCACCTCCTCGCCTACCTTGCTGACGGAGGAGCCTCCACGTGGCGCCGGAGGGGTGTGGTGCCTGCCGGAGGCCGATACCGACGACCAGCGGCGAGTCTAGGATTTAAGCTTAAGGTACGCCTTAAAAAAATTATATACAATTTGGTAAATCTATTTTACCAATTCGGTAATAATTATAAAATTAACAACATAATTCGATACATATGCACTAAGTAACACAATAAGGCTTAAATTCATGAATTAAGTTCAAACCATCCACTAAATATAGTATAAATAGTTCAAAAGTTATACCAATAATTGAAATATGGGCATAAAAGGGAAACCGAGACTTACGATGCTATTTTTCTGACTATTTTTTTGACGCTTTCGAAAGGACATAAATGTCTTGATTATATCATTTTCACCAACTTCAAATAAAATATCTCGCTCAATGAAAGTGACTAGACTTATCCAAAAGACTATCTCCTATCTTATTTCTTAACTTTGTTTTCACTAAACTCATTGCAGAAAATACTCTTTTAATACTTCTCAATATTATAATTAATTGCAACCTTAGGATTTTTAAAGCCAATGTATCTCTATTGAGCTGCAATATGTGCCTTAGAACCTAGATGTTTGAGAATCATATGTTTCTATTCTTTCAGATTATAGAACACTAAAAGCCAATAGTGAACTATCTTGCAGGCGTATACGTACTTGCTGTGTGGGCCGCCTCCTAGGCCTTCTAACTTGGTGCTTCCATGATGGTGTGATCAGGTGAGTATTTTTTCTTTTCCTTTATAAATACATATGTATAATATCTATATTAATATATTGCATACTTGCCGGTCAAAAAAGATATGACAGGACGTATCCGGCATACCCTGTGGCTCGACAGTGTGATCACGAAGCTCCCAAGGCTCGAGCGCCTTGTGCTGAGGGGCGGCATCTTCCGGACGCCCACGCTGCGGGCGCTCCTCAAGCACTGCCCCCTGCCCGCCTCGAGGTGCTCGACGTCCGGAACTGCTACACCGACGGGGGCACTTCGTACGGGCTATGGTGCAAGAGTCATAGGATGATCAAGGTTCTCCATCTCTCGCCGGGGCCGGCCTTCGACTATTGCCGGTGCTGGGCACTGCTGTCTAGAGCGCAGAGCTGCACGAATTCTCGCTAGCCTTCCTTGCCGGCTAATTTCACTTTGACTGGCACAGGGCAGCGAAACGGGTTGGTACATACCAGCGGCGCCGGAACTAGAACCGTCGGGCAAATCACCTTCCTCGCCGGCTTCTGTAGGGAGGGGGATAGACGCGCGGATGTTCCTGGTGGTGCGGCTGTCCTCTGATTTTGTTCAGCGTCTGGGCTTCAAGTGGAGGGCGCGCGGTGTCAAGTGTCAACGCCTCTACTGCGCGGGCGCCACTCCAGTGCCGGACTGTGCTGCTACTGTTGGGCCAAGAGTTGGTCGTGTGCCCAGGCCCAGGACGAGGAACACCAAAGGTTCTCGGGCCCGAGTGGATGAACGCCGTACCCGTGCATCAGTAGCGCCGAGTGTGGCAACTTTGTGCACAGTGTGATGACTCTATGCCGCGGTGCCGCTGCAGCACCACACCCTAATCAACGGAGTGATTACTGAGCTACCTTGTAAAATAACACAGAAACACAAGCATCGACGCATCCGCCATTAGACTTCACACCTCGCTATTATCACCTCGAAGGACAATGCACGAGGTTTCATCCGGCGCTAGACTCCACGCCACTAGTTTGTTTCATGTGTTGCCATCAGTAAGGTGTGCAGCCAAGCCACCACCAAAACCTTCACCCAAGCATTCAACCTTTGCCCTACCCCAACAAGCCACCATGAGGCTTGCACCGTCTCCTGACGACGTCCTGCACCGAGACAACGCTTTGCCATGTTCAAAAGAATCATTTAAGCACTCCAAATTCCCACACTGCTCCTTCGCCGCCATGTTCTAAGTCTTGCCATCTCAAATTGTCCTTTCAACATAGCCCTAATTAATATGATTGATCCACTCTTTTCTCATATGTTTCTAGCCGGACAACTAAATAGATTGTCAATTATAATGATCATGGCTCAAATTTGATGTACTTCATAGTGACGACCGAGGAGAGAAAAACAAGTCCAGTCAACCAATTTTACTTTGTAGAATTATGAGAAACCATAAAAAGAATATCCACTTTTGACATGTTATAGGATATTGGTTAATTTGATTTTTTTGGTGCACATGCATGAGAAGCTCGCAAGCAGCACAAAGCACATAGTTTAGATTTTTTTTTTCTCTCCGAGAGAATCTGATCACAAGGAGAGACAAATATGATCATAGGGGGTGTTTAGATCCCACCCAAAATCCAAAATTTTTCAAGATTCCCCGTCACATCGAATCTTGCGGCACATGCATGGAGCAATAAATATAGGTAAAAAGAATAACTAATTGCACAGTTTGCCCGTAATTGACGAGACGAATCTTTTAAGCCTAAATAGTCCATAATTGGACAATTTTTGTCAAATACAAACGAAAGTGCTACAGTGTCCATTTTCCAAACTGGAAGGGATCTAAACACCCCCATAGTATGATTGACAACAATGCGGTGGAGTGGCTTAAATAGTAACCCAGAGATCAACAAGTTCACAGGTGTCATTGATGGCCCTATAGTTTGTTCTGTAGTGCTTGCTGTAATGACTATTGGTGTGATGACGATGCCGCCTAATCAATGTTTGAGACAATACAATGGCTCCAGCAAACATGAGCAACATTCTGTTAAATAGGATGATGTTTTAGGACAAAAGTGGCAACTAAGGATCCATAAACAAGGTACAAATGGTTCAAAATTTAAATTTACAAGAGGATCAAAGAATTCAAAAAAATTGTGGGGGACTGTCGGTGTTTCGAGTTACCACCAACGAGTAAATTTCTAAGTATTACGCGTCTGGCTCAGATGGTGTGCTTAGAGGACACAAGGTTTATACTGGTTCGGGCAGAATGTCCCTACGTCCAGTTCGTCGCTGCTGCTCGTGTTACTAGCACCGAAAGTTTGTAGTAGGGGTTACAAACTGACTAGAGAGGGACGGGTCCCAAGTCTCTGGTGGAAAGAGTGAACGGGTGCCGAGAGCTCGGTTGCTGCTCAGCCGTGTGCTTGTGTGTTTATCTGGCTTGAATCGGATCGGGGTGATTCGATCGGATGTCGCCCGCTTCATGGGACGCCCTGCTTTCCCTTTTATAGGCCAAGGGAAAGCACGGGTTACAGCGAAGGAAGAGAGGGGAACGAGAGAGAAAGAAGAAGTCCTTCAGGATATCCAGGTCCTTCTTATGCTTCATGCGGGTCCCGCCAACCCTGTAGATGTCAACAGGGATGGCTCCACGTCGTGGCCCTGTTCGTCACTAGCGTCATTTGCAGGCGTCGTCTGCCGGTCATGGTGCTCCACTCCGTCTTAGCGGACGTCGTGGTGAACTGACGCGCCTGCCAGTGTTTGTACGAGGGTTAGGCAGAACAGCACCGGTACATCCGACGTTGTTCCTGATGTGAATCCTCGGGTATGGCCCGTCGTGGCCGCGGGTTACATCGAGGCATGCTGGTCTCCTCCCTGGTGTCAGAGCTTTGACCCAGGCCCATACACTTGGACCTAGAGTGGTTGGCGGTGGCATGGGTCTCCATCGAGTGAGACGGAGTCCGTGGCCTCGGGGTCGGGCGAGGCAGAGCCTGCGGCCTCGGGGTCGGGCGACGTAGAGCGCAAACCCAAGGGTTGGGCAAGGTGGAGCTCATGGCCTTGGGGTGGGCGAGGCTGAGCGCGAAACCCAAGGGTCAGGCGAGGCGGAGCGCAAAACTAAGGGTCGGGCGAGTCGGAGTCCGTGGCCTTGGGGTCGGGCGAGGCGGAGCGCAAACCCAAGGGTCGGGCGAGGCGGAGCCCGTGGCCTTGGGGTCGGACGAGGCGGAGCCCGTGGCCTCGGGGTCGGGCGAGACGAAGTCCTTCCCCAAAGGCTCCCTAGAGGTCGGTCGAGGCGGAGCCCGCGCACCTAGGGGTCGGTTGGAGCCGTAGTCGCGCTTTTTACCGTTTGGATGAATCAATGTTGATGACCATTAGTCGCTCCTCTTCGGGTACCCTAGTATTAGTCCCCGATAGTAGCCCCTGAGCCTACGGAGGAGTAGGATACTCCTTCGAAGGCTTTTCCAAACGGAGGACTATGAGGGCCTTGGCTTTCTTTTGTTGCCCACGGCGTGACCTAGGGACGGTGATTCCCTTTCGTCGAGATTGGACCCCTCGAGGGTATAGCCGTGAGATCTGGTTGGTTAGAAAAGGTCTTTCCTGATTTTGACCCCTATGGGGTCTATCATTCTATGACTGAGCGTTCGGCCTTTGTGCGAGTCCAACTTTCCTTGAGCCCCCGCCCGTAGCAGGGGTTCGGTCGAGGATCGGCTCGTCTTCACGATTGTCTTCCCTCAAGCATTTTTTCTGATAAAACGGAGGGGCCGAGCCGTGTCATGATTTTCCTCTACAGACAAATCATGGTGCTCGGTGAGCCATTAACGGGCTAGTCCGAGTAGGCCCCGACATCCCATTTGCAGGGATCTAGCTTGGGTCAGCTGGTGACCGGCTCCAGATTCTCAGTGGTCAATCCATATAGTTCTCGAGTCCGTTCGATCAGTCTCGAGGGCTCTCTTCCTTTCTTCAAGGAAAACCATGGATCGAATCCGGCCAAGACTCGAACATTGGCTGGGATGCCCATGGCGCTCATGTGCTGGGGTACTAGCCACTAGCAGGGCCATCCTTTTCCTCCCCTTACTCTAAGGGTGCCTAGAGCGGTTGTTGAACCCATCAGTGGGCCAACCTTCGAGCTCCTGGGCCTAGATGGGCCATAGGAGCGTCTTTAGCTCTGTATCCCTTTTACCTGTGACGGGTCATGAGTCGTGACCCATTTGGGAAGGCGAAACATCTGGTGAGTTTTCCGAGGGAACGGACACAAGTTGTGTGCGCACGCCTCATGGTGAGTCATGGTGGTAGGTCATGGTAGGCGAGGATATCTAGGTGAGAGGTTGGGTTCCTCGCACCCGTGGCCCCTATAAAACCAAAGGGTTAGGCCCCCGGGTTCCATACGTTGCATCCTTGCCTCCGTAGCCACGCCACCGCCATCGCCATCGCTTAGGTTTCTTGCCTCCACATCTCCACCGCCATTGAGCCCGCATCCATCCGCCCCCACCTCTAATGGAATCGTGGTGCTGTTCTGACATCACCTTCCAGCGCATGGAGGGACTCATCCATCACGGTCTTCTCCATGCATGGACATCGGCCGAGGAGTGGCTGCTGCCCGGTGAGGAGGATTTGCCATCATTGCCCGACGGCTATGTGGTGTCGTTTGACCACTTCCACAAGTGTGGGTTCGTGACCCCCGCCCACAAATTTCTTCAGGGGCCACTGCACTACTACAAGATCAAGCTACAACATCTCAACCCCAATGAGATCCAGCACATGGCGGTGTTCATCGCCCTGTGTGGGTGAGTCTTGGGGATCAGCCCCCACTTCGACTCATGGAGGCACTTCTTCACCGTCACCCTCTAGAAGAAGAGGGAGAAGAGTGGCAAGCAGGAGCTGCATATGCCGATGGAGTGCGCCGGCATCCAACTCTAGAACAATCGGGTCAACGAGTACCCATCGATGCAGCTGTCAACGTCCAACAAGGGGTGGCACTCGCAATAGTTCTACCTCAAGAACGACACCGCCGCCCCTCTATCGGAGTTCACCGGGCGCTTGATCGAAGAGGCCCCAGAGCCATGGAGGAAGTGGGGCATCCCAGAGAAGGACAAGAAGAAGATCTAAGACCACATCGCCGCCATCTACATCCTAAAGGAGAATGGCATGAAGGGGTCGGGCATCATTGGGGCTTACCATGCAAGGAGGGTGGCACCATTGATGACGCGCACTCTCCTACTGTATGCGATGACACCCAAGGTGTCATTCAATAGAACAACGCACGCCGAGGGGATGCTCCCTAACTCTGAGATCGCGCAACGCATCAAGGAGGCGATGGAGCCTCTATGGGATGATGCAGGTGCCGTCCTTGACTTTATCTACTCAGTGCTAGGGCATCCTCCGATGCGGCCAGAGTCAGGCTACATTGTCTTCATAAGTCCCCCTTTCTCCTGCCTTTTCTTCAATTGATTTCTCGACCCCTTGAGACTAACTTTGAGAGGGTCAGGACCAGCCGAGGGACCTCATTCTCACAGATCACCCGGCACTGCTACCGAGGGATTTGGCCATGAGGACGGCGAATCGCACCAAGGGCGAGCGACTAAGGAAGGTAAATGAGGAAAAGAATAGGAAGAAGCAGCAGAAGCTGTAGGCACCGGAATGGGGGGAGGACACTGATAGTGATGACAATGACGACGATGGTGATGATGACGAGGTAGCCGACGACATCGACTGGGACAACCTAGAGAATGAGGATGCGCTCACAGGTATTGGTTCATCCTTACAGGTGTCGGGGCCCTTCCCTTTCCATGGAGGGAAGGGTATGTCTGGGGAGCCGGTGGAGACGGGCCATACCGTTGGCCTACCCTAGGAGCCAACAGAGGTAGGCGGCTCCACCGTCATGCCTCAAGAGCCAAGGTGAGCGGGACTCTCTGCCCAAGAGCCGAGGGCTAGCTCGAAACGGCCTCGTTTCGATGAGGCAGAGCGAGGGTCGAGGGGTTCACCCCCCAAACGCATATGTCGGCCGACGGTGTTGAGGTGAGCTATTGGTTCCTCTATTTTTTTTTCTATTTTGGTCGAATTTCATCGTGACTTATGCTTTTCATCCCTTGCAGCGTCGGCAGGCAGCGTAATCCTTTAGCATTAGCGCCGAAGAAGAACGTCGCCCTCCAATTGAGACGCCAGCCATCGGCTGGTGTCACGCCTATTTCGGGCAGGAGCAGTGCTAGTGTGATCGCATTCCCTTAAGGGGTGCCTTCAGAGGTCGCAGAGCAGCTGGTGACGGTTGTGATATTGCTGCTGATGGCGGGACGGATGGGGCTGCCGACTGCACCCATGGCACCGACTGCGGAGGGCGCAGCGTAGCCGGTCATGACCCTACTGACGCCAGTGGAGGTGGCGGTGATCGTGACAGATGGGTCATAGCCGGGTGTAACCACAGTGGCGACTGAGGCACCGGCTCAACCCGTGCCATCGACGGCCCAAGCAACGATGCCCGTGCCGTTGATCCCTTCCATCACCGGAGGGGGCGTCTCGTTGGGGATGTCATGGCGAGAGGGGTCAGCGGTGCTTGGAGTCGGTGGGGAGTCGTCCTTGGCCCTGACATCGGTGGGCAGCGGCTTGCCCACGTGGGGTGAGCCCCTGCTTTAGTGGATGAATCTGTAGGATCCGGTGTTGTCGCTCTTCACCCTTGACGATGCCGCCGAGAGCATGGAGCCGGAGAGCCTCGACGTAGGGATCGTGTCCGTGCTCGAGGCCCTAAACCACACCATGGGCACGTTGCGCGACATTGTCGTTCCCTCCGGTCGGGTATTGCTTCATCCTGCTTCTTGCCTTTATCTTCCTTTTTCTATTTTTTATATCCTGATCATCGTCTTCCTACAGTCCCTCATAGCTCGTAGCTAGGGAAAGTCTTAGTTCCTTCATCAACAGAAGGAGACCTAGGACCGCCTCGTTGAGCAGACGCGGATATACAGGAAGGTGACCGCTCAACTTGTTGCCGCCCAATAGAGGGTGGCTGAGCTGACTCCCCTCGCCGAGGAGGCGGCCAATCTTTAGTCACGAGTGGCCAAGGCCCATCAGGATGCTGACGAGGCTGAGAAGGCGTTCGAGGCCCTATCAGCGAGGTCGCGGAAGGATGACAAAGAAGCCACCAGGGTCAGGAAGGAGCAGGATGAGCTGCTCTAGAGGTATGCTGAGACCCATCAGTGGATCCTTGACCTTCTAGGCGAGGTTGAGAACAAAAGGGATCTGAAGCTAGAGGCCGAGGAGAAGCTCTAGATATTGAATTTATAAGATTCTCACAAAATCTAGAAAAAGATTAAAATGAAAATGACCAAACCCTAACATATGCTATGCATACACAGCCTACTGCACCCGAGGGGGCTGACGGCTAGGCCCCTGGGTCAACCTGACCCCACATGTCATATGGACAAAAGCAGGGGCTGCGCTTTGACCGGCCGTAGCTCGCCGGTGGTGAACTTTCTGGCAACGTGACCACCACCAACAGACTCCTCTCGTTGAGACGCATCTATCGGTATAGGTTAGCAATCGATTTTTGCAACTTCTATGCACACGGCGGTGGAGAGAGTGGCTCAGCGACATGGCTGTACGGTCCGCAGCAGCGAGCTCGTCGATTTCGATGAACTGATGGTGGCTAAGCCCTAATGGCCCACCGTGGGAGCATCTACGGCTCAATTCAGACACAGAGCGATGGTGAGGAAGAGTGGTTAGAGCTCTGGGAAGTATGACCATGTACGAGCTCGCACATGGTGGCAACAATGGCGGACGCGGCAGAGCTACGGACTCGCTCGGCTTACCTACTCTCGAGGGAAGGTGCAGCTAGGTTGGGAACGCAGCGAGGCCGTGGTGGTGCTGTTGGTGGGAGGAGAAAGATGGAGGCGCTACTGCGGTGATGGATTTCACGGCAGCAGCACTGCTCTGTTCAGCAGCCGTTCAAGGCGGAGAAAGAAGAACAGGCAAGGAGAAGCAAGCAAGTGAATGGAGAGGAAGACAGCAGGTGCGACGCTCGGTTATTCACTACGACCCACCATGGCATCTGGGGGTAGCACTGGTGCACTACTTCCACGCAGTGCACGCAAGCTGAGCCGGTTGGCCACTCAGTCAGATTGAAAAAACTGAAGGAGCTGCTAATACTACCTCAAAAATGCGCCTGAAACCCAAACTTCCTCCCTCCGTAACTCCTAATCCCTGGCTCACAAGCGAAATCTTACTTAAGCAAAGTCGTAGACCTATATACAATCTACAACATCTCTTAAAAGACCAAAGTCTAATTCTCAATGAATAAGGAGTAAAATCATCTCAAAGTCAGCTCAGCGAAACTGTAAACGCGCTAGGACTTAAAAAAATTCTAAGTGTTGAAAACTTGAGTTTTACTAATTTTTGTGAGATAATTTCAAGCATGTTAGGAGCTTAACTAGCCTATGACCCAAAAATAAAAGTTGTTGCTCTACTCAAATACTACAACTTTGCTTTAGTGAACACATCCATGCAAAGTCTCTATGACATAGTTCAAACTAGGTCAAACTCACCACTTTCAAATGATGGCTTATACTAGAACTATAACTTAGTGACCAAACTAGCCCTAGTCATGAATACCAAGGTTGTTCATAATGACATTCTAAACATGTTTAATGTATTCTTAAGGTCACACAAGCATTTTATACATTGGGTACATATTTTACTTCCTAGGTTAACATGCATATCACCACTTAGGAGCTTGATTAAACAAAGTGGTCTACATGAACATTGTTCCATTAGTCATCCTAAGTGTAGCTAAGGTGTTTTAGTGACTAACATTACCCACTTGCACTCATTCATACATGATCATATGCATACATACAAGGAAACATGAAATAACAAAGCATGTTTCATATGTTTCAAATATAAAAGCTTATATATGGATGCTTGATGCTCGTGTTCATGCAATGCAAGTCAAATTATGCAAGGCTAACACCTAGGGTGTTACAGCCCCTCTCCCTTATAAAAATCTCGTCCTGAGATTTGTAAGACCTACCATTCTTGGAAAAAGGCGGGATAAACCTCACGTAAATAATCCTCCCGTTCCCACGTGGCATCTTGTTCACTGTGATGATTTCACACCAACTTATAGAACTTAATGATCTTACTCCATGTTACTCTTTCCATCTCTTCTAACACTTGGATTGGTTTCTCTTCATAGGTCAAATCTAATTGGAGCTTAATGTTTGTGGGTGCAATGACTTCCTCAGGTATACGAAGACATCTCTTCAACTGAGAAACATGGAAGACATCGAATATGTCACTCATTTCTGGTGAAAGTTGTAACTTGTAAGCGACCTTTCCTTTCCGTTCAGTAATCTTGTATGGCCCTACATATCTAGGTGCAAGCTTTCTTTTCACTCCAAATCTTTGTACTCCATTCATGGGTGACATAGTCTCCCACTTCTAAAGTCAGTGGTCTTCTTCTTTTATCAGCATAACCCTTTTGTCTTGACTTAGCTGCTTTCATATGCTGTTGGATAATGCGCACCTGTTCTTCAGCTTTAGTGGCAAAGTCAATACCAAAGTATCTTCTTTCACCGGGCTCAACCCAATTCAATGGAGTTCTACATTTCCTACCATACAAAGCTTCAAAAGGAGGCATCTTGATGCTTGCTTGATAACTAGTGTTGTAGGAGAACTCGACCAAAGGTAGCCATTTCACCCATGAACCCTTGGAAGATATAACACAAGCTCTTAGCAAATCTTCTATGATCTGGTTCACTCGCTCAGTCTGTCCGGGCGTTTGTGGATGGTATACTAAACTTCTAATTAGCTTAGTCCCCAAAGCCTAGTGCAAGTGTTCCCAGAAATGAGCTATAAACTGTGGTCCTCGATCTGAGATTATGGTCCTAGGTACTCCATGTAGTCTCACAATCTAGGAAACATACAGCTCAGCGTATCTCCTAGCTAGATACCGTGTGTTCACCGGTATAAAATGTGCTGACTTGGTGAGACGATCTACAATGACCCATATGGAATCATGACCTTGCTGTGTCAAAGGAAGGCCTATAATGAAGTCCATACTTATTTCCTCCCATTTCCAGCCTAGAATAGGCAATGGCTGAAGTAATTCAGTAGATTTCAAATGAACGACCTTTACTCTACTGCAATTATCGCACCTAGCGACATAGGCTGTGATCTCCTTCTTCATTTTGGTCCACCAAAAATAGGTTTTCAAATCTTGATACATTTTACTACTACCTAGATGGATAGTCAGCTTGGAAGAGTGAGCTTCATCTAAAATTTGATTTCTAGGCTCACGGTCCTTCGGTACCACAAGTCGGTCCTCAAACCATAGCACACCTCTTTCATCTAATCTGAAATGCTTTGTTTCTTGCTCTTGCATCTTTCTCTTGATATGAAATATACCTACATCTATCTTCTATAGTTCTATGATTTTGCTCTCAAGTGAACAACTAATAGTGATATTATGCAGTACAACAGGATGTAGCAAATTAAATCCATCTTCCAACAATGCTTCCATAGTGTTGCAATGAGACTTCCGACTAAGTGCATTGTCCACAACATTGCCTTTCCCTGGATGGTACCACACTTCTAAATTGTAGTCCTTAATCAGCTCTAACCATCTTCGCTGTCTCATGTTCAGCTCAGGTTGGGTAAAGATATATTTAAGACTTTTGTGGTCTGTATATATGTGACATACATTGCCCAACAAATAATGTCTCAATATCTTTAATGCATGAACAACTACTGCAAGCTCTAAATCTTGTGTAGGGTAGTTGACTTCATGTTTCCTCAACTGTTGAGACGCATAGGCAATCACTCTTCCTTCTTACATGAGCACACACCCCAAACCTATACCCGATGCATCACAAAACACATCGAAAGGCTTTTTAATGTCAGGTTATGCTAAAACAGGAGCTGTAGTTAACAGAGTCCTTAGGGTGTGAAAAGCTACTTCACACTTTGGTGTCCATCTAAACTTTTCATCTTTCTAAAGCAGCCTAGTCATGGGCTTTGCTATCTTGGAGAAATCCAAAATGAAACGACGATAATAACCTACTAATCCTAGAAAACTCCGAACTTCATGAACCGAAGTTGGTGCCTTCCAATCCATGACCTCTTGTACTTTAGATGGGTCTACAGAAATTCCATCTCTCGATAAGACATGACCCAAGAAAGGTACCTTACTCAACCAAAATTCACACTTGCTAAACTTTGCATATAACTTATGTTCCCTCAATCTGGACAAAACAATTCTCAAATGCTTTGCTTGATCTACCTCATTCTCTGAGTAAATCAAGATATCATCGATAAACACAACCACAAACTTGTCAAGCTCGGGTATGAATACCGAATTCATCAAGTACATGAAGTAGGCAGGAGCATTCATCAGTCCAAAAGACATGACCAAATACTAATACAAGCTGTACCTAGTGGAGAAAGTAGTTTTAGGTATGTCCTCTGGCCTGATCTTTATCTAGTGATAGCCTGACCTCAAGTCAATCTTGGAGAATACCTTTGCTTTTGCCAACTGATAGAACAAGATATCGATACGAGGCAAAGGATACTTGTTTTTATGGTCATAGCATTAAGTGGCCTATAATCCACACACATTCTCAAGGACTTATCCTTCTTCTTCACAAACAAAGCTGGACATCCCTATGGAGATGAACTAGGTTGAATGAGACCTTTGTCCAACAGTTCTTGTAACTAAATTTTAAGTTTAGCTAGCTCATTTGGTGCCATCCTATAGGGTCTTCTTGAGATAGGTGTCGTACCTAGCACTAACTCAATCTTAAATTCCACATCCCTATCAGGTGGTAAACCCTGTAACTCATATGGAAATACATTAGCAAACTCACAAACCACTAGAATATCACAAAGGGTAGTGGCTTGGATAGCATAAGACAAGTTCTAGAGTTCAAAGTTGCAGGAAAGTGGTACTAGGAAAGCATTACCTCCCTTTGGCTCTCTCAACATAACTGTCCGAGTGCTAGTGTCAATGAGAACACCATGATGTTTCATCCAATTCATGCCTAAGATCACATTTATAGATAATCCAGGCAATATTATCAGATCCGTTGTATACTCCCTCCCGTGTATAGAGATGTGCACATTTTTAACCATCTTATTTGTAGAGATAGTGGCCCCAGTAGAATTTATACTATAACCACCCTTGCTCACCTCAACTATTTTCTAATCATGTCTAGATGCAAATGCTTGGCTCATAAACGAATGAGAAGCTCCTAAATTGAATAAAATAATTGTAGGATGCTTGTTAATAAGAAACATACCAGCAATGACAACTTCTCCTATAGGAACCTCTTCAACAACAGTATAATGCACATGTCCAGGGCATGCCTTATGATTTGCCTGCCTCTGATTTTCCTAGTTCTGATTGTTGTTCTTCCTAGGATGGGGGCATTCCTTGGCCCAATGACCCACTTGATTATAGTTGAAGCAGAGTTGATTGCCCTTGGGTCCTATTGAGCTTCCTTGCCCTCCATTCCCCTTGGGTAAGGCAATAGTGAATGCCTTATAGAACACTTTCTGAGGTCAGAACTTGGGTGCTGGTGGTCGAAACTATGGCCTAGTTGCCACTAGAGCTCTAGATTGTGACGACCCTAAGGCACCTGCCTCTGCTGCCCTCTTGCGGCTCTTTGCTGCCATATGTAGATTGTTCTGGTTCTCCTGAGTCAATGCATCACTGATGAACTCATTGTAAGTAGTGCACTTTGAGTTGGCCATAGTCTTCATCAACTTAGTGCCAAGGCCTCACTTGAAGCTTTCTATCTTCTTTTCTTTAGTATCAACAAAACCTAGGGCATACCGGGATAGATTGTTGAAAACATGCATATATTCAGTAAGGGTCTTGGTTCCTTGTGTGAGTCGCATAAATTTAGCCGCCTTCATGCGCAATAGCCCTAGGGGAATGTGATGTCCCCTAAAGGCTAACTTGAATTGCTCCCATGTGACCTGTGCATTCATAGGTAGAGAGGACAGGAAATGGGTCCACCAAATTTGGGCCAGTCCTTGCAGCTGATGGGATGCATACTTTGCCTTATAGTGCTCGGTGACCCTCAGCAGACAAAACTTTTGCTCAATAGTGTTGAGCCACTCATCTGCCTAGAGCGGTTCCTCTGTCACCTTAAAATAGGAGGCTTGGTATCCAAAAAATCCTTGAAGGTGTTGTATTGATTTGGTTTAGGCCCCTGTTGTTGCTGGTGGGCACGAGCCGTGTTCTGCGCAATGAGATGCAGGGCTTCCTCCATAGTCCTTTGACTTCTAGGAATTGTACAAAGAACTCATTAGCAGATGGCGGTGGCGGTGGTGGTAAGTCACCGTCATTACCCTCTTCTCTACTGCCTACTCCGGCATGAGTGCGAGTCATCTCCAAAGTTGCAACAATAAGTGATTATTGGAGGATGTCAAGAGATTGCAGATGAATTATATAATCATGCCAAACTGAAATTACTAGAGAGAATCTTAAATTCATACAATAAAAACAGAGGCATAATAATTCATTCTCGCAACATGACACCACTAATTTGATCACTTATTGAGCTCGCAACGTGTTACATACTAGTCACTAGGCGACTCTAATCTTCATTATGGTCGCTGTCGAGGTCGGAGATAGATCATCCTCATCCCATCCGTCATCTTCTACTAACATTTCTGGATCTTCGTCTTTCTTATTAAGGATCAAGTGCAGTTGGTTGTTCAGATAATGCACCTCATGCTGAAGACCCACCACTACTTGCTAGGCCTATGCAAGCTGCTGACGCAAATCCCTCTAGGTATACTTCATTCTAGTGATAGAGGGGTGGTTCATAATACCCCGCATAATGCAAGACTCTCCAAAGCAAAGCAGGAGTTCCAATAGAAAACTCACTTCCAGCCGGTGCTGCCATTAGTACCAACAACATGTGCAACTCTCGTGAGACAAGGTCATAATGGATAAGAGTTACATAACCGAGTAAGAGATCTATAAAGGGAGGAACAATGCAAGTATTAAATACTTATTTATCATGATGCATGCACGTTCCGTACGTCCTTATTATCTTAAGAAAAATTATTTCTAATGACACACATGGTGGCATACATACGTTCTCTCATATATAGCATAGCTAGTTGGGCTACATGTTTTGTGTGGCAGAACCTCCTAAATTATAGGGCCCACATACACCTATCATTGTCCAATGACTTCTGATGACTATGCATATATTCTCAGTAACTTAAGAAGCCTGTCGGGTGTCCTCGGGAGACCTAAATCATCCATAATTTCTTCTGAGCAGGATCCATCACAGAGTCATTGTAGTATTACAACAGTTTATTCATTAATATACATCAGAGTAAAATAGCAGAAGTCTTACAATAACTTAGTTACAAAATAGTTGTTTCACAAACTAAGTACGATTATTATTACAAACCATAGTAGTGGAGTAGCTTAGTAACATAAAACAAAACACGCAATTAAAGTGCCCTGCCCAAGGACCACACATTTACTCAACATCTTTGATTTGAACAACCGTCATGCAGCACGGTCCAAGGCAGACCTGCCCATGAGGCTCACCTGCAACAAGGGTTAACGAACCCTAAGTACAAAAGTACTCAACAAGACTAAACTGATGTATAAACAGAGAAAACTCAGGAATGCAGGCTCGGGGATTTAAGGTAGGGCTTTAGCAAGAATCAAAGTTCTTTTGCGTAAAAGCTCTCTAACAAGATTCTTTTTTTCAACATATAACCCTTATCAAGATCACATATGAATCTGCCATGATCTGTATTGAGATCATGAACTTCATATCAAACCCTTTCTTAAATCTTCCTCAAGTTTCATTTATTAACTACGATGATGAACAGTGAGTTGAGTATCCATAACCGAGGAGCAACGACGATTTGAACCGATTATAACCCAGCTAGGGATTC
Source organism: Miscanthus floridulus (assembly GCF_019320115.1). Lineage (NCBI taxonomy): Eukaryota > Viridiplantae > Streptophyta > Magnoliopsida > Poales > Poaceae > Miscanthus > Miscanthus floridulus. Next base: position 91,448,151 of record NC_089595.1, on the reverse strand, counting down.
CCAACCACACGACATATGCAGGTCCCTGACCTACATATACCAACCTATTCTTAGATCTTCTAAAACAAGAATGGGTCCGCGCCACCTGAGAATACAGTACTCCACCAATCCAGCCCTTTGCCACGTGGGTACACGCTACTCTCGCCATCTCTCCACTCCTAGTGCGCGAGTAGCCATTCTCGTAATAGAATAGCCAAGTTAAGGCTTACCGGAGTATGTGGCCAGTACTACAAAGTCTCACCTCATGCAATTCAACAATGGACGGTTCTGAACCAACACAGGCAGAAAGAACCCGCTCACAAAACATCCATGTCTTGTGGCTCTCATACACCGAGTTCGCCCAGTCTAGAATTATTACTCCACAAGATTATATCGCATGATAACATAAATACCCAATCGTACCCAAAAATCCATTTATATCTCATAGGTGATAGGTAATCACTCGACTTCTATCGGTCTAAGCATGGCTAAGCATAAGTAGGCATTCCCGAATTGAAACTGGTAACAAGGTTGATATGGAAAAACAAGGTTGGTAATGCACCAATTAGGTTTCCACTCAACTCCTAATCACGTAATGCAGTATTTAAAAGCAAAAGCGATATAAATTTGTAAAACACAAGGTAGGTTTAAATGCATCCGGGGCTTGCTTTGATTGTCGGAAAAGTCCAGTCCTGGAGATGTTCCACAGATATCAAACCTGACCTCAACAGGTGAATTAACTTCCTTGACAACTTGGTTGACTACCACGTTCTCACTTTTGTTCACTACATGTAGTAATAATGCCATGTTTAAAATGATGCGAGATATAAACATGACGCTTGATGATGGATGCAAAAGTTAATAACTTGAATACAACTTTCCTTAGCGGTATAGTTACAAGCCAAAAACTAACTAAACCCTTTTTATAAACTCAAACACTTACTTTAAATGCCAAGGATCATCTTATGCTTATGACCCAAGGTCATCACTCAATCCCAAATTCAAACAAAACCTAAGTCATTAAAAGTTAATATTTGTTTTTATTAATTAACAATTAATTAAAAATTATGAAATAAATCAACTTCTTCCAATTGAGCTCAAACTTTTTGTGAAGGCTCATCACATGATAACTAAGTGTAAAAACAATTTTCATAATTTTTGAATAATTAAACAAGCCTAGAAAAATCATGAAAACCCATTTCTTAATTAAATTGAGCAATTTTTATCACATTCAAAATATACTAAAAAGTAATATTTAATATTTTTACTAAAAATTTTACATCTTAGTGAGGTCACACAAAAATTTTCATAATTTTTGGAGCTCTATTTAATTCTACACAAAATAAACAAATCACAACACTATTTAATTATTTCTGAAAAATAGAAAAAATCATTTTCATTTGAACAACCACTATCAGGGTGGCCCCACCGGTCAGCCCGCGCTGACCACGGCGGTGAGGCCCTCTGACCGATGATTTCTCACCATCGACGAGGTCTCCGGCCATGACCGAGGTACCGATGTGATCGCCATGGGAAGGCGCACCCATTGGTGGCATTAATTGAATCCGTAAAGGCTCAAACCAAGCTCGACGTCGGCCATGGCGGCCACGATGGCGTAGCTACATTATGTCGGCGAAGTAAGACCATCAACGATTAAACTAAAGGCTCAGGAGGACTCAGTAGCTCACCCCAAACTTGCTCGAGCTGAAGGATGAACCGGAGGAGCAACAGAGAAGCTTGACGGCAATCAAGTTAGACACGGCGGCGTTCCGACATCGATGGGGGCGTCCTGGCTTCTACAGTGGATGAACGGATCAACTAAAAGGCCATAGAGCACCATGGCAACACAGAGAAGATGGAACTATGCTAAGCAAGGACAGAGATGCACCGTAGAGTGCTGGCCACGGAGTGGCGAGGTTGATGGCGTTGCTGCCAGCCGCAAAGAAGAAAGACGGTGTGCAGCATATCTTGGCGACATCAGGCGCCTCGGACTAGTCGACTGGGTTCACAATGTACAGGTGGAGCGGTGACCTACTCAATTGAGGCAGGGAGAGGTCTATGGCTCTGGCACGAGGTCAACGGAGAAGGGCGGCGATGGCGGGAAAAACAGAGGAAGAGGAAAGAGCGACGGGAGAGCACTTCCAGTCATATCGGTGAGTGAAAAGCGGCGGTGAAAGGTGCACTTCACACGCCGTGACGGCATAGACATGTCAAAGCCAGAGGTGTCACCCACGGGCACGCGTAGAAACTAGTGGAAGCTCGCCGACGGTGAGGTGTCTGCCTGCTTGCACTGTTCTAACTATTTACCAAATTGCCACTCATTTTATTTCTCAATTTACTCTCAAATTTGTATGGTAACTCAAAAATCTCCAAAAATAAAAGTTGTTCCAAATTCAAAGTTCTACAACTTTGCTTTAATAACCATACTCAAATTATGTCTACATTTTAAAATTAACTTTAAAATCAAAAGGGGGCACTTTAAGAACTTATCGCCTTTTCAAATTACTTCCAATTTTATATAACAACTTTGAAAACTCCAAGAAACAACTTTGTACATATTGACAAACTCTACACTTTTTCTTTTAGGGTTAACCCCAAAATGTGCTTATATTTTGAATTAGGTTTTCTAGGGTAGAATTTAATGCTGGAATTTAGGGTTTTCGGAATTCCAATTTAACACTAAGGTTATGATCTTGATTCATCCCATACAAGTCAACACATATAATCATGAAATAAACTTGTTTTAGTGAATGATATCAAAGTTTTCACTAACACACAAATGATGTGCAAAGCATATGATGACATGACATATTTTAGGGTTTAAAACACCAGAGGTGTTACATTTTGTTGTTAGTGTACCTGCATAAAAGTTTCATTGCAGTCCAACCCCACAATTATATATGCAGAATGTAAATCTGGGCTCTAAGTTGTAATCTAAATACTTCCATATATGTATACCCATACATATACTTCTGTATCAAAACTACCCGATGATAATTATTACCCACAATTAAATACGCACCATACACACATGCAAGCATGCATACACAGCCGTATCAAAACTAGCTCTCCCTGACCGCACGCTCACATCTTATGGTCATGCCACTCATCAACTTACCTTCTTACCTTGGTGTAGAGGCATTTGATCCATTCATTACCACTCATGTGAATGTCATCCATACAATAGCACGCCGTATGGACGACGAAAATAAAAAAACCCCTAGTTAGTACTTAATTAGCCACCTAAGAGTCCTTAATTGGGCATAAAGAAAGTGATCATTGGCACACTTTAGATTTTAACTCTAGGTTTCAAATACCTATTTGTATAGCTATTAGTTGCTAGAAACTGGTTTTGGAAAACAAAAACCTTTGTTTTAAATACACATGTGACAATTAATATTGAACCTTGCTCTGATGCTAGCTGTCGTAGAACCGACCAATTTATAAGAGCATAAGTACAATAGCAGCCCACAAGTAGTTACATTGTCATACTTGAGCCCATATAAACCCGGTAGTCTGTCGAGTACCACGATGGGTCTCGATAAACGATCCACATACAACCAAGATCATATAGGATTCAACATACATGTCACATATTACATAAAGTTCACAGATACAGTTCTACCATCAGAGTACGAAATAAAGTTATTACAAGCTAAGTTTAATAGATAGTAGCAGAAGCAAATTAAAGTTCGAAGGTCGCATTTGCCAACATAGTTCAAATACAGTGCCAACATATGATCACCATCAACAAAAGCATATAGAAGGATTATTAGAGATGCCTACCCAAGGCTCACTCATCCTTGGCGGGATAGAAGCAATTCTTGCAATATCTATGATAGACGGTACCATCTGCAACAATGGGAATAAAACTAATGGAGACGGGGTCCCGATCTTCCATCAGGTTCAAGATAAACAACGATTTGTTCGGAGAGCGACACACCGATCCGGCTTCAGATCACAAAGACCCAAACCCTGTAACCTTAGCACCACGTCTCCTCTGGTTATCAACCGTATCACAATCCGGTTGACCTCGCCAAGAAGGCTAATCCCTGCTACGAATCGAAGAACACAAGCAAGAACAAGATAAAAAGCAACTCAATTAAAGTGACAATTGTAGATAAATGATTAAGCACTTGAAGTTGGGGTCTTACAAACCGATAACGGCGACTGTTCAATGATAGATTGATCTAAAACAAAACTCAAAACCTAATGATGGCGGTAGCATATGATTATAAAGGTCTTAGGGTCATCGCCTACCCTGGACACGCCCCCTAATGGGCCCAAACATGATACACGGTCCAACGGACCAAAAGGTGTCGCAGCACCCTGGTAGATTCTGGACGCTGACTTGTTTCGACTATTACCATTGATTCCGAAGAGATTTTGACGTGAAACCACTTGGATTCGCTTCCTTATCAAATTAGCTTTCCATCCATATGTGGATCATCAAAAATGGAGTTCGGATGCGTCCTGGGCGTCCGTTTTATTGCAGACTGGTCCTGACGGCCGAGGCAGACTCGAACTCGGATTGGACTAGGCCTCTGGCTTGGCTTGGACGTCCTTGCTGGCCTCCTAAGGTGGTGGCCAAGGAGGAGGACGTCCAAGGCCATCTCTTAGGTGTTCTCCATCTTCTTGGGGCGTGCTCCAACTTGGGCCTGGGTCCCAAGGATGTCTAACAAGCCCATGACGACAGTGTAGCTCCTGCCAGAAATAGCGACAGAATATATTGGTGATTTGGAGGCCTTGCCGACATGATATTGAGATGGGACCAGATCTATTTGAAAGCTTATCAAACAAGCTTTCCGTCAAGTGCTCATTGACCTCGATTGCATTCCAGATGGATGAGTTATGGCCTTCCCAATAAGGCACTGTCGGGCTGCCGACGAACCAAAAGTTCAACTTTGATAAACTTCCATTATGCAATACATTTGAACCTACAATCAAATAGTGACATATACATATGGAACCAAGTGAATTATAACCAAAGCCACTATGCAAATATAGGAACGAGCGCACCTTATAATCATTGTTCGTATCCGAAGGTGCCATGTCCTCATCATCCTCCCCTTCTTGACAATAAACCGTCCTTAGTTTGGGATTAGCTGAAAGAAACGTTGTTGGTAGTAGCCAACATTGCTCCCCTTCTTGAAATTTAACATGTTTGTTTATAACAAAACTAGGGGAACTTGACATGACAAGATTATATCAATTGCAATCCTTTGGTTGATCATACTTTTGCACAATATAAGGAGATTTCAGATTTGAACAAATATAGACACGATGCACCATATACTCTCCTTTACAATTATATTTTCCAATAAAATAATATGTATGTCTAGAGAACCATGGCAAATCAGCATATGCATAAAGTTTCTCCTCTAAAGAACTTAGATTACACAGAACATCAAATTCAATGTAACCCAAAGTATTTAAAGAAGACAACAATTTCAACTCATCAACTTCACTAGCATTATGAATAACAAGTCTATTTTTAGCATAAGTGCTCATTTTCAGCACACATATAGCGTGATCATTCTTCAATGATTGCATGGGTATAACATAAATATCATCATGCAAGTCATCTTCGTCATAAGAAACATCAAGCAAATCATCTTGTGACAAAGGTAAATCAAGCGAATGCTCCACTAAAATTTGCTCTATCATAGCATGATTGGTGGAAAAATTCAGCACATCAAGAGAACTCTGACCTTCTGTGAGTTTAGCATCATGGGCATTACCTTTGCTCTCATATTCCGCAGGGGTAATAGTTGATGGTTTTGAATTTTCACATGAGGCTGTGAGCTTCTCATTTTCTGTCACATCATCCTTGCTCTTTTCTACATTGTCCTGTAAAAGGTTAGGCATAGTAGGACGAATAACAATAGACTCTTCCTCTAAATGGTACACCTCATCATATGAAATCAAAACAGGAGGTGGATTAACAAAGGTTTCTCGCATAAGAAGTTTCATATCATTCCAAGTTTGAGGCTTATCAGAAGGGTCTAAAGACTCCCACCAAGATAAAGCAGAATGTAGCAAAACACTAGATGCATTTTTTACCTTCCTCCTTGGACACATAAAGCGAGTAGCAAATATGTTATCGATGGCAATTTCCCACTCCATGTACTCATCAGCACCAATACCATCATAAGTCGGTGAATACGAACAACCTGTCATTGTAAACACAAAAACAAGGAACAAACGGTGAAAGTTATCCCTACCAATTGACTACGTGGTTGCAGTGGTGTCACTTTTTACAACAAGTGGAAGCGTCTTACCAAGCTCTTACAAAGTTCTTACCAACACAAGCAGTGGCGGTACAACTGGTGGCTGGTTCATGATACCTGTGAGGTAGTGGTACTGAGATTGCAAAGTCCTTTTTCTATACTGATCTGAAGAATTTGTGGAGCTTGGAAGGCAAACAAAGAGTAATATGTATATCTAGCACACAAGTCAGTAACAGACAGCAATATTGAATAAATGTCCAGAGCACTTGTCCTAGTTGCCGGCCTATACGTGTTCCTATCACCAGCTGTGATAAACAAGAGAGGAAACAAGGATGAAAGGAAATAAGTATCAAAGGTAGCAATAGATGTGAACAAGGCAAAAGGTATCACAAACAATAGAGCTATTGAGTGTTCCTTATGTGCTCCTTTTCGATATCTTCTATTCTCTTTTACTATTTTTTTCTTTTATTTTTTGTCCAATCTTTTTTTCTTGCTTTTGCTCTTTTGATATTTTTTCTCAGTAAGGAGCACACAAGAATAAACCATAAAAAAATTGAGCTCAATTGAATAAAAGATGTGGCCTATAGAAAATTATGACTGTGCTCTAAAAAGCATACCAAAACTTATGGGCCCAGAAACTCAATTTTCCTAATTGAATTTCACAAATCTAATTTTTGCAAACCCAGCATTGCTGGGATGAAATAGATCTAAAATTTTCTGGCATTCTCCATAGATATAAAATGTTTCCCGTTTCGAGTTCGGATGCAAAAGTTATGACTGTTTTAAGGAAGCTGTTCGAATCAGGGATTTAGTGGACACAAGATACAAACCGATGGTGATACATAATAACGGCGGGTGAAGGGATCAACACAAACTAGAAAATAACACAATCTAAACCAGCAACAAGACTTTGATCTAGGACACAAACTCAATAAAGCGGACTCTGAAACTGTATCATGCAAAGGCTATGGCGCGGATGGTTATAGGATAGGAAACAAATATGGCATTGGACTATGGGATAAAAGCAAAAACACTCGAACTAAGGGTAAGATGCGAACTTGATGGTATACCTGAAGCTCTGATACCACTTAATGGAGACGGGGTCCCGATCTTTCGTCAGATTCAAGATAAACAACGATTTGTTCGAAGAGCGACACACCGATCCGGCTTCAGATCATAAAGACCCAAACCCTGCAACCTTAGCACCACATCTCCTCTGGTTATCAACCGTGTCACAATCTGGTTAACCTCGCCAAGAAGGCTAATCCCTGCTGCGAATCAAAGAACACAAGCAAGAACAAGATAAAAAGCAACTCAATTAAAGTAACAATTGCAGATGAATGGTTAAGCACTCGAAGTTGGGGTCTTGCAAACCGATAACGGCAACTGTTCAATGACAGATTGATCTAAAACAAAACCCAAAACCTAATGATGGTAGCGGCATATGATTATAAAGGTCTTAGGGTCGTCGCCTACCCTGGACACGCCCCCTAATGGGCCCAAACATGATACACGGTCCAACGGACCAAAAGAAGGTGTCGCAGCATCCTGGCAGATTCTGGATGCTGACTTGTTTTGACTATTCCTATTGACTTCGAAGAGGTTTTGATGTGAAACCACTTGGATTGGCTTCCTTATCAAATTAGTTTTCCATCCATATGTTGATCAATGAAAACAGAGTTCGGATGTGTCCTGGACGTCCGTTTTATTGCAGACTGGTCCTGACGGCCGAGGCAGACTCGAACTTAGATTGGACTAGGCCTCTGGCTTGGCTTGGACATCCTTGCTGGCCTCCTAAGGTGGTGGCCAAGGAGGAGGACGTCCAAGGCCATCTCTTAGGTGTTCTCCATCTTCTTGGGGCATGCTCCAACTTGGGCCTGGGTCCCAAGAATGTCTAACAAGCCCATGATGATAGTGTAGCTCCTGCCAGAAATAGTAACAGAATATATTGGTGATTTGGAGGCCTTGCCAATGTGATATTAAGATGGGACCAGATCTATTTGAAAGCTTATCAAATAAGCTTTCCATCAAGTGCTCATTGACCTCGATCGCACTCCGGATGGATGAGTTATGGCCTTCCCAATGAGGCACTATCGGGCTGCCGATGAACCAAAAGTTCAACTTTGATGAACTTCCATTATGCAACACATTTGAACCTACAATCAAATAGTGACATGTACATGTAGAACCAAGTGAATTATAACCAAAGCCACTATGCAAATGTAGGAACGAGCGCACCTTATAATCATTGTTCGTATCCGAAGGTGCCATGTCCTCATCAAAAACCCTAAGTACGAGAAGGTACTCAGCTAGACTTACCCATCATAAACTAGAAATAAATTGACTCCAAGGATTATGCAAGGCTTTATAAGTGGAGATAGCTTGACAACATTTTGCATAAAAAGTGATTAACTTAGTTATACAATTATAATTCCGTCATCAAGTTCATTATAACTATCCATCTCTAGATTAGCAACTATCCTGTACCAAACATGTGGCATATCTTTTAATAGCATACAATAGTAACCATAGCAGGTGTAGTAATTACATGTTTATCCAAACCATCATATTCTATAATACAATTACTACGATGTTGGGACTAGCCAAGTTTCTCACTATCCAGGAGAGACGGCGGTTCGAATCGATTTCAACCAGCTAGGAATTTATTCCTAACACAAACCTAGGTAGACCAGATCATTAGTCGCCTTAGGTCACCTTTGGTACAACTTAGGTACATATTTTGCGGGTTCATACAGCGCTGCACAATCAAGGACTGACGGTAGCTAGGTCGCTCAAGCCATGCCTGCCCATAGTCCTGTACCAGGTTGCTCAGGTCATGCTTGCCCACGGTCTATTGATCTGCTCCAACAGAACGAGGCCTGGCCTGAGTTGATCTACTCAGCTTCATGATCGAAATGAGTTATCTGGCCAGCTAAATGATAGGCATGCGTTCAATCTTGTCAAACAGCGCAAACAACAGTACGGTCCTTAATCGACATGGATGGGGATAGATCCACACCCAAGACCTCCATGTCTTGTTGCTTCTCTATCGACATCCCACCCGGTCTCCATTTATATTACCCCATGGTTCTTTTTCATGATAGCAATATAGCCAACCGTGCTTCGGTATCTAGCTATATCTCGCAGGTGACAGGAAATCACCCGACTTCTACCGGTCTAAGCATGGATAAGCATATATTCGAGCCTAGACCTACACAGGGTGAAAGGTGTATATCTCTGGACAAGGTAGTTCCATGCATCAAGTGTTTCTAGTCAACTCTTATAACCTAATACATCAATCATAAAGGACTCGAGTAATATTTTGTAAAACACTGGGAGACTTAGAATGCTCTAGGACTTGCCTTTGAGAAAAGAAGTGGGGCGGTGATCTGGGCACTCAGGGAGCTATTCTAGAGTCTGCTCTCCTTCTTTGGGAGCTACGGCTTGAGGAGTCCCCTGCTGATCCACTTCCTCTTCTTCATTGAATTCCAGCAACATTATCTCCTCGGTCAATCCTATATGCATGATCATGGAATAAGATATCACTAATGCATGTATGGCAACATGTATAATATGATAAAAGGTGATGAATGCATGCTCGTAAGTATTTTCAATAGCATGGTGCTAAAGTAATGATAAGTGCATCCTATTTTACTAAGTAGGTGCATATTTTTTCTCTATTACTTAAGCAAACACTTTCACAATTTATTTATTGAACTACCAAAACAATAGCTAATTGTTTTAATCATAACTAGAGTTATATAGATCACAATCATATGGTTGTGGATATTCTGGAAATCTTATCAAATTGTCTAAAACTTTGTTTTGATACTCTCAAGGTGATTCAATAGTTATCTAGGTCAAACAAACCAGTCAAGCAAATCTGTCCAGAGAGCAAACAATTAGGGCAGTAAACTTCTAACAGCCAAAACTCTTAAACCCTAAGGCCTATGACCATGAAAATTTAACACAAGGTAAATTAGTAAGTTATCTACAACTTTGTTATTAACAAGTTTTACAGAAAAAGGCCATTATCAATATGAAATCATCCACACAACCGAAACCATACATGCAACCCTTTATTTGAATTATAAAGTGATAATTAGTTAGTTGCATACAATCAATTGCTTCTAAGCCTTAATATGAACATAAATAGTTACTATGCATCACAAGCACCATAGAAAACATCATGGTCAATCATAATTTAATTACTTAAATGCCTTTATTAATTTAATTAGGTAGTTAGGGTAAATAACAAACATACACCAAATATGCACAATAAATTCTCATAAAATTACAGTAGCTTCCTAGTACTTAAAATAGGCTACTTTGAAAATTTAACATTTGGTCATGTCAAATATCCTATGCAAAAATGATAAGCTAGCAAGGGTTATTTTAGTGAAAATAGTAAACCCTATATAAAAGTGTCAAACAACAGATTATATAATTTTTATAGCTTCATATTAGTGCCATACTCTGTGCAAAAATTTGCATAGTAATATGTTACATATTTTTATCCCTATAATTTTCCTCAGATAATACGATTTATTAATAGACAAATAGAAAGATCATATTTCAATCAAGTTTACTGCAAGATTAATATTTTTCCTAGCTAGAGCATGTCAACATAAGACTAAAAAAATTGGAATTACAATTTTATCACATTTCTAGCCCAAGATATATAATTTACAAGATTGTAAACATTCAAAAAGCATTTATCTAAATACATTTTAATAACCAATAAAAATACTAGAAACTGTACATCTCATATTTTTATAAAATACTACACTTCCTGCGGCGATGAATTTCACGGCGGCAGCACTGCTCTGTTCAACAGCCGTTCAAGGCGGAGAAAGAAGAACAGGCAAGGAGAAGCAAGCAAGTGAATGGAGAAGAAGACAGCAGGCGTGACGCTCGGTTATTCACTGCGACCCACCACGGCGTGTGGGGGCAGCGCCGATGCACTGCTTCCACGTGGCGCGCGCAAGCTGAGCCGGTCAGCCACTCAGTTAGATTCAAAAAACTGAAGGAGCTGCTAATACTACCTCGAAAATGCGCCTAAAACCCAAACTTCCTCCCTCTGTAAATCCTAATCTCTGGCTCACAAGCAAAATCTTCCTTAACCAAAGTCGTATACCTATATACAATCTACAACTTCTCTTAAAAGACCAAAGTCTAATTCTCAACGAGTAAGGAGTAAAATCATCTCAAAGTCAGCTCAGCAAAACTGTAAACGCGCTAGGACTTTGCGAAATTGTAAACGCGCTAGGACTTAGAAAAATTCTAAGTGTTGAAAACTTGAGTCGGTCAATGACTTTATTCCTGAGCCTAGGTGCCCTACGTCCAATTTGAGTCGATCGGTGACTTTATTCCTGAGGCTAGGTGCTCGAAGTTTGCTGTGGGGTTACAAATAGAAGGGAGAAAGATGGGGAGTACAACAGGTCCGGTCAAACTCTGGTCTAAAGGGCTGAGGGTGACAGGAGCTCTGCTATGTGCTAAGTGTTTGAGCGTGTGCTCGAGGTTTGAACCTAGTGGTTCTGCTGTTGTGTGCTAGTGAACTTGATCGATCCCTTTGTTGGGAAGGGGCGCATCCCCTTTTATAGATGAAGGGGACGACCTTACAAGTGAGAGAGAGAGAGTACGTATGCTACTAAGTCTTATTGCCCACGTCAGTGGGTACCAGATAATGGTAGGTGCCCATAATACTATTTAATGTCAGATGCACGTGGGAGATTGCGCTGTCTTCTTCTGGTATGGCAGACGTCGGAGCCTGCCATACTGTTGATGCCTAGAGGCATGTAGGGGGTTTTACCATGTTCGCCTGGTATGGTAAATACCGGTGCCCACAACACTATTGATGCCCAGAGGCATGTGGGGGGAGCCTTACCGTGTTTGACTAGTATGGGAGTTGATGGCGCCCACAACACTATAGGGAAAATATCAGCGTCTACAACACTGCTTGGGTTCTATCATGCTTGGAAGGTCGCAGGGTACTATCCTATAGGTGTATAGGGTACGGTCCTTGGTACTGTGGTTGACTTGAGTGCCCTGCCTTACTTTCTCCATCTGTTTCCTGGTCCTTACCGAGCGGGCATCCCCGGTTGGTTGGTCCCAGTCGACTCTGATTGTGCCAGTTGGAGAAGAGCTATGAGCAGGGGTTCGGCGCATCCTTGGTCGGAGTCGCGGGTCAGAGTCAAAAGCGGTATTTGGCTAGACCTTTCGATCAGAGAGGCTAGCTGGGGTCAGAAGCGAGCGCTCTACCTCTTTGGCCAGGCCTTCTAGTCAGAGAGGTGGGCCAGAGCCAAAAGCGAGCGTTTGTTCCATCTTAGTGAGGCCTTCCGGTTGGAGATTGGATCGCCCTTCTAGCCTGTCATTTAGGTTTTTGGGCCGGCCCATGAGTTGCGCGACGTTCGCAACGTCGTCTGCTGGGCCGAGCCTTTGTTGGAAAGCCGGTCCATGAGGGACCCTGGGTTTATGAACCCGACAGGAGCCCCCGAGCCCTTGAGCCCCCGGGTGATTCAGGTAGAATTGTCTAGGGGATTTTTGTCTTGACGGTGGGTGCACGCGAGCGCACTCGCAGGTGTAGCCCCCGACCCCCCGAGCGATTTGGGTAGAATCGTCTAGGGGGGTTTTCATGTTTGCTAGCGGGGGAAGTTTTGTTTCGTTAGTGGGTGCACGCGAGTGCACCCACGGGTGTAGCCCCCGAGCCCCTGAGCGATTCAGGCTAAATCGCCTAGGGGTTTTGTCAGTGGGTTGTTTAGGGAACAAGGTAGTTTCTAAGGATCGGGTGAGACGGAGCTTGTGGATCCTAGCATCAGACGTTTTAGGGATCGGGCGAGATGGGGCTCATGGATCCTAGCATCGAGCGCACGCATCGGGTGCAGCCAAGGTAGCTTTAGGGATCGAGCGAGATGGATCTCATGGATCCTGGCGACGGGCGCTGTCGAGGGATCCAGCAATGTGAACTCATGGACCCATCGTGCGTAGCCGAGGCAATTTTAGGGATCGGGTGAGATGGATCTCATGGATCCTAGCGTTGGGCGTAGCCGAGGGATCAGGCGAGGCGAACTCATAGACCCATCGTGCGCAGCCGAGGTAGTTTTTAGGGATCAGGCAAGATGGATCTCATGGATCCTGGTGTCGGGCATAGCCGAGGGATTAGGCAAGACGGACTCGTGGACCCATCATGCGCAGCCGAGGTGATTTTTAGGGATCGGGCGAGACGGATCCCGTGGGTCCTAGCATCGGGCGTAGCCAAGGGATCAGGTGAGGTGGACTCACGGACCCATCGTACGTAGCCGAGGTAGTCTTTATGGATTGAGTGAGACAGATCTCGTGGATCCTGGCATCGGCGCAGTCGAGGGATCGGGCGAGGTGGACTTGTAGACCCATGTGCACAGCCGAGGCAGTTTTTAGGGATCGGGTGAGATGGATCTCGCGGATCCAGGCATTGGGCGCAGTCGAGGCAGTTTAGGTGTCTTGAGCCCCTAAACCCTTTTGGGCTTCGTAGGGGTCGGTTGAGTTTTGTGCATTATGCCATCTAGGGTTTCTTGCAACTAGAGGGGATGAGCTAACGTCGCTTGCCTCGATGGCTTGGGCTCGAGTGACGCGCTCGGTGAGCTCGCTAACGGGTATGATCGAGTGAAATTTGGGTCCGTCGTTCATGATGGGGTTGGCATAGCCATCTTATGACATTCCACTGCTCCTTAACCTACAACCTGGCAGATGCCTGGGTTGTTCCAGAGACCAACCTGGGTGGCCCGCTGGCCTCCCCTCGATGAAGATTTGCTGGGCTTGGCAGAGGTTTAGGATCAAACGAGAAGGTTGAGATGACCCTGTCTGCTTCAGGGCAGACTAGGCGAGGGCCGCTCGGGGCTCATCTGCATTTTCTCCCCTGGCTCTATTTGACACTAGGCGGCCTCGAGCCCTTCATGGGCTAGCCTTGGAACCCCGGTCGGTCGTTGCTCATGTTGAGTGAGGCAACTGCCGCTTCATGACGCAACACAGAGCGTTGTGATGCATTTGACCGCATATGTAATGCTTTGGATGTATGGAATGAATGAATGCATGTATAGATGTATGAATGATTATATAAAGAAATAGTGGGCATTGGTAATGTTACCTTGATGACTTGAGTGACGGGGTTTGAGGAGCTCCAATCGGAAATGTCTGATTCGGATCTGCGCTCGTTGTTCGTGACGGAGTTGGCATGGCCCACATGAGACGTCCCTCTGCTCCTTACCTGTCTCTCGATGTTTGCCTGAGCCGTCTAATTGACTTAGGAAGGTCGATGGTTTCTCCTAGGCAAAGATCCCATGGTTGGGCCTTTCGAAGTCCTATCTAAGAAGGCGGAGGGCCACCTACATGTGGTGGTGATTTGGTTCTCGTGCTCGGCGTGCGGTAGTGGTGGGCCATACCTAGGCCACATCTCGTCTGACCAGGCGCCGTTTTGTCAGGCATGGTGCATCCCATCGATCAGGGCACATCCCGTCATTTCTCATCCGCATTGAATGGGGGAAGGGAGAGGGTTTCTCGCCCCAATCCTTTCACCTTTCCTCAACTGCTCTGACTCTTCTTTTAAATAGGGGAAGGGAGAAGAAAAGGAGAACTCACAAACCCGTTCATGATTCCAGAGCGTGATGTCGAGTTGGAGGTCTCCCAACATAGATGAGATGGTGTTGGTCACCTTCACCAAGAAGGGGCTGGTTCCACCAAAGGAGGTAGCGCACTGGAGGATGTCGTACATCACCGGCTTCATCACCATCTATGAGGCTTTCATCGGGATGGAGCCACACGTGGACTCCTTCCCGCGAGTCTTCTCCGGGCGTGCCTTGTCGAAGAGGAAGACGCTCAGGACTACGCCAGTGGGAGGTTTCACCCTTGCAGCTGCTCAGGTTGGCCAGTTCATAAAGTTTGATGAGATATCTTCTAGCCATGGTAGCCATACCTCGACTAGATAAGAAGGTCAGGAGCTCCATGCTCTTCTCCTGAGCATCTATGGGTGCCACGCCCATGAGGTACCCATTGCGCTCAGCAAAGTTGAGGGAGCAGAACTAGGTGGGGCCTTTGAGGTACCTGTTGCACTCACTGAAGTTGAGGGAGTGGAACTAGGTGGGGCCTTTGAGGTACCCGTTACGCTCATTGAAGTCGAGGGAGCGGAACCAGGCAGGGCCCTTGCGGTAGTGGTTATGTTCGGTGACATGTGTCGTGGCCTCTCCTTTGGCATCAACCGATGCTACCGAGTGGCCACAGTAATATTTGGAGTAGAAGTAGTCAGCAAATGTAATCATTAAGTTCATGGGGGAGCCCTCGTGTGAACAACTTTTGTATCAATTAATACATCAGTTCTATTTTGTGATAGAATCACTATCCGTTCCTTGTTTTTATCCTAGCATAGCTTTGTTTTTATCCTTTCTTTTTCGCACCTACCCGTTCATTCTGTAGGCTGCAACTTTTAAGAACCTAGGCATGGCCCGCGAGGCTCGGCTGCTCATAACCATAGGTCATGGCGCGTTGCGCTTGGTCGAGAGTAAAAAAGTTACGTAGGGTAATCAAAGGAATGGAATGCGCTTTTGTTTAGGCAAAAAGTTTTTACCATGTGATAGCAAAAAAGAGAGGTAGTATTTAGTATTGTACTCTCATGGAGCCCCTGAGTGACCCAGGCTAAAAGTGTTCATGCTAGGGTGCTTTTACAGGAGCAAGTGTTGAATAAAAGCGGTAAGACCGAATTTAGGGGAAAAATGATGTAGCTGTTCAATGTTCCAAGTGTTGATGAGAACGTTGTCGTTGTCATCCTTTAGTCGGTAGGCGCTCGGTCAAATCACCTCGGTCGCCGCATAAGGTCCTTCCCATGGTGGAGAGAGTTTGTGTTCCTCCTTCGTTGATTAGGTCCTCCAGAGTACGAGATCACCAACTTTGAGGATCCTCCCCCTGATCTTCCTTTCATGGTACCTATAGAGAGTTTGCTAGTAGCGAGTGGAGTGGATGACGGTCGTCTCATGGGCCTCCTCGAGTAGGTCGATAGCGTCTTGCTAAGCCTCCGTGGCTCATTCACGGTCGAAAGCCTTCACTCTTGGGGCGCCGTGGTCGTGGTCGGAGGGCAGCACTTCTTCTGCTCTATAGGCTAGGAAGAAGGGTGTGAACCCTGTGGATTAGTTCGGGGTCATTCTCAGGCTCTAGAGGATTGCTGGGACCTTTGCAACCCATCGTCCAGCGTACTTGTTGAGTCGGTCAAAGATGCACGACTTAAGTCCTTGGAGGACCATGCCGTTGGCATGCTCGACCTGACCATTAGTACGTGGATGTTCGACCAAGGCCCAGTCGATCCTAATGCTGTATCCATCACTGAAGTCCAGGAACTTCTTCCTAGTGAAGTTAGTCCTGTGGTCCATGATGATGCAGTTAGGAACGCCGAACCAGTAGATGATGTCGAGAAAGAATTTGACCACCTCTTCTGAGCGGATGTTGGTGATGGGCTTGGCCTCTATCCACTTGGTGAAATTGTCGATCGCTATGAGCAGGTGAGTGAAGCTGCCTAGGCCCTTTTTGAGGGGTCCTACCATGTTGAAGCCCCAGACCATGAATGGCCAGGTGATGGGGATGGTTTGAAGCTCCTATGCCGATAAATGAGTTTGTCGAGCATAGAATTGACATCCCTCACACCTGCGGACGACCTCCTCTGCATCTCGTAGTGCGGTGGGCCAGTAAAAACCTTGGCAAAAGGCTTTTTCGACTAGCAACCTCGGGGCCATGTGATGTTCGCATTTTCTGACATGGACCTCGAGGAGGAGCTGCTTCCCCTGGTTAGTAGGGATGCACTTCATGAGCACCCCCAATGGACTTTGTTTGTAGAGTTCATCACCAAGCGCGACGAAGGTCTTGGCACATCGAGTGATCCATTGGGCTTTAGTCCTATCAAGTGGGAGAACCTCCTTGAGAAGGTAGGCGAGTAGCGGTGCTTGCTAGTTGGTTTGATCGAGTGCCAGCATGGCAACATCAGCGAGTGACGTCGTCATGGAGGCACTAGGGTTGGAGCCCCTGAGCGCCAGCTTGGTGTCAGGGTTGGATCCCTCAGGCGTCGGCTTGGCATTAAGGTGTGTCTAGATTGGAGCTTCTAGGACATGGGTAGATGGCTCATGGAGACCATTGATGAAGATCCCAGTCAGAGACGGATCCCGCCTGGCGGCCAATTTTAAGAGAAAATCGGCAGCGTCGTTGTCCTTTCGGGGGATGTGATGCAATTCGATCCCCTAGAATTTGTCCTCAAGCTTGCACACCTCCTAGCAGTATGCTGCCATAAGGGGGCTTTTGCAGGAGGACTCCTTCATGACTTGATCAACAACCAACTCTGAGTCACCGCGAACGTAGGGTCACGTAGCGCCGAGCTCCATGGCGATGCGCAGCCCATTGATGAGGACCTCATATTCTGCGGTGTTGTTTGAGGCCAAGAAATGGAGGTGGATGGCATAGTGGAGCCTACTCCCATCCAGGGAGATCAGAACCTCTCTAGCCCCCGAGCCGAGTGCCATTATGGACCCATTGAAGTACATTGCCCAATACTCATGGGTGACATCCAAGGTCAGTAGCTGCACCTCCATCCATTCGACGACAAAATCTGTGAGAGCCTAAGATTTAATAGCAGTATGGGGGATATACCTAATGTTGTGGCCCATGAGTTTGAGTGCCCACATGGAGATCTATCCTACGGCGTTGAGGTTGCGGATGATGTCCCCGAGTGGGTTTGAAATAATGACCGCGACTTCGTGGTCGTTGAAGTAGTGCAGGAGCTTCTGGGTCACCATCAGCATGGCGTATAGGAGTTTCTACACCTGGGGGTACCAAACCTTAGGGTCAGTGAGTACCTCCCCGACGAAGTATATGGGCCGCTGGACCTTAAGGTGGTGTCTTGGCTCCTCCCTTTCGATAACTAGGGCGGCACTCACCACATGGTTGCTTGCCGTGACATAGAGGAGGAGGGGTTCTCCCTTTTTGGGAGCGACAAGGATTGGGGCCGATGTTAGGGATGCTTTGAGGCTCTCTAGATCTTGCTGAGCTTCCTCAGTCTAGACGAAGGCATCTGTCTTTTTGAGGAGCTTGTAGAGTGGCATACCCCATTTGCTGAGCCAGGAGATGAATCGACTCAGGGCAACCAGACAGCCGGCGAGCCTTTGTATGCCCTTGACATTGCATATAGGGCCCATGTTGGAGATGGCCATGATCTTTTTGGGGTTGGCCTCGATACCGCACTCGGACACAATGTATCCTAGCAGCTTCCCCTTTGGAACTCCAAAAATACATTTCTTGGAATTCAATCTGATGTTGAACCTTCGGAGGTTCATAAACGTTGTGGCCAAGTTTGCGATCAGGTCACAAGCTTGAGCCATTTTGACTACTATGTCATCAACATAGACGGTGATTGTTGGTTTTGGCCGCTCGGCTTGATCAGGCTAATCGAGCGGGTCGATTTGGTTAGTGAAGCATTGCTATATGCACCTGTGGTAGGTGGTGCCCATGTTCTTCAGGTTGAAAGGCATGGTTACATAGCAGTACGAACCATATGGGGTGATGAATGAGGTTGCGAGCTAATCAGACTCTTTCATCATGATCTGGTGATAGCCCGAGTAGGCATCTAGAAAAGATAGGATCTCGCAACCCTAGGTGGAGTCGACTATCTGGTCTATGCATGGCAAAGGAAAGTGATCCTTTGGACATGCTTTGTTGAGGTCAGTATAATCAACACACATTCTCTATTTCCCAGTCTTCTTTTTAACAAGAACGAGATTGGCAAGCTAGTCAGAGTGGAATACCTCTCTGATGAGTCCAGCTGCCAGGAGTTTGGTGATCCCTTCATCTATGGCCCTGTGCCTCTCATTGTCAAAGCAACGCAGGCATTGCTTAGCGGGCTTCGAGCCTAGGATGAGGCACAGTGCATGCTCTGCGATGTCCCGCAGTATGCCCGGCATGTCAGATGGCTTCCACACAAAGACATCATGTTTGGCGCGTAGGAAGTCGATGAGCTCACATTCCTATTTGGCCGGGAGCTAGGTCCCAATCCACACCATTTTGGTTGGGTCAGTGGGGTCGATCCCCACCGCCTTGGTTTCCTTGAGTGGATGGAAGGCCATCGAGGAGGTGGGTTTGTTGCAATCTAGGACTATTGGGGTCGATGACTCCCTGTGCTATGGGAGCTCGATCGAGTTGATGACTGTGGTGGCAAGCTCGAAATGCTCACAGTCACACATGAAGGCGTGTGAGAAGGCGCTGCCCATGGTGAGGTAGGTATAGTTGGGGATCGCCATGAATTTGGTGTAGCATAGCCACCCCAAGATGGTATGGTAGGACCCTGGGAAGTCCACCACTTCGAAGGTGAGGACCTCTGAGCGGATGTTGGCTCGGTTGCCAAACATGACGGGCAGGTCGATCTACCCGAGCGGGTATGCCTATGCTCTTCTTGCGGATGATGGGGTCAATGATGAGAGGGTAGCATCCTAATCTCGTGATGTGGGAGGGATGGTCCCTCTGATCAAAGGTGATCAGGGAATCCAACTAGCTAAGGAAGGGGGGATGGCCATCTCAGTGGCGCATGCCTCCCTATAGCATACCACCAAGGAACTTCTAGACATCATCACCAGCCATGCCTCTAGAGAAGAAGCAGTCGGAGCTATCTTCAATTGTCTCAATGGCAAGGCAAGGCAGGATGAGGACATTGGTGAAGGTGCCTCCAATCGTTCCACCAAAAGGAAGAACAAGAAGCAACGGCGCGAGGGCTCACTCGTGGCCACCGCTGACCGTAGGGGTGGTTAGAAGCCCATGGAGGGCTCTCTGAACCATTTCAAAAAACTACTCGAGGGACCATGCCCGAACCATGCCTTCCTGGTCAAGCATCTGTACAAGGACTGCAGCCTCATGAGGTAGTTCTTGTCCGGAGGCTCCAACAAAGGAGAGCACGGGAAGGACCCTGACCCCATCATGGACGACACCGAGGGGACGGACGGTGGCTTTCCAACATGAGGTGGCTGCCTCATGATCTTTGGAGGATCAATGGCCTACGACTCCAAACACCGTTAGAAGGTCACATGCTGCGAGGTCTATGCGACTGAACTGGCCACACCTGCCTTCCTCCGGTGGTCAGAGTCCACCATAACCTTTGATTGAACTGACCACTCAGAGAGCATCCTACATCCAGGGAGATATCCACTCATGGTTGACCTAATCGTCAGCACAAAGCGGCTCACTAAAGTACTGATGGATGGAGGCCGCGGCCTCAACATCATGTATGCCAAGATGCTCGATGAAATGGGCATCGATCGGACACGCATCTGGCCAACTAGAGCACCTTTCCATGGCATCATGAACGAAAAGCAGGCCATGCCACTTGGGCAGATCAATCTGCCCATTATCTTCGGGGATCCATCCAATTATAGGATGAAAATCCTCACCTTCGAAGTGGTGGGGTTTCCTAGAACCTACCACACCATCCTAGGACGTTAATGCTACATGATGTTTATGGCTATCCCCAACTATACCGACCTCAAACTGAAGGTATCGAGCCCCGGCGGGGTCATCACCATCGGCACCTCCTTCTAGCATGCCTATGAGTGCGAGGTCGAGTGCTGCGATCACACCACAGCAATCGTCACCTCTGAAGAGCTCACCGCCATCAAGAAGGAGGTCACTGAACAAGCGCCCAACCCCAAGAAATCGATTGGGTCTTTTGAGCCTGCGGAGGGCTCCAATGAGGTCCTCATAGATCCTGGTAGCCCCGACAGCAAGGTGGTACGCATTGGCACCACGCTTTCCTCTAAATAGGAAAACATGCTCGTCGACTTCCTCCACGCCAATAAAGACATCTTTGCATGAAAACCCTCGGACATGCTAGGCATCCCGAGGGAAGTCGTCGAGCACGCATTGAAGATTCATCCAGGCTCCAAGCCGGTGAAACAGCGCCTACATCGCTTCGACGAGGGGAAACGTAGGACCATCGGCGAAGAGATCACAAAGCTTTTGGCAGACGGATTCATCAAGGAAGTATACCACCCAGAGTGGTTAGCCAATCCTATCCTTGTATGAAAGAAGAATGGGAAATGGAGGATGTGTGTTGACTACACGGGTTACAATAAGGCGTGCCCAAAGGATTCATTTCCTTTGCCACACATTGACCAAATAGTCGACTCTACCTCAGGGTGCAAAACCCTCTGCTTCCTTGATACATACTCCGAATACCATCAGATTGCGATGAAAGAGTCTGATCGGCTCACGACATCTTTCATCACCCCCTTTGGATCATTCTGCTATGTCATAATGCTATTCGGTCTAAAGAACGCTAGGGCCACATACCAGCATTGTATGCTCAAGTGTTTCAGGGACCTCATCGGGTGGACCATTGAGGCCTATGTTGACGACATTGTGGTCAAGTCCAAACGAGCTAACCACCTCGTAGCTGATCTTGAGGAGACTTTTGCAAAACTCTGAGCAAACGGCATCAAACTCAATCCCGAGAAATGAGTTTTCGGGGTTCTGAGGGGCATGGTGCTTGGTTTAATCATTTCCGAGCGTGGCATCGAGGCTAACCCAGAGAAAATCTCAGCCATCACTAGGATGGGCCCAATTCAGAACATAAAGGGAGTACAACAAGTTACAGGGTGCCTTATTGTACCAAGCCGCTTCATCTCATGCCTCGATGAATGAGGTCTCCCCCTTTATCGACTTCTAAAGAAGGTCGACCACTTCAAATGGACATCTGAGGCCCAAGAGGCACTTGACATGGTCAAGTGGCTTCTAATGAAGGCCCCGATCCTAGTTCCTCCTATCGATGGAGAATCCCTCCTACTCTACATTGTGGCCACCACGCAAGTGGTCAACGCCGCCCTAATAGTGGAGCAGGAAGATGATGGGCACACCCTCAAAGTACAGCGCCCTATGTACTTCATCGGTGAGCTCCTATCAGACTCAAAAACTCGCTACCCCCAAATCCAGAAGCTTCTGTATGCCATCCTCATCATCAAGAGGAAGTTGCGCCACTACTTCGAGTCACATCCGGTGATAGTCATGACGTCCTTCCCCCACGACAATGTCATCCAAAGCCAGTATAACACAGGAAGGACCACAAAATGGGCACTCGAGCTGATGGGTCAGGCGTTATGTATGCCTCCCGGATGGCCATCAAGTCCCAGGTGTTGGCTAATATTGTCGCAGAATGGACCGAGGTCCAAATGCCACCAGCGATCATCGATCAAGAGTACTGGATGATGTACTTTGATGGATCACTGATGAAGAAGAGCACTAGCATGGGGCTAGTCTTCATGTCGCCCCTCATAATACGCATGAGGCACATGGCCCATCTCTATTCCCCTCCTCCAACAATGTAGCTGAATACGAGGCGCTCATCAATGGCCTACGCATTGTCGTCGAATTGGGCATCTGATGTCTCGATGTTTAAGGAGATTCCCAACTAGTCATCGACCAAGTCATGAAGGAGTTAAGCTGCCACAACACCAAGATGGCCGCATACTACTAAGAAGTCCGCTGGTTGGAGGACAAGTTCGATGGCCTCAAGCTCAATCATATCCCCAGGCGCCTCAATGAGGCGGCCGACGCACTTGCAAAAGCAGCATCTGGCCAAGTGCTGGTACCAATAGGTGTCTTTGCCAGTGACCAACACAAGCCCTCGATTTGCTATGAGGGGTTAGAACAAGGCGATGACAGTCCGTACAATCCTGGCCCGGGGGCTGACCAAACGTCGGCTACATCCAGCCCCGAAGTCATAGAGCCTGAAGAGGACCCAGTGACAGAGCTCGACCCTTTGGTCGACTAGAGGACACCCTATGTCAACTACCTCCTCCATGACCAACTACCAACAGACAAGATGGAGGCTCAATGGCTCGCACATCGTGCCAAGTCCTTTGTTCTTGTGGAGGGCAAACTTTACAAGCGAAGCCACACTAGGATCCTGCAGCGCTGCATCCCCTTCAAACAGGGGAAGCGTTTACTGAGCGATATCCATGGTGGGGGTCTGCGATCACCATGCCATGTCTAGAACCCTAGTTGGAAACTCATTCCGATAGGGCTTCTACTGGCCTACCGCGGTAGCTGATGACAAGCAAATCATACGCACCAGCGAAGGGTGCCAGTACTACGCTCGGTGGACTCACCTACTAGCCCAAGCACTATAGGCAATCCCCATCACTTGATTGTTCATAGTCTAGGGACTTGATCTAGTTGGACCACTCAAAAAGCCATCCGGGGGCTACACCCACTTGCTTGTCACCATAGGCAAGTTTACAAAGTGGATAGAAGCTTGACCGATTTCCACGATCAAATCCGAGATGGCCGTACTGTTCTTCCTCGACATCATCCATCGCTTTGGAGTCCCGAACTCCATCATCATAGACAATGGCACGCAGTTCACTGGTAAGAAATTCCTCTAATTTTGTGATGAACATCACATCCGCGTTGACTGGGTCTCCGTAGCGCACCCTCGGACGAACGGGCAGGTAGAACGCACAAACAGCATGGTCCTATAGGGCCTCAAGCCTAGGATCTTCAACCGGTTGAACAAATTCAGCGCACACTGGGTCGTTGAACTTCCTTTAGTACTCTGGAGCCTCAGGACAACCCCTAGTCGAGCCACTAACTACATGCCCATCTTCATGGTCTATGGTTTTGAGGCCGTCCTCCCAACCGACCTTGACTATGGAGCACCAAGGATTAGGGCATATGATGAACAAGGAGCCGAGGCATCCCATGAGGATGTCATGGACCAGCTAGATGAAGCACATGATGTCACCCTCCTCTGCTTGGCCAAGTACCAATAGGCATTGTGATGGTACCACAATCGATGAGTGCGGAGCCGAGCCTTCAACGTCGGGGACTTGGTCCTCTGCCTCGTCCAGAGCAACAAGAACCACCATAAGCTCTCCCTACCATGGGAGGGACCACACGTCATCATGGAGGTACTCCAACCAGGCGCCTACAAACTAAAAACCATCGACAGCGAGGTCTTCACCAATGCCTGGAATATCGAGCAGCTACGTCGCTTTTACCCTAATAAATGCACACTTTTTACTTATCAGTTTCATTATCAAAACTCCCCAATTCTTTGTGACATCCGACCCTAGCAAACAATAGGGGGTTGGGCCTCACTCGGGGGCTGATATGAGTACATTTATCCTACAAACATTCTCTGTGCCTGCCCTCTTTTCTCACGTTAAGTCCTAGGAGCTAGGTTTTTGGGAACAAGCTCTAAGTAAAACTAGGTGGACTAAGAGACACCTACGCCCCAGTGGGTATGGCATCTTTGCTCACTAGTGTGATTAGAGCTAGCTCACCCGCACTCCGAGCTTTTATGACCTTAACTATAGGAAGGGTCGGAATGCACTAAACCACTTTTGCGAAAAGAGGGAGAAGAGCTAAAAGGCTATTTGCTATAATGAAGAGCTCATCCATTTTGCACAAATTCAATGCTTGGCTTATCTGCCTAACTAATTTCTTACAAGGATGTTCTCATCCTCTATTTCTGTAGGGAAATCTTGTCTCAATAGGTAACGCGAGACGATCGGGCAGCTTGGCCACTAAACAAGAAATGGATAAGGAGCAAGTGGGATCATGCTCATATCTAGGGGAGGCTTTCTGAACCCATCACTCTTACCATCGAGGTAAAACCGATGCCCAGGTCGATCGGACGGCTCAAGACCGCTGCCAAAAGATAAGCATCCTCACTTACTTTATGTATTGATTTCATTACCGAGCCTTTGGCCCCTGCAATGGTGGAGGGTTGGGAATTGCTCAGGGCTGGTGAGGGTGTCTATTAGCAAGACATTCTCTTTGCCTGACCCCTCCTTAGATTTAAAAAACTAGAGGCACAATGTGCGGGCGCAAACTTTGAGTAAGCCTGGTCGGACTGCTAGGACCCTACGCCTCGGTGGCTACGACGTTTTTTATCGGCCAGCGCGACCAAAGTCCTTGTCTTCACACTCCAAACCTTAACCTCCACCTTCTTGGGAAGGATTTGAAGGGGCCTACCTATGGAATTTCCACCAAGGAGAGGCTGTCAGGCTGCCCAAATTGATCGAGTGGCTCGGGCCACCGCCGAATGACAGATACGAAAGAACGGGAGGCTCATGCAGGTTGCACCAGTTCCATCATGAACATCGAACCCAGACCCCCACATAGACATATCCAGTAGGAACTCCAAGAACCCATCACTCGTGCCATCGAGGTAACATTACCGACCCCCGCTATTTCTTTATATAATCATTCATACACTTATCTCATACATCCAAGCATCGCATACGTGATTGCTGTATCACAACGCTTTGTGTCGCATCATGAATCGGTAGTTGTCTCATTCGATATGAGCGACAACTGACCAAGGTTTGAAGGATGGCCCGCGAAGGGTTCAAGGCCGTCTCATGTCAAATAGAGCTAGGGGAGAAAACTAAGATGAACCCCAGCAGCCTTGCCCAACTTGCTCAGAATAGGATAGGGACATCTTGACCTTTCTCATTTGATTCTAACCTTAAGCCAAGCCCACAGAATCTCCATCGAGGAGAGGCCAATGGGACACCCGAGCCAATCGAACAACTCGAGCATCTACCAGGAGGCTGGTTAAGAAGTAGTGGAATGCGATATGAGGGTGCTGCCGACCCCGTCTGTGGATGACGGACCCGGATTCCACTCGAACATGCCCGTTAGCGAGCTCATGGAGTGCAACACTCGAGCCATCAAGGCAAGTGTCGTTAGCTCAGCCCCTCTGGTCGCAGAAACTGAGGATGGGGTGATGCATGAAACATGGTCATCCCCTATTGAACCCCAAGGGGCTCAGGGGCTCAAATCGCCCAATCCTAGATTGATAGACCGAGGGTTAAAGGCTAGAAGGCCCGAGGCCACCTCGTGTCGAATAAAGAGCCAGGGGGAAAACACAGATGAGCCTTAGTGGCCTGTGCCGGTCCCACTTAGAAGCGAACAAGGTCATTTACACCTTCTCGTTCAATCCTAGCCTCTAGCCGAGCCTATAGAATCCCCATTGAGGCGAAATCTATTGGAAAGCGGGTTAACGAGCAACGAAAAGCCACACGAGGGCTTTACCGACCCCGTCACAAGCGACGGAACTAGATTCCGTTTGAATATGCCCGTTAGCGAGCTTATCGAGCACGTCACTCGAGCCTATGAGGCAAGAAACATTAACTCAACCCCTCCAGTTGTGGAAACTATGGACGGGGCGACAGTCATAAAAAATGAGCCAACCCTTGATTGAATCCCCACCATGCGCGGGGGCTCAAGGAAGGTTGGATTTGCAAGGAGACCTAACGCACGGTCATAGAATGATAGCAAGGATCCTAGGGAAAGGGTACGTGCAAATACAAGAGATGCATTCTCCTAAGTTTCGCTATCCTCCCCTTGATTTTTAGTGACATCCGACCCCAGCAACGGCAAGGGGTCGAATCTCACTCGGGGGCTGATAAAGGTATAAGTATACCTTTTCTGAAATAGTCGCTATGTCAGACTTCTTCACGCTAAGCCTAGTGGCAAGGTTTGTGGAAACAAATAATTGATCATGTCTGGTTGGACTACAAAAAACCTACACCTTGGAGGCTACGGTGTCTTTGCTCACCAGCGTGATCAAAGTTTTTCCTCTTACACAACGGGCCCTATGGTCTTAATGAATGGAGGGGTCAGAATGAGCCTTTCTTTCGCATATAAAAAGGGAAGAAAACAAGTTCAATTAAATAAAACAAAGTTACAAAATTGTTTTTGATACATAAAGGTTGGCGTTTGTTCACAAATTACAATAAGTGTTTCATCCGACCTATATGACTCACTATCCCCTCCGAGGGAGAACTATGTCTTCAACTTTATCTACCAGGTCCCACGCGAGAGGAGCCACCACCGTATCTATCTCATCCAGCTCGGAGGCTTCGTAGCTAGGCGTGAAGCCAAGGCTCATTATCTCTAAGTCAATACTGTCCGCATAATGAGAGCGGGTGATGGCGAAGGCTTGAGTGATCCTAGAGCGAAGGGCTTCCCTCTTGAGCTGGCACACCCATGCCGTGATATCTATAGCATGGGCCATGAGCGAGCTAGTCCCCTCCGGCCGTGCCACCTCTAGGTCATCGTAGACCACTCCGAGGGTAGCGCATAGGAGATCATGCTCATCGCTCTCTGCCTGAAGGCCCCTCTGTGCCTCGGCGAGTTCCGTGGCCAGCCCCACGAAAACACTTTTGGTCTCCAGCCTTAGGGTTGTCATGGTTCCAAGCTCAGCCTAGAGGGAGCTGATCCTCTGCTGCACCTCATCGCGCTCTCGGATGGCCTGGTCATGCTCCCTGCGGGCTGTGCCGCGCTCTGAGCAGAGCCTCTCTGTAGTCTAGTATAGCTCATCTTGCTCCTTGTGTAGCCGAGCAACCGCCTCAGTGTCTAGGTTCGCCCTCTGCTGTAGGGCCGCGGACCTCTCCTCGGCCCCTAGCCTGAGCTCCCGCTCCTTCTCCACCTCGGCCAGGAGATTGAGGATCCGCTAGCGGGCCTCGACGTCCCTCTAGAGCAGCTCGTCCTGCTCATTTTGGACTCTAACGGCCTCCTCCTCATCCTGCCACACCCTCACCGATAGTTCCTCAAACGCCTTCTCAGCCTCCTCCACGTCCTGACGGGCATCAACCTCCCACAGCTAAAGATTGGCCGCCTCCTCAGCAAGGGGAGTCAAATCAGCCACCCTCTGTTAGAGCTGGGTGGTCACATCCCCATGCAACCATGCCTCGTTGATGAGGCAGTCCCAGTCCTCCTTATCTCATGAAGGAACTGGGATTTCTCCTAGCTACAAGCGATAAGAGACACAAAAAAGATGGTGGTCAGAACACAAAAATACATGAAGAAATAAGAGGGTGAGAAGCTAGACTAAGTGAATACTCGGTCGGTGGGAACGACGATGTCACATAGGGCGCCCCAGGCATGATTCAGAGCTTCCAGCATGGCCACAATCCCCTCATCGAGACTCTCCTGCTCCATGCTCTTGGTAGCATCATCGAGGGTAAAGAGTGTCGACGATGAGTCCTACAGATTCACCCATCAGAGCAGGGACTCATCTCACGCAGGCTAATAGCTGCCCCCCAACATCAGGGATAGGAGCGGCTCCCCACCAGTCCTCTCTACCACCACCGCAACATTCGAGGGCCCCTTAGCCATGCCCCCTCCATCTGGCCCACGTCGGGTGCCATCACTTGGGCCGATAGTGGCGTAGATTGCACCACTGCCTCAGGTGCCACCACGATGGTGTCTGGTTGTGGCCTGCCCATTGCAGCATCTACCACCTCCACCTAGTTGGTAGGGCCTCGATGGATGGCATCACATCTACCATGGCTGATGCCACATGTGTGACCGGCAGCTCTGTCCACCCTATCGCTAGCAGTAGGATCACCTCCATCGCCGGCTACATTACGACCTCCAAGGGCGTCCGTTGAGTCCCCTCATCCGCCTGTCCCACCGAGGGCACGAGAACCACCGTAGGCGGTGCCTGACTGGCCAATGAGGCAGCAACGCTAGCCATCCCACTTCCACCCAACACTAGTGCGACAATAGCCGATGGCTCCTACCTCACCCGAAGGGCGATGCTCTTCTATGGCGCCACCGACAAAGGATTGCGCCACCTCAAGACGCTGCAAGAAAAGAAAAGGCATAAGTCACACTAAAAATAGAGAAAACTAAGGAGTTGAGGACTTACATTGGCGCTATTGGGCATTCGATACGTTTGAGGGATGAACCCCCAAGTCCCTGCTCTGCCTCCTCAGGACGCAGCGTCCAGGCTTGGGCGATTGGTGGTGGAGGTTGTAGATGCAAAGGCAAGGAGGCAAAGTATGAAACCCTAGGGGTGAACCCTTTGGTTTTATAGGGGTGACAAATGCGAGGAAGACAACCATCCACCTAGGTCTCCATGCCTACCACGATCTGCCACCATGTCACATCATGGGATATGCGCCTGCAATCTCTATCCTTTCCCTCCGAAGGCGCACCGGATATTTTGCCTCTCTGAGCAGATAGGACTCTTTACCAGCAAAAGAGATACAAGTCAAAAAGCATTCCTCCAGCCCGCCTGGGCCCAGGAGTTCAAGGGCTGGCCCATCAACGGTTTCGATGGCCGCCCCATGGCACCCTTACGACAATGGATGGGCCCACGAGCGACTAAAACTTAAGCGCATGAGCTTCAAGGGAGTCTCGGCCCACGATCGAGTCTCAGCTGGGCTAACCCTGGTCGGATCCCCGTGAATGGGATACCAGGATCCCAGTTGAGCTATCTGGCTGAAATAACCACCAAATCTCACGACCAATACCCACAAAGGGACCGACCTCGGCGAAGAAAAAATCACCATCTTCAGGGCATGCCATGGGCAACAATAGAGGGCCAGGGCTCTCAGAATCCTCTCTTTTGGAAAATCATCTGAAGGAGTATCCTACTCCTCCGCAGGCTCAGGGGCTACACCCACCGGGTGTGCTCGCGCGCACCTGCTGGCAAGTTAAAAAATCTCCCAGGCAATTCTACTCGAATCGCCCGGGGCTACTGTCGGGGACCAATATTAGGGTATCCGAAGAGGAGGAGCTAATGACCATCAATGTTAATTTATCTACGCGATCAAGAGCGTGACTACACTACTTGCTGAGTCACTCCTCGTCTATCCACTGAGACCATGGGCCTCACCTCAAGCTGACTCCCAAGGACTGGCTCTGCCTCGCTCAATGTCTAAGGGTAGGCTCCACCTCACCCGACACCTGAGGGCTGGATCCACCTCGCCCAACATCCGGGGGCAGACTCCACCTCGACCAACCCCCGAGAGCTGGCTCCACCTTGCCCAACCCCCGAGGGCTATCTCTGCCTCGCCCAACCTCCGGGGGTAGGCTCCACCTCGCTCGACATCTGAGGACAACCTCCACCTCACCCGATGTTTAGGGGCAGACTCTGCCTCACCCGATGTCTGAGGGTTGGCTCCACCTCGCTCGATGTCTAAGGGCAGACTTCGCCTCACCTGATGTCTGAGGGCAGACTTTGCCTTACGTGACCCTCAAGGGCTGGCTCCGCCTTGCCTGACGTCTGAGGGCAGACTTCGCCTCGCCCGACGTTGGTGCGCTGCTCCTTCATAACCATGCATGCAGATAAGGTATGGCACTCAAGTCAACTGTAATACCGAGGAACATACCCTACATGCCTATAGGAAAGTACCATCAGGATGTGACAAGATGGGTGCTTTAAGCCCTTCTAGGCATGTCAGAGTTTGAACAGTGTTGTAGGCGTCGACATTTATCTTACAGTGTTGTGGGCGCCACCATTTTCCCTCGAGCATGGATCCTGATGGAAGCACATGACAACCACTATAGTTAGGAGGAGGCTCATATCATCTACAGTAATGAACGTGCGATCACTACACCATCTGCTCCCCGTAGGGTCACAGATCAGCACCCTAGTCTGTCACGCTGCCTGCTGGGGCGGGATGGGACATGTCCACTTGTTGACAAAGCCAGAACATGGCATCATCAGTGGACAGGCACCCAGCGTGGCCCTATCAGGATCAACGGACGTGCACCCAGCATGAAGCTATCCCTAGCATCGTTTGCCGTGTCAGCAGGGCTCGCTTAGAGGAAAAAGGAAGACCCGACATCTTTGAAGGACCTCCTTGGCCTCTAGTTTTTCTTCTTTCTCCCATCTGTAATCCCTATTTCTCCTTGGTCTATAAAAGGGAAGGCAGGGCACCCCATTAAAGGGATCAATTCAACACACCACGCATCACATCACACATAGCTGAGCAGCAACCGAGCTCTCAGCACCCATTCGACCTTTCCATCAGAGACTTGGGATCTTTTCCCTCTCTCGCCCGTTTGTAACCCCAACTATGAACTTTTTGGTTCTAATAACACAAGTAGCAGCCATGAACTAGACGTAGGGACATTCGGCCCAAACTAGTATAAATCTTGTGACTATTTAGCACACCATCTGGGTCAGACGTGCAATAATATAAATTTACTCATTGGTGTTTATTCGAAACACCGACAGGTAGGTTCCATGGAACCCCACCACCTCGAAGGTAAGCGTCGCCATCCTATAATTGGTCAGATCCCTAAAGGTGATGGGTAGATCGATCTACCCAAGTGGCATGGCCTGCTTTCTAGCCACAATGCCATGGAAAGGCGCTCCAATCGATCGAATGCGTGATAGGTCCATGCCATGGCGTCGAGTGTTTCAGCGTATAGGATGTTGAGGCCACTGCCTCCATCCATCAGTACCTTGGTGAACCATTTCGTGCCGATGATTAGGTCGACCCTGAGCGGATATCTCCCCAGTTGCGGGACGCTCTCTAGGTGGTCGGTCCGATCAAAGGTTATGGTGGACTCCAACCATCAAAGGAAGGCAGGCGCGGCCGGCTCAATAGTATAGACCTCGCGGTGCGCAAGCTTCTGGTGGCGCTTGGAGTCATGGGCTGCTGACCCTTCGAAGATCTTGATGCAGCCATCTAGCATTAGAAACCCACTATCATTCCCCTCGGCGTCGTCTGCGGTCGGCTTAGGGTCCCCTCTATGCTCCCCCTTGTTGGAGCCTTCAGACAAGAACCACTTCATGAGGCCACAGTCCTTGTAGAGATGCTTGACGGGGAAGGCCTGGATCGGGCATGGCCCATTGAGTAGCTTCTCAAAGTGGTTTAGGGTACCCTCTATGGGCTTCTGAGCGCCCTTGCGGTCTATGGTGGCCAAGAGCAAGCCCTCGCATCGCTGCTTGTTCTTCTTGCTAGGGCAGTTGGAGGCACCTTCACCAGCATCCTCATCCCGCTTCACCTTGCCCTTGAGGCTATCAAAGATCGCTCCGACTGCCTCCTCGCCCGAGGTGTGGCTAGTGGCGATGTCGAGGAGCTCCTTGGTGGTTCGTGGGCGCTTACGTCCTAGCTTATGGACTAGGGACTCGCAAGTGGTCCTAGATAGGAAAGTTCCTATGACATCAGCGTCGGCGACATTAGGCAGCTCGTTGCACTACCGAGAGAAGCGTTCGATGTACCCACAAAGGGTTTCCTCGACCTTCTGTCGGTAGTTTTTGAGATTCCATGGGTTCCTAGGATGCTTGTATGTGCCCTAGAAGTTTCCCACAAAGATCTCTTTTAGGTCCGCCCAACTTTGGATTCTATTAGGCGAAAGGTGTTCCAACCATGTTCATGCCAAATCGGCTAGGAACAATGGAAGGTTGCGGATAATGAAATCATCATTATCTGCTCCACCGTCCTAGCAAGCAAGCTGATAATCCTCGAGCCATAGTTCGGGGTTTGTTTACCAGAGTATTTTAGGATGTTGGTTGGTGGTCGGTACCATGGTGGGAAGATGACGTTGAGGATGTGTCGGCCGAAGGCCTGAGGTCCTGGCAAGTCGGGGCTTGGACTTCAGTCCTCGACACTGTTCTTGCGTCCACCATGATGTGGGTGGTAGCTAAGGCTAGCCCCCTCCCTTGCATCGCCATGGGTACATCTACGGGCATCGAGGGTGTCCCACGCGTCATGGTGGTGGCCGAGATGCTCATGCACCAGGACCACGGTGCACGGCATGCCGCCTTACAATGCCTGGTGGACTAACGCGTCCTTGTAGGGTCACTCCAAGGGCGTGCGCTGCCTAGAGTTGAGCTCGCATTGTCGAGACAGCAAGCTCTTGACCTGCTGTGCTGCTGCACACACGAGTAGCGTGCGAATATCATGATGGGCCCGACGATCCTTGGGCATTGCAGGCCTCGGAAGCCCCCAGAGCAAGGCCGATGCAATGATGATGTTTTGGCTTGCCCAGGTGAAGTGTGGGAGGGCTTCATCATCCTCGATGATCCTCCAGTTCCCGTCTCCATGGCGCTCGATCTCTCGATCAAGCTCCACGCGTTCTTGCTCGAGCTAGAGTCACGCTTCCTCAAGCTCTTGGTGTCGAGCCTTCAGCTGCTCCACCCGAAGGCTGGGTGGGGCCCCTACATCCTCCTCGACCTCATCATCAAGGTCGTTCATTGGGATAGCCTCTTCCTCGTGGATGCATTTGACGTGTCCCTCAGGGGTAGCTGCCATGAAACATTCATGAGAGGGGTGATAGCTCCCCCTACTGGAGTCAGAGGTGGAGGGCGACTCCGTCTCTCCCGTGAGGAGGTCGTGGAAAGACTCCATGACATATTTGGTCATCCCCATGAACTCATCGTTCATGGGGGATGGAGGCGCGTGTTGCGCCACAAGGTGGCCAATGGTCTCTGTGGCATTGCGGAGATCAGACGGGAGCGCTGTTGGGGTGCTCCAGATGAGGTATTCCAGAGAAAGCGGCTCTCCTCCAGCAAGCTACGCCATGACGTTGGCCAACAAGAAGGTGAGGTGGCATAGCTCCTCCCGGGATGATCAAAGTCCTAGGAAGGTGCCAAGCTAGTGCTCCAACCTCCCGTAGTCGAAGCCAAGAAGCTAGTCGCTCCTAGGGGCGTGGGCCTCCGGTGCGTGTAGCTGCAGCTCCTCAAGCGCCTCGGCGATTGCATCGAGGTCGGTGAAGTGGAGAGGTTGGATGGAGGCGGAAGCCTGCACCAGCTCTCCCTCCATCGTGATGATGAAGTCCAGGTCCTCGAAGCGCACGTGCGTGCCCAAGACCTAGCTGACGTTGTGACTAGCCATCCGAGGCCTAGTGTGGATGTCGAGACGTGTAAAAGGCCCCTACCTGGCGCGCCAACTATCGGTGTTTTGAGTTACCACCAATGAGTAAATTTCTAGTATCGCGCGTCTGGCTTGGATGGTGTGCTTAAAGGACACGAGAATTATACTGGTTCGGGCAGAATGTCCCTACGTCTAGTTCGTTCCTGCTGCTCGTGTTACTTGCACCAAAAGTTTATAGTAGGGGTTACAAACGGGCGAGAGAGGGACAGGTCCCAAGTCTCTGGTGGAAAGAGTGAACGGGTGCCGAGAACTCGGTTGCTGCTCAGCCATGTGCTTATGTTGTGTTCTTGTGTGTTAATCTGGCTTGAATCGGATTGGGGTGATTCGATCAGATGCCGCCCGCTTCATGGGACGCCCTGCTTTCCCTTTTATAGGCTAAGGGAAAGCATGTGTTACAGCGGAGGAAGAGAGGAGAACGAGAGAGAGAGAGAGAGAAGAAGAAGTCCTTCAAGATCGCTAGGTCCTTCTTATCCTTCATGCGGTCCCCACTGACCCTGTAAATGTCAACAGGGACGGCTCCAAGTCACGGCCCTGTTCGTCATTGGCGTCATGCGCAGGCGTCGTCTGCCGGTCATGGCGTTCCACTCCATCCTGGTGGACGTCGTAGTGAACTGACGCGTCGGTCAATGTTCGTACGACGGTTAGGCAGAACAGCACTGGTACGCCCGACGCTGTTCCTAATGTGAATCCTCGAGTATGGCCCATCGTGGCCGTGGGTTACATCGGGGCGTGTCGGTCTCCTCCCTGGTGTCAGAGCTTTGACCCAGGCCTGTACACTTGGACCTGGAGTGGTTAGCGGCAGCATGGGTCTCCGTCAGATGAGACGAAGTCCGCCGCCTTGGAGTTGGGCGAGGCGGAGCCTGTGGCCTCAAGGTCGGACGAGGCGGAGTGCAAACCCATGGGTCGGGTGAGGCGCAGCTCGCGACCTTGGGATTGGGCGAGGCGGAGTGCAAACCCAAGGATTGGGCGAGGCGGAGCCCGCGACCTTGGGGTCGGACGTGGCGGAGCCCTCTCTCGTAGGCCGGGCAAGACGGAGCACAAACCCAAGGGTCAGGCGAGGCGGAGCGCAAACCCAAGGGTCGGATGAGGCGGAGCCCGTGGCCTCGGGGTCGAGCGAGACGGAGTCATTCCCCAGAGGCTCCCCAGAGGTCGGTCGAGGCGGAGCCCGCGCACCTAGAGGTCGGTTGGAGCCGTAGTCACGCTCTTGACCGTTTAGATGCCCTGTTCGCTTCTCTTATAATCTGTACTTTTCAGCTTCTTTTTTCAACCGGAACAGTATTTTTCTCTCACAACAAATCAGCCGGAACAATGTTTTGCTTGTTTTTCAGCGAAGCGAACGGGACCAATGTTGATGATTATTAGCTTCTTCTCTTTGATACCCTAGTATTGGTTCCCAACCGAGCTCACTAAAGAATTGATTCGTCAGACTGTCTGTACCTAGTATCGACGGAAATTACATAGTTAGGGGATACAAATAAAAAAGAAGATACTTGATGTAATTGAGAAACCAAAAAAATTAGTCAATGATAGCAGTACGGAGTTCGTGTAAGTGGATGTTGTCAATCAAACAAACAAACAAAAAAACTCTAACGGTTACAGTAAAAAAAAGTAGCTACCCACGCTGCACGGATCACCTTGCTAGTTTATTTTTATTTCATGAATAAATAATCAGGTTGCTGCTGCACGAGTCATATAATTTTATAGAGTTACACTATGTTTATTCTTTGATAAAAGCAGGTAGCGATTAGTTTTATGGCTCTGTTCACTTCTCTTATAATCTGTCTCTTTTAGTTTGTTTTTAGTTGAAATCGTATTTTTCTCTAACAACAAATCAGCTAAAATAGTATTTTATCTTTTTTTTTTTCATCGAAGCCTACGGGACCTATATTCCAAAGCACGCGTGCACATGTCTTAGTGGCCAGAGAACTGAGAAGACATCATACAGGTTGGAGCGTCGCATCCGAGCGCCTGATGAGGCGATGAGGCGATGAGACTTGCCAAAAGTCCCTGTCATCGCCCAGCCCTGTCCAACACTCAAACTCCAACAGCGATATAGATCATATATATAGGAAACTAGAAAACGCCATGGACCCATATGGTTAGGAAACGTCCACGATCAAACGTTCAGCTACCTCTTTATATCCTTTGCATCGTCATGCTTGCCTCATGCTTTTGCAATATATATTTTTGCTTTCTTCCCAGCTAAAATTACACTTGAAAAAAACAATCGCTAAAATTACAACTAGTATGTTGCAAACTGGTTATATTCCTTACAAATAAATAGTAATGTCAATGTGGCTTGGAGTAAATTCGACAAAAAAAAAACTATTGGAAATGATATTTTGACTTTGGTAGGATTCAAAAATTTGAAAAAAAAAAAAATCTAGGGGCTGAGTGTGATGTTAACTGCCCTTAGACATGGTATGTAATGTGAATGTGAATTGTCCCTAATGTAACGGTTTCCAAAGGCAATATATAAATGTCAACTGCCACTTGAAATCGATTTTCTAGTGTGGTCTTTGAAATAATTATAACGACTCCATGGAAATTGGCTTGCAGGCGGTTGTACACACCCAACAAGTGCTCATTTCTAGAGATCCGAATTTCACATTTACAGTCAATTTTGAACACATCTAAAAAATTGTATTTACTGTTTTACTTTGCTTTCCACAACCTATATATAACCCAACTGCATATACGGTTGCCCGCCTCTATAATTTTGAGGACCCAAGGGCAAACACGACATGTAGGCCCTAACATTCTTTTTTTTTGTGTGTGTAACATGAACTATATATAACAGTACTAGTAAGAGTAGATCTGAGCAAATCTGACCCCCCTCCTCTCAAACCCGATGGGCTTGGCCTATCCCATGAGGCTCACTGTATAAAGGTATCGCTGCCCAGAAAAAAATTGGCTCAAAGCTTAGACCAAGGGCCTGTTTCGAAAGCAGGAATCTAAAACGCAGGAATAAAGTATGATGAAAAGTGAAAAACTACGGGATTTCAAAATACAGGAACAAAAAATTTAGGCTGTTTGGAACATAGGAATTTATAACATAGGAATTGTAGGCAAATATGTGTACTAATTACTCTTAACTGCTCTTTTTTTCCCTCCTTACACACGCTGCCTCGGGCTTCCACGAAGGAAACCAAAACCATGGATCGGATTAGATTGTTTCTTTCCCGTGAAATGGCTTGCCAGCTACAGTATTCTAGAGGAAAGGGGTGACGCGATTCCTCTAATCCAAACGCTCAAATCTATTTCCTTTCCTCCGTTTTTTATTACTACAAATTTCCTATGCTATTCCTTCAATCCAAACACACTCTAAAACATTTTTATAGCAAGTAGGCCGTCCAAGACCGAAATAGGCCTGAGGCAACCCGTGGGATGCTATTGGGCACATATTCTAGACCCGAACACAATGGAGTTTTTTGCCAACCCATCCCGCATAATGCTCAGGTCAAAAAAAAGTTAACTTGTAGTTTAGTTTAGAATTAAAAAAATGCCAATAGTATTAATAGATGAAGCTAAAATAACAGTAAAAATAACTAGTATGGTTACCTTAAATAAGATGATAATGCAAATACAGAATTAGTAGTGTCAAGTATCGATATTAGGGATACCCAAAGCAAGGAAGTTAGCGCACACGCTGACTTTCCCGGATGGGGCAAGATGTATTAAAAAGTTTCGCCCGACCCCAAGACCGCGGGCTTTGCCTCACCCGACCCCAAGGCCGCGGGCTCCGTCTCACCCGACCTCGAGGACGCGGGCGCCGTCTCGCCCGACCTCGAGGTCACGGGTTCCGTCTCGCTCGACACCTTGGGTTCGTGCTCCGTCTCGTCCGACCCCTTGGGTGCGGGCTCCGTCTCACCCGCCCCCTCAAGTGCGGGCTCCGTCTAGCCCGACCCCAAGGACGCGGGTTCCGTCTCGTTCGATGGGGACCCATACCGCCGCCAACCACTCCAGGTCCAAGCGTATGAGCCTGGATCAAAACTCTAACACCAAATAAGAGACTGGCACGCCTCGATGTAACCCATGGCCATGACGGGCCGTACCTGAGGATTCACATCAAAAACAGCGTCGGGCGTGCCGGTGCTGTTCTGTCTAACCCTCGTAAGAACGCTGACAGGCGCGTCAGTTCACCACAACGTCCGCTAGGACGGAATAGAAGGACATGACCGGCAGATGACGCTTGCGCATGGCGCCAGTGATGAATAGGACCACGATGTGGAGCCATCCCTATTGACATCTACAGGATTGGCAGGATCCGCATGAAGGAGAAGAATGACCCGACGATCCTGGAAGCCTTCTCTCTCTCGTTCTTCTCCTTTTCCTCCGTTGTAATCCGCGCTTTCCCTTCGCCTATAAAAGGGGAAGCAGGGCGCTCCATGAAGGGGGATCCAGATCCGCACGAGACCGAACCATGAGATAAAAACACAAGAGCACGACATGAGCACACGGCTGAGCAGCGATCGAGCTCTCAGCACTCATTCACTCCTTTCACCAGAGACTTAGGATCCTTTCCCTCTCTCGCCTATTTGTAACCCCTACTACAAACTAAGTACTAGTAACACGAGCAGCAGCAAACTGGATGTAGGGACATTCCACCCAAACCCGTATAAATCCTTGTGTCCTCCGAGCACACCATTCGAGCTAGACGTGCAAATACAAATTTACTCGTCGGTGGTCTGAAAACACCGACAAGTAGTTAGAGCATCTCCAGCAGACTACCTAAGCACACTATCTATCCTACATTTGGGTAGTGGAGGTCAAAAAACGTACTCCAGTAGACTCACTGTCAGACTACCCAAATTTGTTGGCCCAACAAATCCCCCTCGCACTACCTACTTCTATTGGGCCAACCGGTGACTACTCAAATTCTTATTCGGTTGTTTCTCGTATGCGCGCTCATCTTCCTCGCATCCACTCGACAAATGCCACCATCCTGCCTCTCTTCTAATGCCTCGTGTAGTGACCCAAAAATCGCTACAATAGTTTGCAAGCACCTTGAGCATAAACATGCATCTAACAATTCCATTAAACAAAATCTTGCATGTTACTTGTGAACTTGCTGAGCATCATGTGCATCTTAGTCCAAATTAGAATTCGACTTGTACCTAGGCCAACCCAAAA
Source organism: Miscanthus floridulus (assembly GCF_019320115.1). NCBI lineage: Eukaryota > Viridiplantae > Streptophyta > Magnoliopsida > Poales > Poaceae > Miscanthus > Miscanthus floridulus. The sequence continues at coordinate 91,409,135 of NC_089595.1, read as the reverse complement.
CCGAGCACTACCAGTTTTGGCGGATCATCCGACATCACCATCGGATCGTCCGTTAAGACATCCCATAGACTTAGGATAATCTTGGCCAACCTGTGCACTGACGGAGTGTCCGCCGTCACGGTGGAGTGTCCATCAAAACCCTTGCACGACTAGTTAGTCTGTCAAGCACAGTCCAGCACTGGTGGATCATCCATCACCCATGGGGGACTGTCCGTCAACATGTGTTGACACGTGTCCCATCCAGGTGTTGCATTGTCACACATAGACGTGCTCATGCGCTGATGGAGCATTCGTCATTCACGGTAGACTGTCCGTCAGATCCACCGACACCCGTAACATGCAAAATGTCTTGCTGTCCACACCACAACCACCATGGCCCCACCTATCATTGCCATGCCACTCACATACACAACACCATCCCTCTCTCCACTCCCTCCCCACTCACACACATTCACGTTCAGCATACAGAGAAGGAGAAAGAGAGAAAGGGAGAAGAGAGGAGAAGGAGAGGAGGAGGAGAAGAGAAAGGAAGAAGAGGAGAGGAGGATGCCCCTCCTGTAGCCATGATGGAGGTCATCGCTAGCAAGCTTCCCCATGCCACCACTTCACCGGAGTTGGAGGAGATGGCCCCAAGCTTCGTCTTCTTCTTCCTCGAGCCATGGAGCAAGCCCGATGTCGATCTCCCACCACAAAGTGTCCTAGTCCGAACTGCTATAGATGGAGCTTCCCCAAGGCATGGTGAGCACATCCCCAAAGTCCCCAACCATTTCCCCCAACCACCCATGGCCATACCCATGAGCTTCACCTCCATCCATGGCCACCACCACCATGGAGGTGGTCGAGCTCACCACAGCCCATGCATGGTACATCCAACACTTGTAGAAGCTTCCCTACATCACTAGAAAGCCATAGAAACAAACCGCACTTGATTTGGAGTTTGGATGCCCCGGGAATTGATCCCAACATGTTGGCACAACTGTTGTTCGTCGTTTTACCGGATGATCCGTCGTTCCCACGGACTATCCGTCGGCGCCAGTGTTTGTCCCAGCGAAATGCCCCGGCGCATGCATTCATCCCTGGCCAACTATCCACTGTACCACAACAGCACAGCCCCAACCTGTAAAGGTCTTAGATGATGCGTTTGACCTCAAAAATGGTGAAACTAATTTCATTGTGCTCCATAGAATATCCTCTATCAGCTAGACATAACTTTGGCACCAAAGGGCATATCTCATTTTTTACCACCGAAAGAGGCTAAGTCCTTATAATTCACCGGAGGTTTCACCACACGTACCGGAGTGTTCGATGAGTTATAAATCACAGACAGAGAGTTACCCGAGAGCACAAACTCCATACTAGAGAGTCCGATATTAGATCGGAGGGTCCGATGTTCCATGTATGTCCTTTTCCCACTAAGTCTCAGAACCACCGGACCATCCGACATTCACACCGGACTATCCAATAACACCAACCGACAATCCTTCAATGTATACATGAACACTCCCTCTTGCATGTTTAATATAATGTCATGCATACATAAGTATCTCATACATGGACATATATATAGGTACGTGATATCAGAGAGACGTCCAGCGATATTCCAAGCTATGTGATCCTTGCTCTTCCAACAGGTAGGCACCCCACTATTATAAACCCTACTTTGGATACTTATCAAGTTGCATTATGAGTTATGCATTACATGTAGTCTTGGATAATGATCACTCTTATACTACACCTAGAGTAGTCTAATAATCTATAGAAGCCTCTCATCTAAACAATGGGAATGGAAATGCTTAATGCTTATTGCTTAGTTGCTTGGGCAATGGTAGAAGTCAAGCTGAGAAGGGAACTCATACTCACGCATGTAGGATGCTAACCTGGATAATTAACCACTAAAACCAATGAGGGTACAACTTGACTTACCTAACTAATCTGGCTAAGGACTAATATCCCTAATATGATAATCTTGATAATAACTTGTATATCTTGCTCATGCGAGGGGTAGGTCGCCGTGAGTGTGGGATCTCAGATGACATAGCTCGTGGAGCAGTAAGGACCGTGTATTGGGATACATAAGTTTGAGTAACCACCCATACAGACCACATGTCGCGGATGGGGTCGACAAGCCAAGTAACTAATCGTGACCTATCTATCCGTGAAACTGGCAAGGGGGATGGCGCCGGGAAGATGGTGTACGTAATGAACCGAGGACCCATTATGGTACAAAAGCCTGACCCGAGACAGGTGGAAGCCTGACCCGGGCATCCGCTCGAACCTTTCATGTAACATTCGAGCCAGATTAGGGAAAGGTTGGAGACATGAGGCAACCCTTATTTGTCGCTCAAATATGGAGGTTCATCCCGTTCTCTGTGTGGGTATAGTTATACACCCCTACAAAGTCTTAAAAGCCTAGAGTCCCTCAGGATGGAACTATTTGGTTGTTCTTTCTTTCTATACCCATGGTAGCATGAATGATGGACTATGAGCACTTCTGTTATACTAATAAATACCTTTACTTCTATGTTGAGCATAGCATGTCATACTTTTAATGAACATCATTGCTTTCTGCACTTATACAAATGCCTAATAATCACCCAATGCATCCACCAAATATTATATGCTAGAATTAAGTTCTGCGAGTACGCAATGTACTCATGGTGCTACCGTTAAGTTGTTTTGCAGGTAAAGGACATTGGCGGCCATCTCACCCCATCGTTAGTGGCAAGGTGGGTGAATGGCATGTGTCGTCCAAGCTACGGTGGCAACGCCCATGGGCAAGGCGACCACCAGTTATTAGCTATATGAGTGATCCATAGTGTAGCGGTGTTGGTAAGAGAGTCATTTGGTTCACACTACAATTAGTCTTACGTTGTGTAATACATCTATTATATTCAACAAGACTTGTAATATATGTTTCCGCTGAATTATTATGTGCTCCGATGATAAGATGTAATCTTGAGTTGTGGAGGCTATTGTGGTATGACACTCAACCTGATCCTAAAGAGGAGTTACCAAGTGCGCTCCTGGGGGAGTCATCGAGGTTAGTTTGCTTAAATTGGGTCAGTCAAGTGGATGACACTCGATTTAGGTGAATTAACGCGGTGGGTCCCCACACCTCGGCGCGCCACCGGACCTTCGGGCCACTAGATCTAGACCTCCACCACCGACGCCGGCCCTCCTCTGCCATGACCTGTGAAAGCCCTAGTTTGGTTTTGGATAATTGATGAAATCTAGCACTAACCTTTGTCATGGGTTGTGATATGAGCTAGGTTGGTGCAATCCAAGTGCTTGAGCAAGATGAGGTCCATGGTGATGGAGACGGACATGAAATGAAGATGATCAAGCTCAACTTCGAAAAGAAGGAAGAGAAAAACAAAAACCAAGTTGATCAAGGCAAAGGTATATGATAGGGTTTTGTTTTGCACTCAAGACACCATAGAGGGTGTAAGTGACTTAGGATCGATAGCCATACTATAAAGAGGGGGAAATCTTTGGCTAAACGGTTTATTGAGTGCCACTAGGTGACAAGACTTTTGCATATGCATTTAGGAACCTATTGTGCTAACTTTGACCCTTGTAAAATGCTTTGAAAAATGCTAACACACATGCACACAAGTTCTCCACTTTATGGTTAGCAAGTTGGAAGCAAGGATGAAGTGGTTGTGGACTTAGAAAAAGAAAAGGAGCTAAAAGTCCATGACCGGACGCTTGCTGCGGGGTGACCGGATTCACCCCGGCGCATCCGGTCAATTATAGCGAGGTGGCGCAGCATTGGCCAAGAGCACAGGGAACACGATCGGACGCTGGACCTAACGTGGGCTCGTGTCCGATCATGCACAGCAGTGAGGCACAGTGCTCGGTGGCGTGATCGGACACAGGAGTAGTGAAGCGACTGAACGCGCAGGAGTGAAACAAATATGCTGACATATGCTGACGTCACGCGCACAGAGAGGATGCCAGTGAAGACCAGACGCCACGGTGTGTCAGGTCACGTTCGATCGGGCACGTCCTATCAACTTTTATCGGCTCTAGAACCTTTCTGGAGTCGATCTGATGATTAGGGGCTTGGAGTCCGGTCACTGAGCGGCGTATCCGGTCACTCGTTGACTATGGCGTTGAACGTTAAGTGACCATTGGGATCCGATGGCTGAGGTTTGAACGAGGACACATGGCGGCCATCGGTGCGACCGGACGCTGGGCTGAGACCGGTCAGTACATCCAGTCAGGCCGAGAGTGCCCAATGGCTCTTTGAGTCTTGGGGCTCTATAAATAGGAAGGTACCGGCTTGGGGCTCACACTTTTAGCACTTTGACATACTTGACATCCTTGTGAGCCTAAGCAAACACCTCCCACTCATCTTCATCATTGATTCATCATCATAGTGAGATTGGGAGTGATTCCTAGTGTATTTATTTGAGTGATTGCATTTAGTGCACTTTGGGATCATTGTGGCTGCGGATTTCTTATTTCTCTTGGTGCTTGCTGTCACCTAGATGGCTTGGAGTAGCGGAGGAGCTTCAGCATGAGTTAGTGATTGTTCATGGCTAGCTCTGGTGATTGTGAGGGGTCTTGCACCTTCTCCGGCGAAGAGCCGCAAGGTAGCTCTAGTAAATGGCTCATGTCATTGAGTTACATCACTTGAGGGTAGGTTCTTGTGGTGTCCAAGTGTGTGGACGAGGTTTATGCAACACCTCTTAGCCGCCAAACCACCAAGTGTTGGTCGACACAACGAGGACTAGTGTGTCGGCAAGCACATGAACCTCGAAAGAAAAAATGGTCGTCTCTTGCCCCTTGGTATTCTCCCGGTGATTGAATTGATATTCATTTTGTGATTGGTTCAATCCTCTACGCGGCGGTATAATCACCCTACTCACTCGTTTACATTCCCACAAATTAGTTGTAGCGAGCTCTTTAGTGTAGCTAGAATTGATAGCTTGCTTTGTAGGTTAAGATCATCTAGTGGAGCTCTTTAGTGTAGCAAGTGTGAGAGCTCTTAGTGAGTAGTGACTGAGCCATTTGTGTGCCTAGTGATTATAGTAACTAGAATTGTTGGATAGGTGGCTTGCAACCCTTGTAGAGTTAGAGCAAGTTTGCATTTCGCTATTTGTCATACTAATCAAATTGCTCTAGTGATCTTGTAGATTTTTTAATAGGCTATTCACCCCTCCTCTAGCCATATTAGGACCTTTTAACCTGCACCCTCCTATGTCGATTTTGGGCCTAGCCGCCGCCCTCAACCACGAAAAGCTCTGGCGGACTTCTAGGTGGTGCACTGCCCTAGGCAGCGTAGGGAGCGGCCCCTGTCGCGGTGAGCGGCCCCCAGCACGACGGGCTGCCAGCGGCGCAACGGGCTGCCCCTAGCGCGGCGGGCCTGTCCCGGCGCACCTTCGGTTCCATTTATGGCAAAAAGAATACTAGAGAGGATGTCATGTGGGACCCACATGGCATTCTCAACTAGGATTAGTTTGGGTAGCCTGTTTTAGGTAGTATTGCTGGAATTGGGGACAAAATATGGGTAGTATGAAAATGGGTGGCTACCCAAACAGAGAAATAGGTAGTACTCCTGAAAATGCCTTTAGAAGCCTATAACAACCTAACAATCTAAGATGTTAAGTAAACTAATATCCATGACAAGACAAATGAAACAACAACAATATACCTAAATAAAATTAGAAGTCATGCAAGGGACCAAGGGTCAATCTGTACCATACAATCGCAAGAGAAAGGTATGTGAGTACATAATTGTTTCGTCCAGGGACCAAAGGATGAAATAATTAGGTAGTGTTTGGTTCAGGGGATGGGGTGGACGGAATGGGATGAACCCACTTCCTGGGTGTTTGGTTGGGGGCAAGAGGGGCAGTGTCATCCCACCCAGGGAATATTCCCACAATATGCGGGGCAAAACCATCCCCTTGAAACGAATGGACAGGGTTGTCCCCAGGCGTGGGACGAGCGTGCGCGCACCATGCAAGGGAGGAGAGGAGCGCCTAGGGAGGAAGAGGCAGCGAGCTCTAGCGAGGCAGCGAGCTGCGGCCCCTCCGGCGCACGGTCAAGGGCGAGCCCTAGCCCCGACGGCGAGCGTGCGAGGGCCCGCTGTGGCCTTAGCCCTGTCGATGCGCTGTGGACAGCGAGCCCAAGCCCCTCCAATGCGTGGTCGAGGCGAGCCCCAGCGCCGTCCTCTGCTTGCTCGATGCGTGCGTGCAAGGAAGGAAGACCAACGGATGGGTCCCGAGGTGGCTGATCCCATTTTTTATGCCTCACGATAGTTCGGTCTCTCTTCAACCAAACATAAAATGGGGCCATCCTAAGGCCATTCCGTTCCTAAAACCATCCCACTCCACCTAGCCTCTTAACCGAATGCTACCTTAATAGACAAAAGAACAGCCAGCCCACCATGCTTGTACATGGACTCAGAAAAAAACAGCATTTGGAAGGTAGACTGGCTAGCCGGTATATACTTGAAAGCATATCGAATAATCAGCTTTCGTAGAGAACTATGCTTGCAGTAGGTTGGACCGTCGGAGGGCACGAACAATATTATAAAGTTAAAAAGCAGCATGTCTAGTTTAATTGGTTAAATAGTTCCAGCAGCACCCATCGGGTCCTAAGTTGGATTCCCCATGGAAACAAATTTCAGGCTTGAGAATAAAAAAAATTTCCTCGTCTGTCCCATACTAAAATATAGGTCTATGCTGTCCCGTCTCATGAAAATACTGGTGATGCTGTATATGGGTGGAGCTAGGGTTCAGAGATTTTCTAGAGCTGCATAAAAAGTTCTCCCTCTTAATGAAAGACTGTACGGGCGTCTCTCTCCCGTGGCTCTAGTTTTTAGCGTGAGATGAATGCATGAACATCGTCATCAATAGACTGGCTAGCCAGTATACACTTGGAAGCATATCCATCACAAGTTCACTACCCTCAGCTGCTGTTAAATTATACTAAAAAATACAGAAAGAGAGTAAGCCGAGATTAGAACTTGTGACACGGTAATGCAAATTTTGAGAAAGCTGATCATTTTATATCGTAGTAGGTGAGGCAGTGAGCATGCAGTACTAGTAGTAGGTAAGGCAATGACTTGGCACCTGATTCACCTATCAGTATTCTTCTCCACTACTACACATACCCATGCCCATGCCCGTGCCCGTGCCCGTGCCTTTATTTCCCGCGCTGCACGCAACGCACGTCGTCAAGCGATCGAATCCATCATGGAGCTCGTGCTCACTACACCTGATCTCCCAACCCCGCTGCTGCTCTACACCTTGACGATACTAGTGTCCGTGGCCTTATGCTATGTCCTCTTCTGGAAGCAGCAGACGGCGCGGCAAGCGCCGCTGCCGCCGGGGCCGAGGGGCTGGCCCGTGCTGGGCAACCTGCCGCAGCTGGGCGGGAAGACGCACCAGACGCTGCACGAGCTGACCAAGGTATACGGCCCGCTGCTGCGGCTGCGGTTCGGCAGCGCCGACGTGGTGGTGGCCGGGTCGGCGGCCGTGGCGGAGCAGTTCCTCCGCGTCCACGACGCCAACTTCAGCTGCCGCCCGCCCAACTCCGGCGGCGAGTTCATGGCGTACAACTACCAGGACGTCGTGTTCGCGCCCTACGGGCCCCGGTGGCGCGCGATGCGCAAGGTGTGCGCCGTGAACCTCTTCTCCGCGCGCGCGCTCGACGACGTCCGCGACGTCCGGGAGCGTGAGGCCGCGCTCATGGTGAGGTCGCTCCTCGCGGAGCAGGCCCGCGACGACCGCGAAAATATTGCGACGGCGGTGGCGCTCGGCAAGGCCGTGAACGTCTGTACGACCAACGCGCTGTCGCGGGCGGCCGTTGGGCGGCGGGTGTTCGCTGCCGCCGGCGCCGGCGACGAGGGCGCGCGGGAGTTCAAGGAGATCGTGCTTGAGGTGATGGAGGTGGGCGGGGTGCTCAACGTCGGTGACTTCGTGCCGGCGCTCCGGTGGCTCGACCCGCAGGGCGTGGTGGGCAGGATGAAGAAGCTGCACCGCCGGTTCGACGACATGATGAACGGGATCATTGCAGATAATAGGAAGGCCAGGGCTACGCCAGCCGCCGGAGAGGAAAGCAAGGATTTGCTGGGCTTGCTGCTGTCGATGGTGGAGGACGACGAGCGGCCGTCCGCCGGCGGCGACGAAGTCAGGATCACCGAAACCGATGTCAAGGCACTTATTTTGGTAAGTTCTCGTTTTCAATCGAACCATGTGTTAGCCTTTTGGCCACAAACAGTCGAACCTAAACAAATCTTATTGCTAGTAAAGTGAACCATGTGTTCGCTTCAGATTAACAGCTTGTTCGGCAGCATGTATCCGGCTTATAAGCCTTGATTTATCAGCTAGTCAATAATATTTTTCTCTTATATTAAACTAGCTAGCAGTACTTTCAACCATGGCTTATAAGCCAATCCAACTAAACAAACAGGCTGTAAAGCCATAGCCGCTGAAATTATTTTAGTTCAGTGTATTGTATTTCGTACCAGTAATCAAATTGCAGCTCAAGCGAAACCCCCCCCCCCCCCCCCCCCTAAATAGTTAGATATGTCTCCCTTATTCAGGGAGTGTTCAGCTGGTCTTATCAGTCAACTTATTCGCTGGTTTATAAGCTATGATACAGTAATTTTCTCTTTAAAAAAATCAGCCATATAAATCAGCACGAGCAGCTTTCCAGCCAACCGAAGTACATTCGGCAGAATAAAGTCAGGGATACGGGGATATGGTACAGGGTACTTAAAAACGCACAGGTACGTGTATATATGGAATAATTGAAGTTTATAAATTCGTGAAAAAAGAAGGAATAATGAAGTTTGGAGCAGAGCGCGTAATCGCTCCGTCCCATAACAAGTGCATCAGTGCATGAAGTGCCTAATAGTGTTTGCACAGTGACACAGACAGTATTGAACAGTGCGTGAGAAGCTGAGCGTCCAGCAAATTATTCCTGGTCGAGGGATCTTAATATATATTATTATGTACTAAATATGTTTATCATTTTGGAACGGAGGGGTACTACACGGTATTGCTTCACGCAAAGACAATAGCCGACGGTATTTATACCAGCAGTAATCGCATATACCTAGGTAATAAGACGTCAGCAGTCCCAATACTAGAAACTACGTATAGTTTTTATACCTATTAATTTATATATGCACTACTACGTATAGAAATCATGATCCTAATGAATAGTTTCTACCGAACAATTTTTTTTATCCAATCACATACATTCTCTCCCTATTCTCTACCAATCACATTCCTTCATGTCTTGGTTCTTGTGTAGACATGGTTTCTAATAGCCCCCTTCGGCTTACCCTATATCCGGCTTATTCGACTTTTTTTTTCAGCCAAAACAGTGTTTTTCTCTCACAACATTTCAGTCAGAACAGTGTTTTTCACCCAATTTCAGCCAAGATTCAGCAAGCCGAACGAGACGTTAGACCCGGTTTCTATGATTTTTGCTCTCTCTCCGATAATTACCTTGTCACATCAACAAAACATTTAGATGGCAGTATAATTAATGTCCATAGAAACTATGATGGTTTCTGCATTGGGAGTCCTAACATCTCTCTTCACTACCACACGAAGAAGACACGTGAGGTGGACGTGACTGCCTTCGTTAGGAATGATAATCCTAGTTTGGTTAAAAAGTCATGAGATAGACTTTGTTTCTTAATTTCTCTTACAATATGTTATCCTTTGCTAAATAATCAATATCAACTCTAGTCATTTTGAATAAAAACCTACAAAATCCGTTCCAAATTATAATTTATTTAACTTTTTTACCACAAGTTTGACCACTCGTCTTATTCAAAAATCCATTCCAAATTATAAAAGTTACTCCGTCCACTCTAGGTATTTTGTTTTTTCTAAATACATAATTTTGTTGCACTTAAATATACACTATGTCTAGATTGATACATAAAAAAAATATCTAGAAAAGTCTGTCTTGTAATTTGGATTGGAGAGCAATATATGCAAGTCAGGTTCAAGATAATTTAATTGACCAAGTAAGTTAACACGCTATATGAGAACCACTTGAGTAGGGCGTGACATTTTTTGGGCTCGAAAAGGAAGTATATACATTGGGAGCGAAAGGCTAGGAAGGGGACGGAGAAGATATTTACGTTTTCGAAAGGGAAATTAGATGACGAGTTGGACGATGGTCGATGGGAATGGGATTTTGGGTCCCAGTCGTGCTAACTTGTGCCTCTTGCACCTCTAAAGACTAACCCTTTCAGGTAGAGGTAGGTGCGCATCAGAGAGTTGTCCAGTCTCTATTTCACGGTACCAAAATGACCAGCTATCTACTGCTTTCGGCTGTCGATGATAAATGGCCTGTAATCGAGCTTTATCTGATCTGATTGCAACATCCGAACCCAATATATAGCGATGTGACGAGTAGATAACGCGGCATACCATCATATGTTTTTTTTCTGCCATTATTATATAATACTCCCTTCGTGAAATTGAAAGTCTGTTTTTATTTGTACTAAGTCGACAAACTTGTTAGTTTCAAAAAAAAAAAAGTCGACAAACTTGTTTATTTGACCGAGTTACTAATATCTACACTATAAAATAAATGGACTGGTTAAATATAATTCACAGTAATAAATCTTATGTGATGATGGAGATATTTGTATATTTTTCGGTTAAAAACTCAGTACAAAGCTAAAACTACTAATAACTTGTAATGAAGCTAAGAGAGTATATAATCATTGTGTCTATTGTTCATGCATGACTCCCGGACACGCCAGAACCTGTTCGTAGCAGGGACCGACACCACATCAACCATAGTGGAGTGGTCGCTGGCCGAGCTGATCCGCCACCCGGACATCCTCAGGCAGGCACAAAAGGAGCTGGATGCTGTTGTGGGTCGCGGAAGGTTGGTCACTGAGTCAGACCTCCGACACCTCACCTTCTTCAACGCGGTCATTAAGGAGACGTTCCGTCTGCACCCATCGACACCCCTCTCCCTTCCTCGCATGGCTGCCGAGGAGTGTGAGGTTGCCGGCTACCGCATCCCCAAGGGCTGCGAGCTGCTAGTCAATGTGTGGGGCATTGCCCGCGACCCCGCCCTGTGGCCTGACCCGCTGGAGTTCCGCCCTGCCAGGTTCCTGGCAGGTGGATCGCATTCGGATGTGGATGTCAAAGGAGGCGACTTCGGGCTTATACCATTTGGCGCTGGCCGGAGGATATGCGCCGGGCTCAGCTGGGGGCTGCGGATGGTCACACTAACCAGCGCCACTCTGGTGCACGCATTTGATTGGGAGTTGCCGGCAGGACAGACACCAGACAAGCTGAACATGGAGGAGGCCTTCACCTTGCTGCTACAGCGTGCCGTGCCACTAATGGCTCATCCAGTACCCAGGCTGCTACCGTCAGCGTATGAGATCGCATAAAAAGGCTCAAGGGACAGGTGAGATTGAAGTTGTGAGCTCACGGTCTCACCTCTACTGTATCAAGTAAATTGGCATGAAAGACAAGGTGTTTATGTATTGTTGTTCGCTTTGATTGTTGTACTAAATGTTCTTGCTCTAGCTATATGCTCCTCTCCTCAATTGTTTAAAGCTCACCTGTGTCTAGTTGAAAGATACGTGCTGTGGTAGTTTGTGTCAATCCATGTTGTTTATGTAAATTTTATTTTCTATTGTACTCTTGTTGAGGCTATGTGACGTCAAATCACAAGTAGTTGAGGTTGTTGAAAATATTTGATGACCAGATATATGCCTGTGCGTTGCACGAGGGCCATATTTTTACTCGTGCGCATCTACGATGACAAATTTGATTATTTTTAGAAAATAATAAAAAACTAATGCATAAATTTATATTGGAACCCTACACTATTTCTAAATTTATGGAGATATTCACTATTTTTTTTCTTTTTTAGTTTTTTTTATATGGAATCATGTTATCTTTTCATCTACTTTCTATATCCTTGTCCTCTTTTTCAGGTTGGAGTTCCTCTTCCATGAGGATTTGGTTTTTTTCTCGTTGTTTACGTTCGCGTACGCCCCTCGCAGCCATGAAGCTCCACAAGGGCAACTTAATTCGCTGATAGTTACCGGTACATACGCTGCACCTCCTCTTCATCCTCTGCACCGTCGTCAACAACGTCTTTGGCCACCACCTCCTTGTCTTTGAAGGCGTCTCTGGTCAACTCCTCCTCATCTTCGCCATCTCCGACCACCGCCATGGAGACATGCAGCCTTATGCGGGCCAATGTATGCCGGACGATGGGGCATCTAGTAACGTGCCTCTTCATCGACTACCTCCTCCAGAACTGTAAGTACAAGTGACGTGGGTGCTGATTGGACTTGACGCCGTAGTCGGTCGAGAGACTAAGTTTTTTCAGGGACAAACTTTTTTCAGGGCCAAACTCTATCTCTTGATTATACAGGTTAGTACGTTGTACGTACGTGAAACAAAACCATATTGCATGTGAGCATGCATCTTGCTTGCAACGTATGCATGTGGGCACGTTGCAACCATGGAAGGTGCTACGTACGCATGATCTCCTGCGGGATCCATAGTCGACGCGGACTCCACCAGAGCGGGACGACGCGCAGGAGCGGGGCGAGGTGATCCTGCGCAGACGATACCCATAGGTATATTTTAGGTGTATAGATTGTTGAATATAGATAAAAGCCGGACAGCCTAGGGCTTCAACAGACTTGTAACATCCTTTTCAGCTGGATCAATCAGCACCATATAACTCACAATTCCCATGGAACTTCATCTCTCTTATGTCCTTATTAGCCACAATGTACGAAGTCGAATCATGCCTATCCAGTATCTTGTTGGCTACATAATTGCTTACATCATCTATGCTCCATTTAACCAATGCAACTTAGAGATTGTAGGAGTGAACACTTGTGCAACATCTTTGTCAAGTTTTGTACCATCTAACTCTGAGTGAAATCGACTACAATGCTAAAATGTCCAATTTCAGCTCATTTATGCACACTGCTGATAGGCAGTGCTCATAGTGTTGTAGCATGTATATAGCGATATTTTACCATCAAGATGGGTATGCAATGTTGAGTTTAGGCCCTCCCTCCGCCAATTACTCCTCAATCCCTAGAAAACAATAGCTCGCTTTTTTTTTTGCGAGACAAAAATAAAACCTCACTTGATATGCAGGTTCCGCATCTAATACATCTGATGCAACCATGACTCCTCTCTAATAACTTTATTCGATCATCTTTAAAAACTCTATCCATTTCTTTTCAAGCTCTTCTATATAGAACAATAATCATATAGAAATGTCCTGAATTCTTCCTAAGACCGTATTATCATGCAAACTACGTACTATATATGTTGTGTTCAATATACCATGCATTCGCCCATCATATTATTAGAATTTGGCCAAACACCCTAATATTGCAAGGACTCCATCACTGATCACAGATATCAAATGCTTCTCGGACATGGCAGCAGGAAAAGTTCACAACATCACTCATACGCCTCACTTGTTTCATGAGAAATAGTTCCAGATAAAAAATGATAATAGTGCTTCGATGGTGATTAAACCCAACAAAAGGCATAAAGGGTAAATTGTATTGATTGGATCTATAAGTGCTTCCAAAGAGAACAATATCACCAAAAGTTTCATAGTCAAGGCGGGATTGACTATCAAACCAGAACAATACCTTCAAATGGTCGTCCTCATCAACCAAATGCTTGAAGAAAAATTTAGGATTTCTATCTTGACACGCCTTCAGGTGATAGATCACACCGACACATGCCCATCGTACTGCCTGCCAAAATGTGCACGATTTGGTGTTTCTGGATCTAGAAATTTCCGTATCTAGGATATTCTATCCATCGTTGGTTCTTTTGTACAAATGCAACAGACAAGCAAGACCTCTTGTGGCCAAAGGATACGTCGTGTGGGATAAAATATGTAAGATAAAAGTAGTTAATGTCTAAATTTTCTTATTAGGTCTTAATTACCTCTTCAATGCACTAATATCACTTCATGTATACTAGGCATGTACTCATGGCATTGTTAGCAAGGAGCCACCTCGCATCCAGCGAGCTAGGCTAGCGGGAAGCGGAAATGAAACTCGTTTCCCAGGAGCCAGGCTCATCAGTGAGCTCTTTTGCATCCAGCGTGACAGGTTCATGCCTTTGCGACGAACTCTCGCAATAGATGATGGTGGTTAGGGTGGCTGGACCTCCCAAGTCAAGCGGCCCGTGACTGCTCTACACCACTGAGTTGACTGTCGGTAGCTTTGGCGGATGGACTGTGGCGCATGAGCCAAGCGCGAGGCGTCGACTAGGTCTTATCGGATGAGGTGGTACAGGCCAACGGCGGGTGGCATCGCTGATCTCGACACAGGCTAGCAGGTGGAGGCAGGTAGTCCTGTGTGGGCGTCGAGATCTTTTTCAGAAAGACATTAAAGAGAGTGTCCCGTATCTTATCAAGAAAAACAATAGCTTGTATAAAAGGACAGCTTGACACAAAATAATCTTAAAAAATAAGAGTACATTGAAGATTAAAACGATTATCTTCTTCCTTTGATCATCCATTGTCTGTCGAAAATATAAAAATACATTGAAAAGATAGCAAGGAAAAGAGACACCCGCAAACACCATCGCCATAAATGGCTTTAAAGACCGCCAAATTCACTCGCCGCTTTCAATAGATCTAGTACCCACTAAAAAAACATCGGTTGGAGGAACCTCCAAGGAATAGAGGCTTACAAACCTTCACCATCAGAAGAGTAATGGAGATGCTAGACATTGCAATAGAACAAACCAAAACGAAGAGGTCGAAATCGCCGTAAAGAGAGTCAACTGACTGCTTCCTCCCTGATAAACACACCTGACTGTCACCGTGCATGTGAGATAGAAAGATAAATTAAAGGCAATTACCATGGTACCTGATTTTACTAAATATCCTTAAATTAATGGTAAGTAAAAATCAGAAAGAAAAAATACCTAGTATAAGTACCAATGGCAGTTTTTAAATAATGTAACAAAGATCTTGATTTTTCTTGTTTTCTTAAAAAAAATTGTGACACTCATATCGTGGTGGATATATCCCTTTTGTAAGAGCATCTTTATTATATCATTCCGTATAGATAGTAGAGATTTTAGTGAAACACTCCAAGAATTTTTTCAGCTAGATTTTTAAATAATGTCATCCTCTATTCTTGGTTTATCGCTAGTCAAATATAATAAGTAAGGCTAGCTCTGCAAAGTGTTTGCATAAGATAGAGAAGTTATTGGACGGTGAAAAAATATAGAGAACATGTTTTTTATTCAAGGATTTGTCTCAGTAACATTTAGTTGTTTTAACTCCCCCGAACAACTGAATTTTGCCCATGTATTTACGCTATCTTTTAGCTATATTACACTATCTTATTACTATATTTACAATGATTTCATCGGTGTAACTTATTTGATAGACTCATGTAATTTGGGGATAACACAAATATATGCTATTTTTTCATAAAAATTTATAAATTATTTCTATGAATTCTAGATGTCAGAGAAATATATGTCAAATTGTTCACAAATTATTCATAAATTTCAGAACAAATTACAAATTGTTCACACAAATGTGGTGGGACCCACCCTCCCCTAACCTTATCCCTCGCCTGAACGCTAGTGAAAAACAAGCCGTGCGGCCGCGACAGAGGTTGCGCCGCTCGACTAGCCGCCGCCCGCTTTTGTCCACTCCGACATCGGTCGATCTGCCACCGCCGGCCCCCACTTGTAGCTCGACCCGCTTGCCTTCGGGCCCCACCCACCGCGTCGCCCGCTTCCCACTCTGGCGCCGATCGATCTGCCGCCGCCTGCTTCCCACTCCAGCGCCGGTCGTTCTGCCGCCGCTGGCCCCCCTCGCAGCGTCGCTTGACCAGCCCACCTCCAGCCCCCACCCGTCGTGCACCCAAGCCGAGCGCGCACAGGCATATCACTAGCAAGAGAGAGGGAGATCGATGGGCACAACTTCGGCTGCTAGAGGGAGCCAAAACAACAGGTTGAGAGATAACAATTCTCTTATTCAAATGATTCTCCGGATGATAACCTAGACAGTGAATTTTAAAAAAAAAAACTATTGAAGATGATCTATGGTGTTCAAAAGTGACCTTTTAGTTGGAGGCCAAAGTTGTGGGACCTTCGTTAGGCTGTCCACACCGCGCAGCGGTAAAGCAAGCGGTACGCCAGGTTTAGCGTATCGCGCGTCTGCACCAGGCGCCTGCAAACGGTCCGGGAGCGTACCGTATACACAGTAAAACGCCACAGACCGCGTAGGCGAGAGAGCAACGATAAACACTGTAGCAACACTGACTGTAGCACGGAAGAGAAAAGAGTTGGTGAGAGAGAAAGGGGAAGAGAGAGGAATAAAATATGGAATAGTGGGTATAGAGTATGGGATAGAGATAACACGAGTGCGAGAGAAATGATTATAGAGTAGAGAATCTCAATGACTAAGATAAAATATTTATTTTTAGAGATAAAAATAAAGATGGACGAATGCAGATAGCCTTAAAATTGGATCTGTAATCTGCGTCTGGAGGCTAAGGCCGGCCTTCCCAACGCTCCACGGTGGCTGGTGGTCTCGTCAGGCCAGATAGGTTCGGATGCGGGAAAGTGGCGAGACGGCGGCCTCGCAGACTGTCAGTGCAGCCTGCAGAGGCACCCGGGTGCTTCATCTGACAAGTTGCAGTTGCTGAAGCCAGAGAGATGAAAATAGGGAAAGCGGGTCTGTTTGGTTTCTTAAACCAAAAAATTTTAGTCTCTATTCCATCGGATGTTTAGACATATGTATAAAGTATTAAATATAGACTAAAAAATAACTAATTACATAGATTACGACTAATTTACGAGACGAATTTTTTAAGCCTAATTAGTCTATAATTTGACAATATGGTGCTACAGTAAATATATGCTAATGATGGGTTAGTTAGGCTTAATAAATTCGTCTCGTAAATTAGTCTTCATCTGTGTAATTAGTTTTATAGTTAACTCATGTTTAATTCTCCTAATTAACATCCGAACATCTGACATAACATGTACTAAAATTTAGTGCGTTAAACCAAACGCCCCCAATGACAGACAGTGGGTGCCAGCGTTACTGTGTCCTAGCGTTGGTGTTGGCCTAAGAGCCCGAGCCTTCCTTGCTTATGTGTAACTTTGTTTTTTCTTCAAACAACTATGGTCCTGTACGGGACAACTTATTTGAATCACGCTTTGAATCAAAGCTAGCTTTCTCCCCACTGCTAGCTTCCATAATAATTCCATAGATAAGAATCTTACCTTTTGGCAGACCGATTATAGCGAGAAGAACTCGGGGACCACTACCAAAGGCAGCAGGCATGATCTTCTTCCTCGAGCGTCGGCGAGGAGGAAGAGGGTGCAGGAGCGCTGGCACCCCCTCCCTAGGGTGCCCTCGTCTGATCTCAACCACTCTGGTGGATCTACTGCAAGGAGGGGGAGGGGGAGGGGGAGGATGAAAAGGGCGCGGGGGCGTCGACGACCCCTCTCCCAGTCTCGTCCACCTCGAGGAGCCAATCCTCTAGCTCGGCTAGATCTACCACGGCAAGGAGGAGGCGTGAGTGCTGACGAGGCATGAGAGGGAAGGAGGAAGAAGAATCTTGAGGATTTCTCCCATAGCGAGTGGCCACCGCTTCCACGTCAAAGGATGTGAAGGTGTTTCGAGTAAACGCCAACAGAGTACATTTGTGTTATTGCGCGTCTGGTCCGGATGGTGTGCTAAAAAGATACAAGGTTTATATTAGTTCGGGCAGAATGTACCTATGTCCAGTTCATGGCTGCTGCTCGTGTTATTTGCACTCAAAAGTTCGTAGTAGGGGTTATAAATGGGCGAGAGAGGGAAAGATCCCAAGCCCCTAATGGAAAGGTCCAATGGGTGCTAAGAGCTTGATCGCTGCTCAACTATGTGTCATGTGATGCGTGATGTCTTCAATTTATCCGTCCTCTTAGTGGGGTGCCCTACCTTCCTTTTTA
Source organism: Miscanthus floridulus (assembly GCF_019320115.1). Lineage (NCBI taxonomy): Eukaryota > Viridiplantae > Streptophyta > Magnoliopsida > Poales > Poaceae > Miscanthus > Miscanthus floridulus. Next base: position 91,391,163 of record NC_089595.1, on the reverse strand, counting down.
TAGACAAAGGGGAAGCAGGGATTACAGATGGGAGAAAAAAGAGAAACCATAGGCAAAGGAGGTCGTACCGAGATGCCGGGTCTTCCTTTTTCTCTGAGCGAGTCCCACTGACATGGCAGACGGTGCCGGGGATAGCTCCATGCTGGGTGCATGTCTACTGATCCTGATAGGGCCGCGCTGGGCATCTATTCACTGGCGATGCCATGTTCTGGCTTTGTCAACAAGTGGTCACGTCCCATCCCGCTCCGACGGTCGGCGCGACGGACCAGGGTGCTGATCCGCGACCCTACAGGGAGCAGGTGGCACAGTGACCGCATGCTCGTACTATAGATTATGCGAGTTTCCTTCTGGACCGTAGTGGTTATCGTATGCTTCCGTCAGGATCCACGCCCGAGGGCAAATGGTAGCGCCCACAACAGTGTAGACAAATGTCAGCGCCTACAACACTGTTCGAGTTCTAACATGCCTGGAAAGGCTTAAAGCGCACATCTTGTCATATCCTAATGGTACCTTCCTACAGGCGTGTAGGGTATTGTCCTTGATATTACGGTTGACTTGAGTGCCCTGCCTTATCTGTGCGCATAGTTATGAGGGAGTAGCGCGCAGACGTCGAGCGAGGCGGACCCAGCCCCTAGATATCGGACGAGGCGGAGTCTACCCTCAAACGTCGGGCGAGGCGGAGCTAGCCCCCAGACGTCGGGTGAGGCAGAGCCAGCCCCTGGACGTCGGGTGAGGTGGAGCCAGCCCTCGAACGTCGGGCGAGACAGAGCCAGCCCCCGGACATCGGGCGAGGTAGAGCCAGCCCTCGGACATCGGGCGAGGTGGAGCCCGCCCTCGGACGTCGGGCAAGGTGGAGCCCACCCTCAGACATCAGGCGAGACGGAGCCAGCCCCTGAACATCGAGCCAGGTGGAGCCAGCCCCCGGATGTTGGGCGAGGTAGAGCCGGCCCTCGGGGGTCGGGCGAGACGAAGTCTATCCTTAGACGTCGGGCGAGGCGAAGCCAGTCCTCGGGAGTCAGCTTGAGGCAGGGCCCATGGTCTCGGTGGATGGACGAGGAGTGACTCAGTAAGCGGTGTAGTCACGCTCTTGATCATGTGGATGAATCAACGTTGATGGTCATTAGCTCCTCTTCGGGTATCCTAAAATTGGTCCCCGACAGTAAGCCCCGAGCCCCCGGATGATTCGAGTAGAATTGCCTAGGGGATTTTTTGACTTGCCAATGGGTGCGCGCGAGCGCACTTGGTGGGTGTAGCCCTCGAGCCTGCGGAGGAGTAGGATACTCCTTTGGAGGGTTTTTCAAAAGAGAGGACTCTGAGAGCCCTGGCCCTCTATTGTTGCCCACGGCGCACCCTGAAGATGGTGATTTTTTCTTCGCCGAGGTCGGTCCCTTCGCGGGTAGGGTCATGAGATTTGGTGGTTGTTTTAGCCGGATAGCTCAATTGGGATCCTGGTATCCCATTCACGGGGATCCAGCCAGGGTCAGCCCGGCTGAGACTCGATCGCGAGACAAGACTCCCATGAAGCTCGTGCGCCTGAGTTTTGGCCGCTCGTGGGCCCATCCTTTGCCATAAGGGTGCCTTGGGATGGCCGTCGAAATTGTTAATGGGCCAGCCCTCGAACTCCTAGGCTCAGGTGGGCTAGAGGAACGCTTTTTGACCCGTATCCCTTTTGTTGGTAAAGAGTCCTAGTCTGCCCGGAGAGGCAAAACGTCCGGCGCGCCTTCGGAGAGAAAGGATAGAGATTATGGGCACATATCCCGTGATGTGACATGGTGGCAAATCATGGTAGGCACAGAGATCTAGCTGGACAATTACCTTCCTCACATCCATCGCCCCAACAAAACCAAAGGGTTCGCCCCTAGGGTTTCATACTTTGTCTCCTTGCCTTTGCATCTACAACCTCCGCCACCAATCGCCTAAGCCTCCCATATCCACGTCTCAGCCATCATTGAATTTGCATCCACCCACTCCAATCCTCTAATGGAGCCGTGGTGCCGCTCTGATATCACCCTCCAGCGCCTGGAGGGCCTCGTTCGCTATGGTCTTCTTTGCGCGCGGACCGCCACCGAGGAGTGGTGGCTGCCTGACGATGAGGATGTGTTGTCGCCGCCCGATGGCTATGTCGTGTCCTTCGCTCACTTCCACGGGTGGGGATTCGCCACCCTCGCCCACAAGTTCCTTTGGAGATTGCTGCACTACTACAAGGTATAATTGCAGCACCTTAATCCCAACGGAATCTAGCACATTGCGGCGTTCATCGCCCTGTGTGAGGGATTCCTGGGGATTAGTCCCCACTTTGATCTATGGTGGTACTTCTTCACCGTCACCCTCCTAAAAAGTGGGAGAAGAAGCAGGAGTTGAACATGCCGATGGGATGCGTCGGCATTTAGCTCCGCAACAACCAGGTCAGTGGGTACCCATCGATGCGTCTGTCGACCTTCAACAAGAGGTGGCATTCGCATTAGTTCTACGTCAAGAACGACGCAGCCGCCCCCTTGCCAGAGTTCATCAGGCGCCTCATCGAAGAGGTCCTAGACTCATGGAGGAAGTGGGGAGTCCCGGAGAAAGACAAGAAGAGAATCCAAGACCATCTCATCACCATCCAAATCCTAAAGGATAGGGGTGTGAAGGGGTCAGGGATCATCGGCACCTACCACACACGGAGGGTGGCACCGCTGATGAGGCATGTGCTTTCCCTGCACATGATGGGGCCCAGGGCCTCACTCGATGGGATGGCGCTCGCTGAGGGAGCGCCCTCCCCTTCAAACTAGCACAGCGCATCAAGGAGGTGATGGAGCCTCCGTAGGACGACGCTAGCACTATCCTTGATTTTGTATATCCAGTGCCGGGGCATCCCCCAATGCAGCTGGAACCGAGGTACATTATCTTCGTAAGTTTTCTTTCCTCGTGCCTCCTTTTTAATTGAACTCCTGACCTCTTGTTGCTGATATTGAGATAGGGGGACCATCCAAAGAGACTTGTCCTTACAGATCACACGGTTCCACTACCAAATGACTCATCCGTGATGGCGGCCAACCGCGCCGTGGCTGAGCGGTAGTGGAAGGCGAAGGAGGATGAGAGGAGGAAGAAGGAGCAGAAGCTGTGGGCATGGGAGCAAGGGGAGGACATGGACAGTGATGATGATGATGATGACAAGGAAGATGACAAGGTAGTTGCCAACACCAAGTGGGATGACCTAGAGAGCGAGGATACGCTGATAGGTATCCACTCATCCTTGCAGGGACCCTTCCTGATCCATGTAGGGGGAGACGAGTCCATGAGACCAGAGGAGGCAAGATAGATCGTTGGCCAGTCCTTAGAATCAGTAGGAGCGGGCGGTTCTACCACCATACTTGAGGTGCCAGCGGAGGGCAGTGGCCCCACTGAGCAGATCCACCGCCATGCCCAAGGTGCCGATGGAGGGGGTGGTTCTGCTGCCGTGCCCTCGGGTGCAAGGGAGGCAAGCCCCTCGGCCCGAGAGTAGGGGGCAGGCACAAAATGACCCCATCCCGAGGAGGCAGAGCAGGGACTTAGGGGTTCATCCCCCAAACGTATCCAATGCCCAACAGCGCCAATGTAAGTCCCTAACTCCTCCATTTTCTCTGTTTTTAGCGTGACTTATGCCTTTTCTATTCTTGCAGTGTCTTGAGGTGGCGCCATAGAAGAGTGTCGCCCTTTGGGTGAGGCGAGAGCCATCGGCTGTCGTCGCACCAGTCTTGGGCGGGAGTGGCACCACCGGCATTGCTACCTCGTCGGTCGGTCAGGCATCACCCGTGGTGGTTCCTGTGCCCTCGGCGGGACAGGTGGATGAGGGGACTCAATGGACGACCTCGGAGGTCATTAAATAGCCGACGATGGAGGTGATCCCGCTACCGGCGATAGGGCAGATGGAGCTATCGATCGTGCAAGTGGCGTTGGCCATAGCGGACGTGACATTGCCCATCAAGGCCCCGTCAATGTAGGCAAAGGTAGTAGTGGCCACGATGGGTGGGCCATAGCCGGATGCCACCATGGCGGTGCCCAAGGTAGTGGTGCAATCTGCGCCACTATTGGCCCAAGTGGCGGCGCCCGACATGGGCTAGACGGAGAGGGACGCGACCGAGGGGCCCTCGAACATTGTGCCGGTGGCAAAGAGGACCGGCGAGGAGGTGCTCTTGGCCCTGATGTCGGGGGGCAGCCGCTCGCCTCCATGAGATGAGTCCCTGCTTCGGTGGGCAAATCCACAGGACTCATCGTCGACACTCTTTACCCTCGATGATGTTACTGAGAGCATGGATCTAGAGAGTCTCGACGAGGGGATTGTAGCCATGCTGGAAGCTCTGAATCATGCCAGGGGCGCCCTACGCGATGTCGTCGTTCCCACCAGTTAGATATTCACTTAATCTAGCCTCTCGCCCTCTTCTTTCTTCATGTATTTTTATGTTCTGACCACCATCTTTTTCAGTCTCTTATCGCTCATAGCCGGGAGAAATCTTGGTTCCTTCATGAGCATAAGGAGGACTGGGATCGCCTCGTCAACGAGGCACAGTTGCACAAGGATGTGACCACCTAGCTCTGATAGAGGGTGGTCAAGTTGACTCCCCTTGCCGAGGAGGTGGGCAGTCTCTAGCTACAGGAGGCCGAGGCCCATCGGGACGTGGAGGAAGCCGAGAAGGCATTTGAGGAACTGTCAATGAGGGCATGGCAGGATGAGGAGGAGGCCGCCAGAGTCTGGAAGGAGCAGGATGAGCTGCTCTTGAGGGATGTCGAGGCCTGCCAGTGGATCCTCGACCTCCTGGCCAAGGTGGAGATGGAGCGGGAGCTCAAGCTAGGAGCCAAGAAGAGGTCCATGACCCTGCAGCAGAGGGTGAACCTAGATATCGAGGTGGTTGCCTAGCTATGCAAGGAGCAAGATGAGCTATGCTAGACTACGGAGAGCCTCCGCTCAGAGCATGACGCGGCCCACGGGGAGCGCGACCAGGCCGTCCGAGAGCACGACGAGGCACAGTAGAGGATTGACTCCCTCTAGGCTGAGCTCAGAACCACGATGACCCTAAGGATGGAGGCCAAGAGCATCTCTGTTGGGCTAGTCATGGAGCTCGCCGAGGCATGGAGGGGCCTTTAGGCGGAGAGCGACGAGCACGATCTCCTACGCGCTGCCCTCGGAGTGGTCTACGATGACCTGGAGGTGGTGTAGCCAGAGGGGACCAGCTCACTTGTGGCCCGTGCCATAGATATCACAGCATGGATGCACCATCTCAAGAGGGAAGCCCTTCGCTCTAGGATCACCCAAGCCTTTGCCATCACCCGATCTCATTATGCGGATAGTATTAACTTAGAGACAATGAGCCTTGGCTTCACGCCTGGCTACGAAGCCTCCGAGCTAGATGAGATAGAGATAGCGGTGTCTCCTCTCATGTGGGACCTGGCGGATAAAGTTGAAGACATAGTTCTCCCCTAAAGGGGTAGTTAGTCATATAGGTCGGATGAAACACTTATTGTAATATGTGAACAAGGGTCGACCTTTATGTATCAAAAACAATTTCATAACTTCGTTTTATTTAATTGAACATGTTTTCTTCCCTTTTTATATGCAAAAGAAGGTCTCCTTCTGACCCCTCCGTTCGTTAAGACCATAGGGCCCGAGGTGTAAGAGGAAAAACTTCGATCACACTGGTCAGCAAAGACACCGTTGCCTCTGAGGCGTAGTTTTTTGCAGTTCACCAGGCATGCCTAGTTATTTGTTTCCACAAACTTTGTCGCTAGGCTTAACATGAGGAAGAGGTCTGACGCAATGACTATTTTAGAAAAGGTGTATTTATACCCATATCAGCCCCCGAGTGGGGTCCGACCCTTTACCGTTGCTAGGGTTGAATGTCACTAAAAATCAAGGAGAAGATAGCGAAACTTTAGGAGAATGCGTCTCTTGTATTCGCACATACCCTCCCCTAGGATCTTAGCTATCATTCTACGACCATGCATTAGGTCTCCTTGCAAGTCCATCCTTCCTCGAGCCCTCGCGCATGGTAGGGATCGGTCAAGGGTTGGCTCATTTTTGTGACTGTCACCCCGTCCATGGTTTCCGCAACTGGAGGAGTTGAGTTAACGTTACTTGCCTCAGTGGCTCGAGTGACATGCTCGGTGAGCTCGCTAACGGGTATGTTTGAATGGAATCTGGTTCTGTCGCTTGTGATGGGGTTGGCAAAGCCCTCGTGTGGCATTCTGTTGCTCCTTAACCCGCCTTCCAATAAATTCCCCCTCAATGGGGATTCTGTGGGCTTGGATAGAGGCTAGGATCGAACAAAAAGGTTGAGATGACCTTGTCCACTTCTAAGCGGGATGGGCATAGGCCGCTGAGGCTCATCTGCATTTTTCTCCCGTGGCTCTTTGTTCAACACGAGGCGTCCTCAGGCCCTCCGTGAGCCAGCCTTTGACCCTTGGTCTTTTGATCTAGGATCAGGCGGCTCGAGCCCCCAAGCCCCGTGGGGTTCGATAGGGGTCAGCCGTGATTCATGCATCACCCCATCCTCAATTTCCACAACCAGAGGGGCTAAGCTAATGACACTTGCCTCGATGGCTTGAGTGTCGTGCTCGGTGAGCTCGCTAACGGGCATGTTCGAGTAGAATCCGGGTCCATCATCCACTGACGGGGTCGGTAGAGCCCTCATGTGGTATTCCACTACTTAACCCGCCTCTCGACAGATGCCTGAGCCATTTGATAGGCTCGGGTGGCCCATTGGCCTCTCCTCGATGGAGATTCCATAGGCTTGGCTCGAGGTTAGAATCAAATGAGAGAGGTCAAGATGTCCTTGTCCACTTCTAAGCGGGGTCGGGCAAGGCCGCTGGGGCTCATCTCAGTTTTTCTCCCCGGGCTCTGTTTGACATGAGGCCACCTCGAGCCCTTCGTGGGCTGGCCTTCGAACCTCGGTCGGTTCCCGCTCATATCGAATGAGACGACTACCGCTTCATGACACGATGCAAAGCGTTGTGATGTAGCAATTGCATATGCAATGCTTGGGTGTATGAGATAAGTGTATGAATGATTATATAAAGAAATAGTGGGGGTTGGTAATGTTACCTTAATGGTATGAGTGACGGGTTCTGGGAGCTCTTATCGGATATGTTCGTGTGGGGGTCCGGGCCCATTGTTCATGACGAAACCTTTGTAACCTGCATGAGCCTCCCATTCTTCTATATCTATCGTTCGACAGTGGCTTGAGCCGTTCGATCGATTTGGGTGACCTGACAGCCTCTCCTTGATGGAGATTCCATAGGTAGGCCTCTCCAAATCCTTCCCGAGAAGGTGGAGGTTAAGCTTTGGAGTGCGAAGATAGGGACTCTGATTGCGCTGGTGGATAAAAAAATGCCGTAGCCACTAGGGCGTAGGGTCCTAGTGGTCTGACCAGGCTTACTCAAAGTTTGTGCCTGCACACCGTGCCTCTAGTTTTTTAAACATAAGGAGGGGCTGGGCAAAGAGAACGTCTAGTGAATAGACACCCTCATCAGCCTCTGAGCAATTCTCGACCCTCTTCCATTGCTAGGGTCGGAGGCTCGGTAATGAAATTAATATGTAAAGTAACTAAGTGAGAATGCTTATCTTTCGGCAATGGTCTTGAGCCGTCTGATCGACCTGGGCACCAGTTTTACCTCGATGGTAAGAGCGATGGGTTCGGAAAGCCTCCCCTGGATATGAGCGTGATACTATCTTCTCCTTATCTGCTTCTCATTGGTGGCCAAGCCGTCCGATTGACCCGCGTTACCTATCAAGACAAGATTTTCCTATGGAAATAGAGGATGAGAATATCCCACTCAAGCCAAGCATCGAATTTGTGCAAAATGGACTAGCTCTTCATTATATCGAATAGCTTTTTAGCTCTTCTCCCTCTTTTTGTAAAAGAGGTTTAGTGCATTCCGACCCTTCCCATAATTAAGGTCATAAAAGCTCAGAGTGTCGGTGAGCTAGCTCTGATTATGCTGGCGAGCAAAGGCGTCGTAGCCACTGGGGCGTAGGTGTCTCGCAGTCCACCTAGTTTTACTCAGAGCTTATTCCCGAAAACCTAGCTCTTAGGACTTAACGTGAGAAAAGAGGGCAGGCATAGAGAATGTTTGCAGGATAAATGTACTCATATCAACCCCCGAGTGAGGCCCGACCCCCTACTGTTCACTAGGGTTAGATGTCATGAAGGATCGAGGAGATTTGATAATGAAACTGATAAGTAAAAAAGTGTGCATTTATTAGGGGTAAAAGTGATGTAGCTGCTCGATGTTCTAGGCATTGGTGAAGATTTCACCGTCGATGTTCTTAAGCTTGTAGGAACCTAGACAGAGCACCTCTGCAACTATGTTTGGTCCCTCCCACGACAAGGAGAGTTTGTGGTGGTCCTTGTTGCTCTGTATGAGGTGGAGGACCAGGTCCCCGACATTGAAGGCTCAGCCCCGCATTTGTCGGCTGTGGTACCGTCGCAACGCCTGTTGGTACTTGGCTGAGTAGAGGAGGGCAACATCTCGTGCTTTGTCCAGCTGGTCCATGGCATCCTCGTGGGATGCCTTGGCTCCCTGTTCATCATATGCCCTGATCCTTGGCGCTCCATGGTCGAGGTTGGTTGGGAGGATAGCCTCAGAACTATAGACCATGAAGAAGGGTGTGTAGCCAGTGGCTCGACTAGGGGTTGTCCTTAGGCTCCAGAGTATTGAAGGAAGTTTAGTGACCCAGCGTGCGCCAAATTTGTTCAACCTGTTGAAGATCCTAGGCTTGGGGCCCTATAGGACCATGCCGTTTATGTGTTCTACCTGCCCATTTGTTCAGGGTGCGCTACGGAGGCCCAGTCAACGCATATGTGATGTTCATCACAAAATTAGAGGAATTTCTTGCTAGTGAACTATGTGCCGTTGTCTGTGATGATGGAGTTTGGGACTCCGAAGCGATGGATGATGTTGAGGAAGAATAGTATGGCCTGCTCGGATTTGGTCCTGGAAATTGGTCGAGCTTCTATCCACTTTGTAAACTTGTCTATGGTGACAAGCAAGTGGGTGTAGCCCTTGGGTGCCTTTTTTAGTGGTCCAACTAGATCATCTAGAGTGCTTAGGCCGGTAGATAAGTCTGTCGAGCGTAGTATTGGCACCCTTCGCAGGTGCATATGATTTGCTCGGCATCGGCTACCGTGGTAGGCTAGTAGAAGCCCTATCAAAACACGTTTCCAACCAAGGTTCTGGGTGTGGCATGGTGACCATAGACCCCACTATGGATATCGCTCAGTAAACGCTTCCCTTGTTCAAATGGGATGCAGCACTGCAGGATCCTAGTGTGGCTTCGCTTGTAGAGTTCACCCTCCACAAGAACAAAGGACTTGGCGCGACGTGCGAGCCGTCGAGCCTCTGTCCTATTCATTGGTAGTGTGTCATAGAGGAGGTAGTTGAGGTAGAGCATCCTCTAGTCGACTAGAGGGTGGGGCTCTGTCGCTGGGTCCTCTTCGAGCTCCTTGACCTCAAAGCCGGATGTAGCTGATGGTTCGCTACAGACCATCACCGCCTTGTTCTAACTCCTTGTAGCAAACCGAGGGCTTGTGTTGGTCGCTAGCAAAGATGCCCATTAGCACCGGCTCTTGATCGAATGTTGCTTTTGCAAGCATGTTAGCCACCTCATTGAGATGCCTTGGGATGTGGTTGAGCTCGAGGCCATCGAACTTGTCCTCCAACCGGTAGACTTCTTGGTAGTACATGGTCATCTTGACGTCATGGTAGTTTGACTCCTTCATGACTTGGTCAACGATTAGCTAAGAATCTCCTTGAGGCATCGGATGCCCAACTCAATGGCAATGCATAGGCCATTGATGAGCGCCTCATATTCGGCCACATTGTTCAAGGAGGGGAAATGGAGATGGACCATGTACCTCATGCATACCCTGAGGGGCAACATGAAGACCAGCCCCACGCTGGCGCCCTTCTTCATCAGCGATCCATCAAAGTACATTGTCTAGTACTCTTGATCGACGACTACCGGTGGCATTTGGACCTCGGTTCATTCCATGATGAAATCGGCCAACACCTAGGACTTGATGGCTGTCCGCAAGGCATACACAATGCCCTGACCCATTAGCTCGAGTGCCCATTTCATGGTTCTTCCCATGGCATCCTGGTTTTGGACGACCTCACTGAGGGGGAAGGACGTCATGACTATCTCTAGATGTGACTCAAAGTAGTGGCGTAGCTTCCTCCTGGTGATGAGGACACCGTATAGAAGCTTCTAGATTTAGGGGTAGCGGGTCTTAGAGTCGGATAGGACCTTGCTGATGAAGTGCACAAGGCGCTGTACTTTGAGGGTGTGTCCCTCTTCTTCCCGCTCCACTACCAGGGTGGCACTGACCACTTATGTGGTGGCCACGATGTAGAGCAGAAAGGGTTCTCTCTCGGTAGGAGGAACTAGGATCGGGGCCTTTGTCAAGAGCTGCTTAACCATGTCAAGTGCTTCCTAGGCCTCGGATATCCATTCAAAGTGATCGGCCTTCTTCAGAAGTCGATAAAGGGGAGACCTCATTCGTCGAGGTGTGAGATGAAGCGGCTGAGCATGGCGAGGCACCCGTAACCCGTTGTACCCCCTTTATGTTCTGAATCGGGCCCATCCTTGTGATGGCTAAGATCCTCTCTAGGTTGGCTTCGATGCCGCACTCAGAGACAATGAAACCAAGCAGCATGCCCCTCGAGACCCCAAAAACACACTTCTCGGGACTGAGTTTGATGTTGTTCGCTTGGAGTTTTGCAAAGGTCTGCTCAAGATCGGCTACGAGGTGGTCAGCCTATTTGGTTTTGACCATGATGTCATCAACGTAGGCCTCAACGATCCACCTAATGAGTTTCTCGAAGCACTTGAGCATACAGTGCTGGTATGTAGCCCCAACGTTCTTTAGACTGAACAGCATTGTGACATAGTAGAACGATCTGAAGGGGGTAATGAAAGATGTCGCGAGCTGGTCAGACTCTTTCATCATAATTTGATGGTACCCGGATTATGCATCAAGGAAGTAGAGGGTTTCACACCCCGAGGTAGAGTCAACTATATGGTCTATGCACGGCAAAGGAAATGGATCCTTTGTGCATGCTTTGTTGAGACCCGTATAGTCAACACACATCCTCTATGTCCCACTCTTATTTCACCGCTCTGGGTGGTACACTTTTTTGATGAACGGGATTGGCTAACCACTCTAGGCGGTACACTTCCTTGATGAATCCGGCCACCAAAAGCTTTGCGAGCTCCTCGCCGATGGTCTTATGTTTCCCCTCATCGAAGTGATGTAGGCATTGTTTCACTGGCTTGGAGCCTAGGTAGATCTTCAAGGCATGCTCAGTGACTTCCCTCAGAATGCCTAGCATGTATGAGGGTTTCTACATGAAGATGTCTTTGTTGGCGTGGAGGAAACCGATGAGTGCATTTTCCTATTCATAGGAAAGCGTGGTACCAATGCGCACCATTTTGCCCTTGGTGCTCTCAGGGTCTACAAGGACCTCCTTGGAGCCCTCCACTAGCTTGAAGGACCCGGTCAACCGCTTGGGGTCAGGTGCTTCTTCGACGACCTCCTTCCTAAGGGCCGCGAGCTCTATAGAGGCGATGATTGCTGCGGTGTGATCACAACACTCAACCTCGCACTCATAGGCACGCTGAAAGGAGGTTCTGATGGCGATGATCCTGCCTAGGTCTGGCATCTTTAGTTTGAGGTAGGTGTAGATGGGAACGGCCATGAACTTTACATAGCATGGTCATCCTAGGATGATATGGTAGGTCCTATGGAACCCAACCACTTCAAAGGTGAGGGTCTCCGTCCTATAATTGGATGGACCCCCAAAGGTGATGGGTAGATCGAGCTGCCCAAGTGGTAAGGCCTGCTTTCCAAGCATGACACCATTGAAAGGCACTCCGATCAGCCGGACGTGCGCTTGGTTGATGCCCATGGCATTTAGCGCCTCGGTGTATAGGATGTTGAGGTTGTTGTCCTCATCCATCAGTACCTTGGTGAGGCGCTTCGTATCGACGATTAGGTCAACCATGAGGGGATATCTCCTCAGTTGTGGGATGCTCTCTAGGTGGTCAGTCTAGTTGAAGGTTATGGCAGATTCTGACCACTGGAGGAAGGCGGGTGTGGCCGGTTCGGTCGCATAGACCTCACGGCGTGCGATCTTCTGGTGGTGCTTGGAGTCATAGGCCTTCGATCCTCTGAATATCATGAGGCAACCATCCGGTGTTGGAAATTTGTCGTCCTTCTCCTCAGCGTCATCCGTGGTGGGGTCAGAATCCTTTCCGTGCTCCCCTTTGTTGGAGCCTCCAGACAAGAACCACTGCATGAGCCTACAGTCCTTGTACAGATGCTTGACAGGGAAAGCATGGTTTGGGCATGGCCCCTCGAGTAGTTTTTTGAAATGGTTTGGAGTGCCCTCTATGGGCTTCTGACCACCCCTTCAGTCAGCAGTGGCCATGAGCGAGCCCTCGCGTCGTTGCTCCTTGTTCTTCTTTTTGACAGGACGATTGGAGGTGCCTTCGCTGGCGTCCATGTCTCACCCTACCCTGCCATTGAAGCGATCAAAGATGGCTCCAACCGCTTCTTCACCCGAGGCATGGCTGGTGGTGATGTCCAAGAGTTCCTTGGTGGTTCATGGGCCCTTATGTTCTAGCTTATGAACTAGAGACTCGCAGGTGGTCCTGGATAGGAAAGCTCCTATAACATTGGCGTCAGCGACGTTAGGGAGCTCGTTGCATTGCTAGAGGAAGCACTGAATGTACCCATGGAGGGTTTCTCTAGCCTTCTACCGATGGTTCTTGAGGTCCTATGGGTTTTCAGGGTGCTTGTATGTGCCCTGGAAGTTTCCCACAAAGATCTCCTTCAAGTCCACCCAACTTTGGATTCTGTTAGACGGAAGGTGTTCCAACTAGGTTCTTATCGAATCGGCCTAGAATAATGGAAGGCTGCGGATAATGAAGTCATCATTATCCACACCATTGGCTTGGCAGGCAAGCCAATAGTCTTTGAGCTATAGTCTAGGGTTTGTTTCCTAGAGTACTTTGGGATATTGGTTGGTGGTCGGTACCTTGGCGAAAGGCAGTGTTGAGGATGTGTCGACCGAAGGCCTAAGGCCCTAGTGGGCCAAGGCTCAGACTTCGGTCCTCGCTACTGTCATAGCATCAGCCACAATGAGGGTGATAGCCACATCTGGCTCCCTCTCTCGAGTTGTCGTAGGCGCGTGTACGGGCGTCGAGGGTGTTGTGCGCGTCACAGTTGTGATCGAGACACTGATGCACCGGGACTGAGGTGTGTTGCCTACTTCCTTGTGGTTCTTGGTGGACCGACATGTCCCTACCAGGAAGCTCTGAGGGCGTGCGCTGGCTAGCGTCGAGCTCACATCATAGAGATAATAAGCTTTTGGCCTACTACGCCGTCGCACGCTCGAGCAGCGTGTGAATCTCACAGTGGGCCCAACAATCCTCGGGCGTCGTGGCCTCTGGAAGGCCATGTGGCAAGGCTGCCGCGGCGGCGATGTTCTGGCTCGCCCGGGTGAAGCGAGGGAGGGTTTCATCATCGGCGATGATCCTTCAGTTCACGTCATGGGCTATGGTGTGAGCGCACCCACCGTCTCCGCGGCGCTCGATCTCCTGATCGAGCTCTGCGCATTCCTGCTCGAGCTAGAGTCACGCTTCCTCGATCTCTCGGTGTTAGGCTTTAAGCTGCTCCACTAGCATATGTGGAGGGGTTGCTGTCTCCCTCTCGGCCTCGTCATCGATGTCGTTTGTTGGGGTAGCCTCCCCCTCGTGGACGCTTTCGACGTGCCCCTCGGGGGTACTCGTCATGAAGCATTTCCAAGAGGGGTGATGGCTTCCCCTACTGGAGTCAGAGCAAGAGGGCAACTCTGGCTCCTCTGCTAGGAGGTCATGGAAAGATTCTACGGTGTGTTCGATCACCCCCACAAATTCATTATTCATGGGAGGTGGGACCATGCGTTGTGCCACAAGGTGGCTAACGGTCACCGCAACATTGAGGAGACCGAACGGAAGCACTGTTGGGGTGCTTTGCATGAGGTGTTCTGGAGAGAGGGGTTCCCCTCTGGTGTGCCACGCCATGATGTTGGCGTCAGAGAAGGGAAGGTGGCATGGGTCCTCCCTGGATGGCTAGGGTCCTAGGGAGATGCCGAGCTGGTGCTCAAGCCTCCTATAGTTGAGGCCGATGGAGGGGAGAGGTTGGATGGCAGCGTGAGCCAATGCCAACTCTCCTCCCACTGTGATGATGAAGTCCAGGTCCCCGAAATGCACGTGTGCGCCTAGAACCCAACTGATACCATGGCTAGCCATCCATGGGCTGATGTTAATATCGGAACACGCAAAGGTCCCCTACCTGGCGCACCAACTATCGGTGTTTCAAGTAAATGCCAACAAGTAAATTTGTGTTATTGCGCATCTAGGCCGAATGGTGTGCTAAAAAGACACAAGGTTTACACTAGTTTGAGCAGAATATCCCTACGTCCAGTTCATGGCTGTTGCTCATGTTATTTGCACTAAAAAGTTCATAGTAGGGGTTATAAACGAGCGAGAGAGGGAAAGATCCCAAGCCACTGATGGAAAGGTCCAATGGGTGCTGAGAGCTGAAGGGTCGAGATGGCGACTAGAGGGGGGGTGAATAGTCTTTTCTAAAACTTAATTGCGTCGGCTAACCGATACAAATGCGGAATTAAGACTATCGGTCTAGCCAAGACTATACCCCACTATATATGTTCACTAGCACCTTGCAAAGATAACAATTATGCAACAAAGGTGCCGGGCTAGTTAGAGCTCTCCTAAACAATTCTAGGAGCAAGGTTACACAAACCTATGCCACTAGTACTTTAAGCAACAAGGAAGCTCCTACACATGCTAGTAAGCAAAAGCACAAAGCTAACATGCTCACTAGCAATGCTCAATAACAAGGCAACCAATGCCTAATTAGAGAGCTCAAATACTTAGCTACACAAACTAAGCAATGTGACTAACAAGGTTACTAAAACCAAATTAGCCACGCAAGGGAGCTACTTCTATGCTACACAAGCAAGAAGGTAATTAGCAAGGTACACAAGCTATCTAATTACAAGAGCAACTACACAAGCTTAATATGTATAAAAGTAATTGCAAGCTTGTGTAACGGGGATGCAAACCAACGGGAAGAATAAGGTTGACACGATGATTTTTCTCCCGAGGTTCACGTGTTTGCCAACACGCTAGTCCCCGTTGTGTCGACTGCTCACTTGGTGGTTCGGCGGCTAATTAGCATCACCCGCTAAGCCCGCACGTCGGGCGCCGCAAGAACCTACCCCTTGAGTGAGGGTAGCTCAATGACACGCTTTACTAAAGTTGCTCTTCGTGACTCCCGCGGGGCGAGCACAAGTACCCCTCACAAGCACTTCCCCGGAGCACCGCACAAGCTTCTTGCGGGCTTCGACGGAGACCACCACCAAGCCGTCTAGGAGGTGGCAACCTCCAAGAGTAACAAGCACCACCGGCTTGCAACTCGATCACCTAGTGCCACTCGATGCAACCTCACGATGCAATCGCACTAGAATCGCTCACTCACACAATCGAATGATCACTATCAAGTATGTGTGTGATGGAGGGCCCCCAAGCACTCACAAGCATGGACACTAAGTCCCTTGAGGTGCTCCACCCCAGCCATGGCCGAGGGCCACTTCTATTTATAGCCCCAAGGGCTAAACTAGCCGTTATCCCTTCACTGGGCAACGGTCGGGCCGACCGGATGCTCCGGTCGTGTTGACCGGACGCTGGACCTTAGCGTCTGGTCGCCCACAGACGACCACATGTCCTGGTTCCAACGGTCACTTGACCTGACTGGACGCTCCAGCTTCAACTGACCGGACGCTGAACCCCCAGCGTCCGGTCGTTTCCAGTAAGCTCCCGAGCATGACCGGACACGTCCGGTCGAACGCGATCGGACGCAGCCAGCGTTCGGTCACTCTCTAGCTACTGCTACACTCCACGTCAGCGCGACCAGACGCAGCCTGCCAGCGTCCGGTGCATGCAGATCCAGCGTCCGGTCAGTTGACCGACGCCAGCATCTTCTCCATTCTCTTCACCCTTGCTCAAGTGTGCTAACCACAAGAATTTGCATCCGGCGCAATAGAAAATAGGCATTTCATTTTCCCGAAAGCGCCGAATCCCGCCGAGCAAGCTCGGCGGGAGGGAGAGAGGGACCCAAACCCATCTCACCCCTGCAAACACCATTGCCTTTGTAAATGTGCCAACACCACCAAGTGTACACCAACATGTGTATGTGTGTTAGCATTTTCACAATCATTCTCCAAAGGATGTTAGCCACTCAACTTGCCACGCCACTCGATCCTAGCGACAATGCAAAGTTAGATCACTCGAGTGGCACTAGATGACCGATATGCAAACAAGTTTGCCCCTCTTGATAGTACGGCCATCTATCCTAAACCCGGTCATAAACTTCTCTACACACCTATGACCGGTGAAATGAAATGCCCTAGGTTATACCTTTGCCTTGCGCATTCCATTCCATCTCCTTCAATGTCGATGCAACACATGCACCAACATGATCAACAATGATATGATCCACTTCATATCATCACATGATCATATTGGTTCATCGATCTTGACTCTACTTACTCTTCACCGTTGCCATCGTCCATCGGCGCCAAGTCTTGCTCAAGCTTCACCGCCACGCGGTCCATCACTCCAAAGCCTTCGACTTGCCCTTCACGCTTGCAACCGGTCCATCAAGCCAAGTCTTGTCTTGATCTTCTCCACCTTGATCACATGACTCAATGTCATGTCTCATGTGCAATAAGCTCCTTCATCATCACATGTGTGAGCTTTGCAACATCTCCAAGCCATTTTCACCTTCATGGCATATGTTGCTCACACACATATACCTGTGGACTAATCACCTGTGTATCTCACATAAACACAATTAGTCCACCTAAGTTGTCACTCAATTACCAAAACCAAACAAGGACCTTTCAAGAGCCTGGTCGCTACTCAGCTATGTGTGATGTGATGTGTGGTGTCTTCAATTTATATGTCCCCTTAGTAGGGTGCCCTGCCTTCTCTTTTATAGACCAAGGGGAAGCAGGGATTACAAATGGGAGAAAGAAGAGAAACCAAAGGCAAAGGAGGTTCTACCAAGATGCTGGGTCTTCCTTTTCCTCTAAGCAGGTCCTGCTGACACGATAGACGGTGCTAGGGATAGCTCCATGCTGGGTGCAAGTCTGCTAATCCTGATAGGGCCATGTTGGGCGTTTATCCGCTGATGATGCCATGTTTTGGCTTTATCAGCAAGTGGTCACATCCCATCCTGCTCCAGCGGTCAATGCGATGGACCAGGGTGCTCATCCATGACCCTATGGGGAGCAGGCGGCGCTGAAAGCATCTAGCCCCCTAGTTGGGTTTTGGTGATTAATGACAATACGTGATTACTGTGACTAATGTGTGTTTTGCAGAGGCAATTAAGTTAGGTCACGGTAATGGAGATCGATTGGGCTATCATGGTGGTCATGCCCCTACGATGGGAATCATTTTGGTTTTCAAAGGATGGACTAGTTCTAAGTGTCGTTTGGTGTTGAGGAGATACTTAGAGTAGTTTAGGACTTTGTTTTTCCTTTGGTCGTACTATTAAGGGGGTATGGACGGGTAGCTTGACCTAGGTGAGTCTAGTGGGTTAGCTGTGGTGCACACTTGCTAAATCTAGCACTAGATAGCTCCTAAAAATCCCTTAGATCCATTGGAGCAAACTTCATTCATGTATGATCGAGAGTTAAAAGTGAATGGAGGGTCAAATGCTGACCGAATGCTGGTTCCAGAGTGACTGGACGCTAGCATAGAGTCTGGTCAGTTCATTTGATCAAGGTGAAATCATTTGGATGCGACCGGACACTGAGAGGTGAGTGACCGGACGCTGGGTGCCCATGTCTGATCGACTCTAGTAAGGTTCCAGAGAGGAAAAATCATGATCGGACGCATCCGGTCACAACTTAAACACTAGAGTTTGGGGAGAACTGACCGGAGCGTTCGGTCAACATGACCAGAGCGTCCGGTCACCCCGCAGAGGCACATAACGGTTTGTTTTTCAACCAAGGTTATAAATACTTCCTCCATTCATGTAAGGGGGTACTTTTGCTCATTCCTACAGCTGAGAAACACCTTTGACAGTGTCAAGAAGAGCAAGGTCCTAGTGAGGTGATTGAGATTTAAGAATCCCAAAGAGAGCCCTCATTAGTGAAAGCAAGAGTAGCAAACTATGCATCCACCCTTCTCATTAGGCTTGTCGTGGTCAAGTGAGAGTTTGTACTTGTTACACTTGGTGATCGCCATCACCTAGACAGCTTGGTGGTGATTGGAAGCTTGGTGATCATCCAGCAGAGCTTGTTGATGACCCAACTCAAGTTATGAGCGGTTGTGGGTGATTCACCGTGATGGAGTGTCAAAGAATCAACCCGTAGAGAGCACTTGATCCTTGCGTGGATCAAGGGGGAGCTACACCCTTGCACGGGTGCTCCAACGAGGACTAGTGGAGAGTGGCGACTCTCTGATACCTCAGCAAAACATCACTGCATTCCTCCTCTTTTTACTTTGAGTAATTCAATTCTTGTCATTTACATTCATAGAATTGCCATGCTAGAGTAGGATTGGAACATAGGTTGCTAAACTTTTGTGTGGTAGATCAATAGAAATACATTCTAGGCGCAAAGGGTTAATTGGGCTAACCATAGGACTTAATTATTGAAAGAAATTTAGAATTAGCCCAATTCACCCTCCCTCTTGGGTATCTTGATCCTTTCAATTGGTATTGGAGCCTCATGCTCATGAATTAGACTTAACCATCTAGAGAAAGATGTCTCACGGGGATAGACCCCCTCCTATATTTGAGGGGGATAATTTTCCATATTGGAAAATCCACATGGAGGCGTATTTAGAAGCTCTAGATGTTGGAATACTTAGAGCCACCTCACAAGGCTTACCAAAACCTTAGGATGCTACACACCTACAAGGCGATGAGGTGAATTACAAGAAATAGAATGCAAAGGCTTAAAACACCATCTTTAGAGGACTTTGTAAAGATGTGTTTAATTGGGTGAGAAACCACAAGGATGCCCATGTACTGTGGTCGGATGTTTGTGCGCTCCATGAGGAAACAAAGAGTGAGCATGAGGAACGCTATCAACTTGTCATAAAAAAGCTTAACTCTTTTGAGATGCTTTCTAAAGAATGTGCTAATAAGATGTACTCATGTTTGAATGTTCTTGTAGAGGAAGTCAATGGGCTTGGACTCACTCAAACGCAACCATCTGATGTTGTAAGAAAAATTTTAAGTGTCCTCCCCATTGATAAATATGGGTATATTGTGACCGTGCTTCATCAAGGTGATCTTTCCACCGCTACACCAACACAAATCTTAGGAAAGATCAATGCTCATGATATACATGTACATCACACCATAAGATGGCTCATCCTCTACTAAGAAGAAAGAAAAAGACTTAGCATTCAAAGCTAGCCAATAGAAGGGCAAAGCAAGGCTTGAGTATGAGAGCTCAAGTGATGATGAAATTAATGATGCAAGTCTTGCTCTCATGGTGAGAAGAACCACCAAGATGCTAAAGAAGCTCAACAAGAGTGGCATTAAGTTTGATGGCAAGAAGAAGAAGTTCTTCACTAGCTCTAGAAGGAAGCCAATCTCCAAGATGGATTGCTACAATTGTGGAGAACTTGGTTATCTAGCACACCAATGCACCAAACCCAAGAAAGACAAGTTCAAGAACAAGTACAAGGGCAAGAAAGATGACTCAAGCAATGAAGAAGAAGATGAGAAGAAGAAAACAAGCCATATAAGAAGAGAGATGGCAAGAAGAAGGACTTCCATAAGAAGAAGAAAAGTGGAAAGGCATACATCGTTGGTGATTGGCTCATGGACATTGATTCATCTAGTGGCTCATCCGATGATAGTAGTGATAACGAGAAGGTGGCCGCCATTGTTATTGACTCTTCATCATCTTCACCACCACTATCGCCATCATCCTCTACACACCTATGCCTTATGGCCAAGGGTGATCACAAGGTATCAAATGATGATAGTAGTGGTGATGAACATGCTAGCAATGATAATAGCGATAGTGATGATGATGAATATGAATCACCTTCTTATGATGATCTTGTTAAATTGCTAAATCAATACACTAAGATCATTAGAAAGAGTAGAGCTAAAAATGAAAAACTAGAAGCTAAGAATAATTCTCTTTTAGCTAAATGTGATATAGCCAAAAAGGCTAGTGTTGAGCTTAGAGAGGCAAATGATGCTATATCATCTAAACTCAAGGAGCTCAAATCTTCTAAGAAAGAGCTTAAAGAAAAACATGATAAACTTGAGAGGATACACAATGAGCTCATCACTAGCCACAACATGATAAAAGAAGAATATACTACTCTTAAGATTAATCATGATAATCTTGTCATTACTCAAGAATATTTATCCAATGAGCCATATAATACTACTAACAATGTTGTTAAGATTGATATAGCCACATCATATGATGATTTGATCATTGAGGGCATTGAGCAAAGTTCTGGTAGCAAGGGCAAGCAAGTGGTTGAGACCGATAGTTATGATGAGTATGTCAAGCTCAAGAATGACAATAAAAAGCTAAAGAAAGATCTTGAAGAGCTCAAAACCACTAACACCATAGTGCTAGAAACTCTTGATCATGATGGTGATTTGATTCTTGAGAATGAGAAGTTGAAAGAAGAGAATAAGAAGCTCAAGGAAGAGAAAATAATGATGCACTCAAGAAAGAGAACAAGAAGCTCAAATTGGAGAAAGAGCATCTTAAGATTGGATTGAGCAAATTCACAAGAGGCAAGCATCTTCAAAGTGAGCTACTAATGAATACCGTCATAAAGATGGATAGAAGTGGCATTGGGTACTTGGCAAACCAAGAGAAGAAGGCTCAAGCTCAACAACAACACAAGTCAAAGCCAAAGCCAAAGAGATGTTTTGAGTGTGGATAAGATCACTTTGCCCATGAGTGCCAAACTCCACCACCACAACCCTTGCCCAAGCATGCTAGACCTTTTGCTTTCAATGCTCACTACATGCTTAGAAAAGATTCTAGTGGAAAGATGAAAGTCATGTTCTTAGGACCTTCCAATAAGAATAGGCCTAAGAAAATTTGGGTAACAAAGTCACTTGTTGAGAAGGTGAAGGGCTCTCAATAAGTTTGGGTTCCTAAAGCTTGATCTCTTGTGTGTAGGTGAACTACAAGACCGGTGGAAGTTATTAGGTTATTGATAGTGGTTGCACACAACATATGACTAGTGATCCTCGTATATTCACCTCACTAGATGAAGAAGTAGATGGACAAGAAAGAATCACATTTGGAGATAATTTAAAGAGCAATGTTAAAGGATTGGGCAAAGTGGCAATATCAAATGATCATTCTATCTCAAATGTGCTATATGTTGCTTCATTGAGCTTCAACTTGCTATCCGTTGGACAATTGTGTGATCTTGGCTTCCAATGCTTATTTACCGAGAAGGAAGTTGTTGTATCTAAGAAGGATGATGATCAAGTGATATTCAAACGATTTAGATACAACAACCTATATCTAGTGGACTTCACCTCTAAAGATGCTAATTTAAAGACTTATCTATTCACCAAAATAACACTTAGGTGGGTATAGCATAGAAGACTTGCTCATGTTGGGATGAACTCACTCAAGAAGCTAATAAAGAATGATTTGGTGAGAGGGTTGAAGGATGTGAAGTTTGAGAAGGACAAGCTTTGTAGTGCATGTCAAGCCGACAAGCAAGCTGTAAATACTCATCCAACAAAAGCTTTTATATCAACCACAAGAGTGCTAGAACTCCTTCACATGGACTTATTTGGACCAACAACGTACAAGAGTTTGGGAGGAAATCTTTATTGTCTTGTGATTGTTGATGACTATTCAAGATACACTTGGGTATTCTTCCTTTATGACAAATCCAAAGTTGCATCATGCTTCAAGAAGTTTGCCAACAGAGCACAAAATGAATTTGAAGTAAAGCTCAAGAAGATTAGAAGTGACAATGGTAAAGAATTTAACAACACAAACATAGAAGCCTATTGTGATGAAGTTGGGATCAAGCATGAGGTCTCCACAACATATACTCCTCAACAAAATAGTGTAGTTAAGAGGAAGAACCGGACATTGATCACTCTTGCAAGAACAATGCTTGATGAGTACAACACTCTTAAAGCTCTATGGATGGAAGCTATCAACACCCCATACTATGCATCCAACCGCCTACTCCTTCAAAAGTTTCTTGGCAAGACACCTTATGAGTTGTTCAATAGGAAGAAGCTGGGCATCTCCTTCTTTAGGGTGTTTGGTTGCAAATGCTACATCTAGAAGAAGCGGCAACACCTAGGGAAGTTTCAAAGATGTTGTGATATTGGTTTTCTTGTTGGTTACTCATCAAAGTCCAAAGCATATAAAGTATTTAATCATGCCACCGGTTTGATTAAAGAAACATATGATGTGGAATTTGATGAATCTAACGGCTCCCAAGGAGCACTTGAGAATCTTGATGGTGTAGGTGATGAACCATTGAGGGAGGCCATAAAGAATATTCCGGTTGGAGACATCAAGCTTAATGATGATGAAGATGATGTACAAGTGATCAATCCACCTTCTTCATCAAGTGTGCCAAAAGATGATGAAAAAGATGGGAGAGTAGAAAATAAAGACACTCATGTCTCTCATAAGCAAATGGTGACACAAGCACATGATGTTGATGCTCCACAACCCCCCCCTCAAGTGGTTGATAGAATAAATTCACCTTTACTACAAGCTCATCCACAAGATCTCATCATAGGGAGTCTATCAAAGGGACTAATGACTCGTTCTCAAAAGCTTGCTTCATTCATTGAACATCACTTTTTTGTCTCTTGTTTTGAGCCTACCAAGGTAGAAAAAGCTCTTCAAGATCCGGATTGGATAAATGCCATGCATGAAGAGTTAAACAACTTCACCTGCAATGAAGTTTGGACTCTTGAAGAGCGACCAAAAGGTGCAAGAGTCATTGGAACAAAGTGGGTGTTCCGCAACAAGCAAGATGATCAAGGCATTGTTGTGAGGAACAAGGCAAGACTAGTTGCAAATGGGTTCTCTCAAGTTGAAGGTTTGGATTTTGGAGAGACCTTTGCACCGGTTGCAAGACTAGAAGCCATTCGTATCCTCCTTGCATATGCATCACATTATGACATGAAACTATATCAAATGGATGTGAAAAGTGCATTTTAAAATGGCTTTATTAATGAACTAGTCTATATTGATCAATCTCCCAGGTTTGAAAACCCTAGATATCCTAATCATGTTTATAGGTTGTTCAAGGTGTTATATGGGCTTAAGCAAGCCCCAAGAGCTTGGTATGAGCGCCTTTGAGATTTCCTCATTGAGAAGGGCTTCACCATTGGAAAGGTCGACACCACACTATTCACCAAGAAGCATGATGGACATATCTTCATTTGTCAAGTGTATGTTGATGATATCATCTTTGGATTATCAAATAAAGATTATTGTAAAGAGTTTGGTGAATTAATGTTGAAGGAATTCGAGATGTCAATGATTAGAGAGCTTATATTCTTTCTTAGTTTTTAAGTCAAGCAAATAAGAGAAGGGATTTTCATCTCTCAAGAAAAATATACAAATGATCTTCTCAAGAGATTCAAGATAGATAAATGTAAGCCAATAGACGTCGGGCGAGACGGAGTCTGCCCTTAGACGTCAGGCGAGACGGAGCCACTCCTCGGGAGTCAGCTTGAGGCGGGGCCCATGGTCTCGGTGGACGGACGAGGAGTGACTCGGTAAGCGGTGTAGTCGCGCTTTTGATCACGTGGATGAATCAACGTTGATGGTCATTAACTCTTCTTCGGATACCTAATATTAATCCCGGACAGGACACGAGGAGAAAAAGTTACCTTCAAATTGCGCCGTTCGTGGGCTTTTTTATTTTTTATTTTAAGCCAGGGAGAAACAGCTCCAAATAGACCGTGTGTTAGCATGCGTGGTGTTGGTGGTGCTCTTACATGTACTGAACACCTGAACTGAACGTCACTGCTTCGCTATCCGCCTCTTCCCACTTCTCTGCAAGTTGCGAACCAGCTTCCCGAATCCCGAGTACCCGGCACCAAGTTTCTCCCTTTCTTGGGAAACAAGACTGATGTGGGGGAGCAAATAGTCGTGGACGGCGATTAGCCAACCGACCGCCGTTTTGACCTCACAACTTTGCCGTCCCCGTGTTACAAGCCTGACCATGCCTACCGTCCCGTACTCCTCTGAACAACATTTTTATTTATAATTCTTCCTTGAGCAACTGTAGCAAAACAAATTCGAATCAAATTTAGCCTGTCACCAATTTTATGAGATGACGGGAATTGCGAACGAGAATTGTAAATTCAAATCAAATTTAGCCCGTCACCGATGCCAGACCAGCACACCCCAAATTGGCAAATTCCCAACCCGGACTCGGTTCTAGTGGACTGCAGCCCCTCAGCGCGAACTGAAATTCCACCCCTTCTGCTTTGCCGTAAACGCGGTGGAAACCACGCAACGGCATCTCCAAAATCACCCAATCCCGTGAGCGCCGCCTGCCCGCCCGAGCCCGAAACCACGGACGCGCCGCACCGTCTCGGCTATTTCCCCCCCACGGCCACTCGCCGCCGCGGCGTTCCCTTCTCCTCATCACAACAGAGCCAGAAAAATCTCAGAACGAATCTCTAGTGGTTCGACCTCGACGCGACCCGCCTTCCTCCCCTCGCTTGGATCCGGACTGCCCGGCCCCTCCGCCCTCCCATGCGCACGGCGCCGCCGCGGCCGACATGACGCTCGCCTCCCTCGCTCGCGCCCTCGGCCGGTCCGCGCGCTCCACCCGGCCGCGCCAGGTGAGTCTCCCCCCTCTTATCCCTCCTCCCTTGCCCTCTATCCTCTTGCGCTCATCCGCCGCGCTCCGGTGGGGAACGGAGGTCTGACCTTCCGCTGTTACTTTTAGGGTTTCCAGCTCGGTGGCCTCCGGCAGCCGCCCGCGCCGCCGCTACCGTCGCCTGTCCACGGCGGTGAGGGCGGGGCGATAGGATTTGTCCGCAGTTACCTGACTGCGGCCTCGTCGGCAGCTCTTGGGAAGCCCGCTGCGGGCAAGACTGTGGATTGGAGATACATCCTCGCCAGCCCACAGTTCCGACGCCTCTTCTCGGACGAGTCCAAGAAGAGTACGTTCCTCGTTTTGGTGAGATTATTATCAATGGGTTGGTGGCTCTGGTTCTGAAAGGGTGCTCCTTTTCTGATTTTAGACTACGAGAACTACTACCCGAAGGGTAAGAAGGAGGTGCCGAAAGGAGATGGAAGTAACAAGTCTGAATCGAAGCGTAAGTTTCCCTCGTGCTTCACTTGTTTGTGTAGAGGAGGGTAGCCATAAGCCATGTTATGGATGCAAATATCATAGCTTTTCATGCGCCCATAGTAAATAGAATTGGTGCATATATTTGACTAACAAGATGGACAACTAACATGTGATTTGTTGATTTACTTTTTGCTGCAACTGCTTTGGTGAATTGTATACCAGTTATATAATTTATGAATAGCTCTTGGAGTAGAAATGTATAATGATTTATGCATGCTGTGCTTCGATGTGTAGTTTTGTGACATCACTGCTTACTATTTCACTTTTAATGAAATGCAATCTTGTGGTGCTCAGAGGAATCCAATACAGAGGAAGGATGGAATTTCCAGGAGAACGCTATGAAACACCTGCAGAATTTCCTTGCACCTCTATTGATTCTTGGCCTGATGCTATCATCCATGTCATCTAGCACCGCAGACCAGAAGGAGGTGATTACTTTCCTACTTTGTTAACTCTGCTGGGAATAGTTCTGCAAGTCGATAGTTTCATTTGTTCCTTTTTCTGGTAAGCTATGTTTGTTGGGCTATGTTTAGTCCCCTAAGAACTGGTAATCTATGTATGTTTTATCTGTTCACACTTGCATAATTTGTTTGTCAAACTTCAAAGAAATGGAGGAAAAAGACTACACCACCATATAGGCTTTAAAAGGCTAGTCACTGTATTTAACTCTCTGCCCCTGTCATCTCCAGTCAAATTTCCAGGATTAGTAATAAGCTACGAGAAACGCCAAGGAGTAGGACTGTAAGAGACAGAGACCTTAGAGACAGTACACTATTGCAGAGTAACCTTTGTGTAATTTACTGGCCTAAATTGAAATTCTTTTCATTGATCCTCTTGTGCCGATGCATGGGGGAATTGTTAGTTTGCTACCATTTGCTTTGTGCTTGAAGTTTTCTTTCCTAGCCTTTGAGTGTGAATGCAATATTGGGAATTAATTGTTTTATGTAACTGAAAACTGTCAAACAATATCGTTTCATGTAAGCATATACATTCCCTTCTAAGTGTGCATACTAGTATAATGGTTCATTACAGTATCTTTTGTATCAAACATCTGCAGATAAGCTTCCAAGAGTTCAAGAACAAGTTACTAGAACCTGGTTTAGTTGATCGCATTGTTGTTTCAAATAAATCAGTAGCGAAGGTCTACATCAGGAATTCACCTCATCCAAAGAGCCAAGGCCAAAATAGTGATACCCATATTTCTACCACTGATGTTCCAGGCAAGCCTGCTCCCAGCAGATGCAAGTATTACTTCAATATTGGTAGTGTTGATTCGTTTGAAGAGAAGTTAGAGGAAGCCCAGGAAGCTTTGGGAATAGATCCACATGATTTTGTCCCAGTAACTTATGTTGCTGAAGTAAATTGGTTCCAAGAAGTTATGAGGTTCGCCCCAACAGCATTTCTTGTTGGTCTGATATATTTTATGGGAAAAAGGATGCAAAGTGGTTTCAATATTGGAGGTGGTCCTGGCAAAGGAAGAGGAGGAGGTATTTTCAACATTGGAAAAGCTACAGTGATGAAGATGGACAAGAACTCCAAAAATAAGGTTTGTTATTTCTTTTCTTACGTCACTCATTTTACTGTTTCACTTGGTTCTATTTTTGATATATGATAAAAACAATCTGGCCCAAAATGATTTTTCATGCACAGGCTAAATCTTGACCTCTGATAACTCCAATTGCTTAATGTTGTGGTAGCTTTATTTACCCTTCCCTTAAGAAACAAAGCAAGCTACAAGAAATTCCTAGATGTGTCTTTTCACTAATGCTTACTTTTCTGTTGGTCCAGGTGTTCTTTAAGGATGTAGCTGGTTGTGACGAAGCAAAACAAGAAATAATGGAGTTTGTGCATTTCCTCAAAAACCCCAAGAAGTATGAAGATTTGGGAGCTAAAATACCCAAAGGTGCTTTACTTGTAGGCCCTCCTGGGACAGGGAAGACTTTGCTTGCCAAGGCTACAGCAGGAGAGTCTGGTGTGCCATTTTTGTCTATTTCTGGTTCAGATTTCATGGAAATGTTTGTTGGTGTTGGACCGTCCAGGGTACGAAACTTGTTCCAAGAAGCTAGGCAGTGTGCTCCTAGTATTGTATTCATTGACGAAATCGATGCTATTGGTCGTGCAAGAGGACGTGGAGGTTTTTCAGGTTCAAATGATGAACGTGAGAGTACTTTGAACCAGCTGCTTGTAGAGATGGATGGATTTGGAACAACTGCTGGTGTTGTTGTTCTTGCTGGGACAAATAGACCTGACATCCTCGATAAGGCATTATTAAGGCCAGGAAGATTTGATCGCCAGATAACAATTGACAAGCCAGATATAAAGGGTCGTGACCAAATATTCCGCATATATCTTAAAAAGCTTAAGCTGGACAGCGAACCATCATTTTATTCACAAAGGCTAGCTGCCTTGACGCCTGGGTTTGCAGGAGCTGACATTGCCAATGTTTGTAATGAAGCTGCTTTAATTGCTGCGAGAAGTGAGGAAACTCAGATTACCATGCAGCATTTTGAGTCTGCGATTGATAGGATTATTGGTGGTTTGGAGAAGAAAAATAGGGTAAGAGATCAGTAGTATAACCTATGAAGCTGATTTGTGAGATTTGTTTCAATGTCTTACTTTTGGATCCTAATTAACTTGGCAGCCTTCTTTTTCTATGTAATGTCATTCTTTTTGTGCATGTAATTACTTTTATTCCTTATTCTGTCCTCTGAGCATGTTAACCCTTTTGCAGGTCATTAGCAAACTGGAGCGTCGTACCGTTGCTTACCATGAATCTGGACATGCCGTTGCTGGATGGTTCTTGGAGCATGCAGAGCCTCTTCTGAAAGTTACAATTGTTCCTCGTGGAACAGCTGCTTTAGGCTTTGCACAGTACGTCCCAAATGAAAATCTTTTGATGACAAAAGAGCAGCTTTTTGATATGACATGCATGACATTAGGTGGCCGAGCTGCAGAGGAGGTACAGTTTTCTTTATTCATATCTTATTTTTGCTGATGCTTTATTATGATAAATAGCCAGGATTCATGGATGTTTCTCTTATACTGTTAAATCTATACTAACCAATTCAAGCCATTATAATGTTTGAATAGAGTGAATCAACTGTTATTTTGAACTTCCTACATTCGACAAGGACAATAATTATAGCCTGCTTCGTTGATATTGTCGCCACTTAAATTATGACCAGATCATGTGAATATGGTCATAGTTGTCAATTTAGTAGAAAATATATAATTCATTTGGTAACTCAGGATACTGCATCATGTAAACTTCTGATTGCATTTTAAGGGGACCAGAAGACGATAATATTTTCCATTATCTCCTCTGCCCATGTGATAAACACATCGATACCATTACATTTATCAAATTGGTCGCCATCTAAATATTGTATTCTCAAGTTATTACTCCAAGACACCGTAGAAATAATAATCAGTTCCCTATGTTCTAATGTCTTATGTTGGGATATCCGTTTATTTCACAGTAGTATCCATAGTTTTTAAGGCGTCGCCTAGTCGTCGCCTTGGCGTCCAGGCAATTTTCAAACCTGGGCGTCGGGGTCGCCATGACCTTGAGGGATATGGCGTCCGTAGTCGTCGCCTAGGCGCGATTTGGCGTCCCTTTTGCGCTGGGCGGGCTTCGAATCTTGGATGGCGCAGCGCAGGAGCAGCGCGCAGGCGGGAAAAGGAGCAGGGTTTCAGTGCGCGGGAAGTCGAGGGGAGTTCCGCGCGCAGGGAAATCGCGAGCCTACACCCCCTGCGGGGCCATGACCCCAGGCCAGCACGTCAATTGAGAGAGGGGAAAGGGCGAGGGTGGTAGGGAAAGAGGGAAAAGGGAAGAGGGTGGCCGGCGCAGCACCTGGAATACACGGTGGTGGTGCGCAGCCTCTGTCCAGCTGCTCCTGCTCCATCGATTTGTGCTTCCTCCGCCGCTGCCGCCGATTCACCCCACTGATTCGTTCCTCCTTCCGATTCTCCATCGATTTGCGGCTCCGATTGGTGCTTCTGTACGGTTCTCTGTCGATTCGTGCCTTCAATTGATTCTTCCTCCCTCCGCTCCATCGATTTGTGTCCCCGTCTGGCCCGTCATCGCAGGCTCGCGGCACACAGGTAACTCTTCCGCTCCTGCTCTCCACTGTAGGCCTCTGCTCTTCTCCTTGGATATGCTCTGCCTTTAGGATTGCTGGTACATGGGCTCTAGGATTGACAGCAACAAGGTATGTTTGTGCTGCTCCATAGTAGGTTATAGTATGTGTATGGTGTCGCCTCGCTGCACGCCTTACTCGCCTAGGCATCTGGAAGGGGGTGGGTCGCCACGCCTCGCCTTACCGCCTT
Source organism: Miscanthus floridulus (assembly GCF_019320115.1). NCBI lineage: Eukaryota > Viridiplantae > Streptophyta > Magnoliopsida > Poales > Poaceae > Miscanthus > Miscanthus floridulus. The sequence goes on along the minus strand of NC_089595.1, from coordinate 91,361,381 downwards.
AAAAACTATGGTATTATCACCAGAAATTGTTATAAGCATATTGTTGAAAGGCGCTAATTGAGCTTTGTTTCAGGTTTTGATTGGCAAAATCTCAACTGGTGCTCAGAATGACTTGGAGAAAGTTACCAAAATGACATATGCACAGGTCGCCGTGTATGGTTTTAGTGAAAAGGTTGGGCTTCTATCCTTCCCTCAGAGGGATGATGGTTTTGAAATGACCAAGCCTTACAGTAATCAGACGGCATCCATCATCGATGATGAGGTCCGGGAATGGGTTGGCAAGGCCTATAAGAAAACAGTTGAATTGATAACAGAGCATAAGGAGCAAGTTACACAAATTGCAGAATTGCTGCTTGAGAAGGAAGTCCTACACCAGGACGATCTAACCAGGGTACTAGGAGAACGTCCATTCAAGGCACTGGAGCCAACCAACTACGACCTGTTTAAGCAAGGTTTCCAGGATGATGATGACAAGAGCCAAGCACCAGCAGAGAACACCGAGTTGCCTGATGATTCATCTCCCCCACTTGGTGAGGTTGTACCCACATAGTTTTTTTTTCCTCTCAACGTTAGAGCTGTACATTGAGTGCTCATTCTCGATAGATTCTTGTTTGTTGTTGCACCATAAGAAAACTGTATAAATTAGCGCCCTCGCTGATTATGCCAATGTGGAAATGCATTTGGATTTTCACAAATGCATTTGGATGCCTTGGGCTCTTCATGGCATCAGCAAATGTTCTGAATCGTGTATTTGAATGTTTTGAAAGATTCTCTGACTGGGGAGTTGGCGCAAAAAGTGTGCTTGTCCTGTCTGAAGGCTTGGCTGTCTTTAGCTGGTAACGACAGTGGCTAAGTTAGTGCCTGGAATCTTTGTGGAAGCTAATATAAAGTAACAAGCCATTGACCTTTGAATTTTTATCAGGTAGCCGGTGTGCTTACTTTGTTGGACAAGCACAAACATATTGGACAAGGTTTCTGCATGTATACCACTCCTTTCGTCCTAAAAAAAAACTTAATGTTTTGGGATTTTTAGGACAAATTAGTGCTCAACTACCCTTATTTATTGAAGGTGAATCATACCAATTAAGCAATAAGCTTCTCATTAAAAAGGAATGCATGGAGTCATGCAGATCACAATTTCAAGTTGATATGGGCCCAATTTGTAGTCCAAAAGTTAAAACATAAGTTTTTGGGGATATATTTTTTTGAATCCTAAAACATCAAGTTAAGTTTTCTAAGACGGAGGCAGTACGTGAAGCTTTGTAAATTTAAATGACACCAGGCATCACCAGGAGTAAAGTCTTGCCCGGACGCTTTCTTAGCCTGCGCGCTAGTACACTAACAGCCCAACCAGCTTGTTTCCTATACCTTCATTCTTTCACGGTTAAAAAAAAAAAAGATAGCGACGTGTCCAACTCACATGGCCACCGCGGATTTCCTGACCGCTCGCCTTCTCGGCGCGACCACCTCCACTTCCTCCGCCCCGAGCCCTTCCCCGCCTCCGCGACGCCAGGCTCCACCGCTGGAGTCGCGCCTGCCGCCCCACTGCCCTCATCGTCAGAGCCGGCGCCGGCGTCCTCCTCGACACCTCCTCCTGCAGCTGAAGACGGCGAGGGCGTCGCGGCCATGTCGTACTTTTGTGCCCGCGTCGAGGCTCCTCCCCGAATCCAATACAAATCATCCTTCATTTGGAGCTCCCGTGTCTGTGTCTTATCCGGTTCTAATACGAATACCTAGAGCTGGAACTTGGGTCGTGCCATTCGAGGACGGGCCATGGCACGCTCTTTTAGCATGGCCCAAAGCACGGCACGACACGCACACGAGGGCCGTGTCATGCCTAGGATCTCGGCACGACAGGTTACATGGCCCGACCTATATTTTGGACCGTGCTTGGGCCCGCACGGCACGAAAATGGCACGTACAAACATCTACAACTCTACGAGGCAATTTCCTTGGCCCTGGTGCCCCTAGCAGAAGAAGCTCACGCGCGACCAAGTCAGTGGTGCTCTTCGCTCTGCCACCTCCCAGCCCCGATCTTGCCATCGAGGTGGTTATCGAGTTCCTCAATGTGCCTGACATGGTGGTAGTCGTCCACTAGAGTGACGCGCATGACATGTTGCAAAAGCGTATATTTCTAATGCTTCAGATGTTTCAGAGATATGTTGGAAGTGTTTCTTATTAATGTTGCAAAAGTAGATCAGGATGTCACATACCCCGTTCGCGTGCCCTTAAACCCGGCTTGATCTGCTTATTTTTTCATCTGGAACAATGTTTTTCTCTAACAAATTCCTCCCGCATTCCTCCAAACCATCCAGATTCCTCCAGAATTCAGACAAACAAACAGGCCCATACGCCCTTCATACTAAAAAAAATAGTCGTTTTGGACAGTGACACGGTCTTCAAAGTATAACTTTGACTTCTTGTTTTATAAAAATATTTATCGAAAAATGTTATTATGTATATTTTTATGAAAGTATTTTTTTTCAAGACAAATCTATTCATATGGTTTTCACATTTTCAAACTCAACAACTTAAAAGTTATTCATGATTTATATTCCCAATGTTTGACCCAAGCCTTGTCGAAAATGATTTTATTTTATTTAGTACGGAGGGAGTATGTTATAATGACTATATATTTATGTTGTAAACGTTTGTTCTAAATGTTTCATCTGTTTTTTTTATATATAAATTGCAAGTATGTTTATTTAGATGTTGCATATGTTTGACACATACGTTGCAAGATTTTCATCTAGATGTTGCATATACTTATAATGGCTTTCAAGTGTTTTGCAAGCATTTTAGACGTGCGTTGCAAGTGCTTCATCTGAATGTTGAAAAATAGATTGAGCGTTGCAAAGCGCGTGAGAAGCTGAGGAGGCCCGAGCGGCCCCCGTGTGCGGTCGGGCGGCGCGGGCGACGTCCAGACGGCGCGGCGCGGGCCTCGCGTGTACGCGCGAAACGCAGGCATGGGCGGGAACGTGCTGGCGCGAGGGTGGGCGTGGAGTGCAGGCGCGGAGAAAACAGAGTGCCGCGCGGGCGTCCGGATGTTGTAAAGTTTTGTAATTTTTGGGTATGATATTCACAAAATGCAGTACTAGTCCTACAACGATGTACGTACGTATGGTGAAGATAAAAAAAAAATGTATTTGGCTGATGGCCAACAGCCCAGCACTATGTAACCATGGCAATTTGAATGCTACCCAGTACCAGCGTGCGTGAGCTACCATGGCTTGAGGTCTCTCGGCGGGCCAGCCGTCCAGTTGAGGACCGTCTGTCCGTTCCTCAAGAAGGCATCGTCGCCGTGCGGGAGCTTGCGTGCGAGCCCGTTGAGTATCTGGTGGAACGCGTCGCCCGGCTGCGCGGGCTGCGGGAACAACACGGCGCGCTTCATCGCCGGACTCGCTAGGAGCCGCTGCTTCCTCAGCACCACCTCCACGGGGATGGACGTCAGGATGGTGTCCAGCCTCGGGACGTCGTCCTCAGCGATGAACACGCCGATGTCCGCCCACGGGATGGCGTCCGCGAAGGGCAGCACGATGTCGTCGGCAATGACCACCGGGATGCAGCCGAACACGACGGCCTCCACTAGCCGGGGGCTCCAGGGCGCCCAGCCCAGCGGGCACAGGCAGAACACCGCCCGCTGCATGTCCTGGTAGTAGGTCGTCGGGTGCACCGTGGAGATGTCGAACAGCGGGTTGCTCTTGAAGTTCTCCCACACGGAGGCGCGGGCGCCCCTGGCGTAGTATCCGCCCTCGGGGTCGTTGCCGGCGTCGTAGAAGAGGCCGCGGAAGTAGACGAAGATGGACCGCGGGGTGGCCGGGGGCAGAAGCTGCGCCTCCATCTTCCACGGCGGCGCGTACGGCGGGATGGTGATGGAGCCATCCTTCAGGCACACGTGGTTCCGCTGCCCGAACGTCTGCACCAGCGTGGCGCGCCGGAGCACGGGCAGGATCCCGCGCGCCATGGCCTTCTCCTCCTGGAAATGGAAGCAGGCCCCGAAGTCGTGCGGCGTGACGAAGAAGTGGTCGGCGCCCTCGGACCTGTTCCAGTACGGCCAGCGCTCGGCGATCAGCCGGATCGCGCTGCGCATCATCCGCGGGGAGTCGAAGGGCATGGGGTGGCCGGAGGCGGTCAGGTCGCAGGTCGTGTACACGGGCGCGTAGAACCAGTCCGCTTCCTCGGGGTCCAGGGTCCGGACGGCGCTGGAGAGGAGGGACCGGTGCACGAAGATCTCCGTCGCGAACATGTGCGTCAGGCAACGCGGGTCCTTCTCCACAGGCTCCGTGTTGTATTTCGCTGGGAGGTCGTACACGTAGACCTTGAGCTTGCCGACAGGGTCGTCTTCTAAAACGTCACCGCCAGTGCCTGCGTTTTATTGGGTACATAATGAAACCCTTGTTTGAAGCATGAGAATTTTATAGGATAGGAGAATACACCGTTTCTTTAGAGATTCCTACGCTCAACAAGAAAACAAGCCAACCAGGGACACAAGGAACGAATCTAGGATAAATGATGGGCTAAAAGTTCATCTTTAACCTTCAGCCTCTTCTTTTTAAAGCAGTTATGCTAAAAATTCTTAGAAGGACTCTTAGGGGCTCCATGGGATCAACGAGCCAGCGGCGGTAGGGGGGCTTGAAGTCCGAGTTCAGAGCCAAATATGATGTGTTGCTCGTCGGATATCTCACGGAGGAAGGATATGGCCTTTTTTTTTTTGATAAAAGCTTCCACCCATGTAGTCTTCCAATTATGCGTACTGAATACTATAATGGAAGAATATAAACGTTTCCCCTTAGTAGAACGGCCATCTTTAAGCTATTATTATATATAATCAGTGCTAAGCACTCTAGGGCCAGAACTTAAGTTTCATACAGAAATGCATCACGGTCCCTACTCCCTTCAGACAAAAAACTAGTCTGCATTTGAGTTTCATGACATCTTGAATGATTTACTGAATGGAGGAAAAGCACAACCAAAAGAGAACCGCACCTGAGATCCTCTCTGTATGGTGGCCATGCATCAACTCCTGCGCGTCGGACCCATGGAAGAGCACTGCTGCTGCAGTGGTGGCGGCAAGAATGGCGATGAGAAAGATCGACCTCATCTTCGTGATGCCCACAAGCAGGCTCTTGGCAGCACCTGTGACTCCTCCCCAAGCCTGCCCTTGTCTGGTCTCACATTGTCATGATCTAGGTAATCACTTAGTGTAGTTAAAGAAGAGATGAAAAGCAGGGTGGAAGCTTCTCTGCCAATTATCCTACCAAGAAGCGTTTGGTGAAGAGGTGAGATGGAGCTTTCCTGGGCTTCCTTCGTTCTTCCTCCTCCTTACCTACACACTAACAGACATCACACATCAGGAACGACGACTACGGGCCATGTGTGTACTTCAAAGGGAGAAAGGGAGGAGCAAAGAGGGGGTAGGAAGGCTGCCCCCCTGCTGATATTTTAACATTTTCCCAATGCCTCACTCCTTTTTCTCCTACTTTTCTTATATATATATTTTTCATAAATCATTGCTAGCAGGTGGCTGAAGGGCGGGCCTGGTGCAAGCGGTAGAGACTTACCGCCTGTGACCGGAAGGTCCCGGGTTCAAGTCGTGGTCTCCTCGCATTGCACGGGCGAGGGTAAGGCTTGCCACTGACACCCTTCCCCAGACCCCGCACAGAGCGGGAGCTCTCTGCACTGGGTACGCCCATTGCTAGTAGGTGGCTGAGCTGTAAAAGAAATTTCACAATTTTCTCTGTCTTTATTTATCTGGTGCTTTGTGTCAAATAGCCAGGATCCATGGATATGCTTACCAAATTTCTACATATTATTACTCTAACAAATTTAATTTAATAGAAAAAGCTTTATTAGAACGAATCAATTGTTATTTTATTTTAACTTGGTTACGAGGACGTTAACTATTGTTTGCCAAGCAAATATTTCTCTACTTATTAGATACTCATGATTTCCTCCTGAATATTGTCACATAGTGGCAACAGAATTCTGGTTTATTTGGTAAAAGTACTTAATTATGTAAAGACTTGATTTCATTTTAGTCGAATCGTTTGCCTTGCACTAACTTCCCTCATGTTGCATCCATGTCTTTCGTGTATTTGCGTCGAACCTTTTACAATACTACCGGAGTTCCAATGGAAGTGCTTTATAAGCATATTAGTGGAAAAGCTCTAATTTATGGTTTGTTTCAGGTGCTCATTGGAAAAATCACTGTGAGAGAGATAAACTCTGAATAGTATATGTTTTTGGATCACAGATTACAAGGGATTACAATATATAGGCAGGAGAACTCAAGGGTTCAAGGTGTGAACACAACCTGGGAACCTAATTAACTCATACTAAATAGCACAAGTGCCTAGCCTGGCGCATGGCTGTATCCAGAGTCCAAGGTGCAGGCACAATAGTCTAGGAGGCAAACATAACTTGCTAACATCCCCCCGCAGTCTGGGCATCGGTGCAGCGGACGTTCAAACTGGTTCTAAACTCTATGAAGAGCGAAGATGGCAATCCTTTGCTGAAGATGTCGGCATACTGAGAGGTGGTTGGAACATGAAGAACTCGAACAGCACCAAGAGCAACATGTTCCCGAACAAAATGAAGATCAATCTCGATGTGTTTAGTCCGCTGATGCTGGACTCTGGGTTGGCGGACATGTAGATGGCGCTGATGTTGTCACAGTAGACCAATGTAGCACGCTGCAAGGGGGACTGTAATTCGCTGAGAAGTTGGCGCAGCCAGAAAGCTTCTGCAACAGTGTTGGCAACGGCGCGATATTCAGCTTCGACACTGGATCGGGACACAGTGTTTTGGCGTTTGGAGGACCAGGAAATGAGGTTATCACCAAGGAAGACCGCATATCCAGAAGTGGACTTGCGAGTATCCGGGCAGCCGGCCCAGTCAGCAACAGAGTAGGCGACCAGCTCATGTTGGGATGAGGGGCGGAGCACCAACCCCAAATGTAGAGTCCCGCGAACATACCGAAGGATCCGCTTGAGGGCAGCCAAGTGAGGTTCCCATGGATCATGCATGTGGAGACACACTTGCTGAACAGCATAAGCAATGTCCGGACGAGTGAAAGTGAGGTACTGAAGAGCACCAGCTAGGCTGCGAAAATCAGAGGGATCCTGAACTGGGTCACCACTTACTGCATATAGCTTTGGATTGGTGTCAACTGGAGTAGAGCAGGGTTTGCATTCAGTCATACCAGCCCGGTCAAGAATCTCCATCATGTATTGTTGCTGAGACAAAAGCAGACATCCATCCCGGTGCTGAACTTGCATTTCAAGAAAATGGTGTAACTTGCCAAGGTCCTTCATGTTGAACTCACGCTGTAGGGCAGATATGATGCGACGGAGGACAGCTGTGGAGGAGACAGTGAGGATGATGTCATCTACGTACAGCAGCAAGTATGCTGTGTCGGCACCATGATGGTAGATAAATAGGGAGGTGTCTGTCTTGGCATTCACAAATCCAAGTGAGAGAATAAATGTAGCAAAGCGACTGTACCATGCCCGAGGAGCTTGCTTGAGACCATAGAGAGACTTGTTGAGTCGACAGACATATCCGGGATGAGTGGCATCCTCAAAACCAGCAGGCTGTGCAGAAAAAACAGTTTCAGACAGGGTAACATGTAGAAAGGCGTTCTTTACATCGAGCTGGTGAACTGGCCATTCGCGGGAGAGGGCGAGGGAGAGCACTGTCCGAACTGTGGCGGGCTTGACAACAGGACTGAATGTCTCGTCAAAGTCGATCCCCGGGCGCTGAGTAAAGCCTCAAAGGACCCAACGAGCCTTGTAGCGCTCTAGGGACCCGTCAGCCCTAAATTTGTGCTTGAAAATCCATTTACCAGTGACAATGTTGCCTTGAGACGGTCGAGGAATAAGCTCCCATGTGTTGTTCTAAAGGAGAGCAGAGAACTCTTCTTCCATGGCAGCCCTCCAATTGGGATCAGTAAGGGCACTACGGAAGCTACGGGGCACCGGTGACAGTGTTGTGCTGTTGTAGACACTAGGAAACTGGTGACCAGCTTTGGCGCGTGTTGTCATGCTGTGATTGTTGACGGTGGGCTGCATAGACACAACGCCCTTTGGCAGAGCCGGTGGGCTGGAGGCAGCCGGTTGCGGAGGAGGAGCGGCTGCCTGGCGCCATGAATACACCAGCAGTGGTTGAGGCCTAACGGGGGCTGCTGCAGGAACGGATGGACCTGGGGTGCCAGGGGTTGCAGCAGCGCCTGGAGCTGCAGCAGCAGCAGGCGTAGATGGAGCGGCCTGCCGGGCTGCAGCAGCGCCTGGAGCTACAGCAGCAGCAGGTGTAGAGGGAGTGGCCTGCCGAGCGCCTGATATTGGTGAAAGAACCTTGCCCGGCACCGGAGTGGCAGCTGCTGTCTCGACAGCTGCACCGTCACTGAATGCCACACGAGGACAGTCCATGCAGGGTGCTGATGGTGTGCCGACAGGGGGTGCTGCACGTGGCCGTGCAGGAACACCAACGGAAGTACCTGTAGAAAATAAAGGTAGTGGTGCACTGGGCATGGGATCAGCATCATCAGTTAGAAAATCGAAGTCCGCTGGATTGGGAGGAGTGGGCTGCTGGGAAAGGGGGAACGAGTTCTCATCAAACACGACATGTCGAGAGATGAGAACACGATTGGTTTGAAGGTCGAGGCAGCGGTATCCTTTATGGTTGGAGGAATAGCCAAGAAAGATGCACAAGGAGGATCGAGGTGCAAGTTTGTGGGTGGCTGTGGTGGAAAGGTTAGGATAGCAAGCGTAGCCAAAGACGCGAAGATGGTCGTATTAGGGCTGAACACCAAACAGGACAGAGTCAGGTGTGGAGGAGTGAAGGGTTTTGGTGGGTAGGATGTTGAGAACATGTGTGGCGACGTGTAAGGCTTCAACCCAGTATGAAGGGGGCATGCAAGCTTGAATAAGAAGGGAGCGAACCGCATTATTGATGGTGCGGATCATGCGCTCAGCTCGCCCATTCTGAGATGAAGTATATGGACAGGACATGCGAAGGTGGATGCCATTGGTGAGGAAGAAGGAGCGGGAGATAGAGTTATCGAACTCCCGGCCATTATCACACTGGATAGCTTTTATAGCAGTGCCATACTGAGTGCGAACATAGGCGAGAAAGTTAGTTAGAGTGGTAAATGTGTCAGATTTGAGACGAAGAGGAAACGCCCAAACATAGTGGGAATAATCATCGAGTATAATTAAGTAGTATTTGAAGCCAGAAATACTAACAACCGGGGAAGTCCATAAATCACAGTGAATGAGCTCAAATAAATTAGAGGCCTGAGAAGATGATGTTTGAAACGAAAGACGTGTATGACGCCCTAACTGACATGCATGACAAATGGAACCAAGTTCTTTAGTACAGCCAGGAATAACAGAGGTGACTTTGGACAATGTGTCACGACCAGGATGGCCAAGCCGACGATGCCAAAGTGCAGGTGAGGAATCAGCAGCAAGGGCGGTGGCGCCGGGGAGATGTAATGGGTAGAGGGGCCCGGAGCTATTGCACCTGATGATCACCTTGTGAGACTCCAGATCCTTCACAGAACAACCAGCAGGGTCAAATTCAACAGCACAATTATTGTCAGTGGTAAACTGACGTACTGAAATGAGGTTTTTAATGAGGCGTGGTGAAACAAGAACATTATTGAGGGACAAGGAATCGGTGAGAGTGGTGGTGCCAGTGGCGGTGACAGGAAGTAAGGAGCCATCACCGACAATGATAGAAGAAGGAGAAGGATACTGTGAAGAGTTAGGGTGTGAAAGAGTGCGAGAATCAGAAGTCATGTGGGAGGTGGCACCTGAGTCAAAGTACCAGTCGTTGTTCGGCGGCTGCTGTAGTGTCATGGTGCTGAAGGTGGAAGCAAGGGATTGCTGATCGAAGGCCGCCGAAAGACCGGTTGGAGAGGTGTAGAAGCCGGGAGGAGCCGAGGTGCCGAAGAAAGGCACAGGAGCACCCTGCTGACCGTAGAAGGCAGCAGGAGAGGCCTACTGTGGGTACTGCTGCTGAAACGATGCTAGAGGGTGCTGCTGCGAAGCCAGGAAGTCTCCCTGTTGTGCCAGCAATGCCTGCTGGTGTGGTGGCTGGGTGGGTGCACCGCGAAGCAGAGGATGCAGCCCGGGGACAATGAGCCACGGGTTGTAGAGGGTGGGCCAAGACCCGCTCGCCCCTTGGTTGGGTGGAGCAGCCGTGCCTGAGCCGCCGCCTTTGCCGCCCCTGTGTCCACTGTTGCCGCCTCGGCCCCGAGCACCGCGACGATTGTTTTTGCCACCAAAGCCGCCCCCTTTGCCACCCCCAGGCTCGGTGTTGGGATGCCCAGAAAACTGCTGGGAGGCGGGACGAGGGGACGAGGAGCCGCTGCCTGTGCTGGCGATGAGAGCCGTGGGAGGAGACGGAGTCGGGGCCCCCATGGTAAGCTCCTCGAGAGTGAGCTCGTCGCAAGCCTCCAAGAAGGAAGGGAAGGGACGGCTGCGTCGAATATGGCGGCCAACGGAGACAAACCGCTCATTCAAACCTCGGATGAGATTGAGGACAAGGGAGCGGTCGCTAACGGGTTCACCCAGATCAGCGAGGTTGTCGGCGGTGGTCTTAAGAAGCTTGCAGTAGTCGGTGACAGATAGGTCCCCTTGGACAAGCGTGCGAAGTTTGGCGTCAAGAATGAGAGCGCGCGCCTCCCGGTTGCCGAGAAATTGGCTCTCAATGGCAAGCCAGGTGGTACGGGCAGTGTCGCCTTGGTCGCCGCGATGCCGGACAATGTCGTGGAGATTGTCGGAGAGGGTGCCATAGAGCCAGGAGCGGACGACGCAGTCCATGCGTTCCCAGACTGGCGAGTTCAGGGGACGATCATCATGAAGAACATGGCCCTGAAGGGAGTACTTGCCCAGGGCGAGCAGGAATTGCTCGCGCCACCGAGCAAAGCTGCCGGAGGTGACATCGAGAACGACGCGGACAAGATGACGGATGTTCTGGACGGCCACAGCTTGGGCGTGCAGGTGAAGAACAGCAGTAGCCTCCTGAAGAGCGATGGCGACCTGAACTGAGGTATGAGGGCCATCGAAGAGGGAGGACGCGTCCTCGTCGCGGTCCTCTAGCGGATCTTCAAGGTGAGGGTCGGCAGCGGCCCGCTCCTGGGCCGCGCGCTCCAAGGCGGCGTGGACACGCGTAGCCGCAACGTCGCGCTCGTGTGCCGCGGCGGCGGCCTCGGCTTCGGTCTCTTCGACGTGAGCGAGAGCGGCGCGACGGGCGGCAGCCTGGGCGGCGCGGGCGTCCTCCTGGCGCTTGCGCTCGGCCTCGTTGTGGGCGGCGCGGGCGTCCTCCTGGCGCTTGCGCTCGGCCTCGTTGTCAGCAGCAGAGGGGTGAAGGGAGCCGGCCATGGCGGAGAAGGGAGGGGCGGCGCAAGGGGCAGCACGCCGGAGGCGGCGACGCTAGAAGCAGCACGTCAGAGAAGCGGAAGGGAAAACGGGTGTTACCCGGACTCGTGATACCATGTGAGAGAGATAAACTCTGAATAGTATATGTTTTTGGATCACAGATTACAAGGGATTACAATATATAGGCAGGAGAACTCAAGGGTTCAAGGTGTGAACACAACCTGGGAACCTAATTAACTCATACTAAATAGCACAAGTGCCTAGCCTGGCGCATGGCTGTATCCAGAGTCCAAGGCGCAGGCACAATAGTCTAGGAGGCAAACATAACTTGCTAACAATCACGACTTCTTGTTAGAATGACCTAGTACCTAGGGTACTTAGGCTAAGAGGAATAGCATTTTTTTTATAAAGGAATAGCTTTTGGTCACTTGCTAAGGTTGCCATTTGTTATTTCAGTGAAAAGGTTGGGCTTTGTATATCCTTTTCCTCAGAGGGATGTTGGTATTGAAATGGCTAACATTATGTTGGATTTTGATTGGGCTTGGCCCATTTATTTCTTTGTATGTGAACTATGCACCTCAGGAGCTAACTCATGTTACATGGAGTGAATAAAATAAACACAAGAGCAAGGCTCCAAGGCATTTTCTGAACCTTCATTTGGCTATAAAATGTGATAAAGATATAATTAGAATTGCAACTAATTTTTCCCTACTTCCGTTCACCAGTTCTGATCAGGAATTATAAATTCTCAGTGTTAGTTCAGGTAGTTACTTTTATGAGCTAATCCTCTCTTGAGGACATGAACTTGTAGTCTGTAGATGATTTACTAGCTCAATGTTAATTTCTCTTCTTTTGCCTTTGATTATAATCTTGTTGGGTGGTGTAGACTCATATTTCTTCCATTTGAGGGTGGATTTAATGTGAGGCTAAGGATTTTAGTTCAACGAGCTATTATATATTTTTATTGAAAAGAAGTATGTGCCAAAAATATTCAAAGCCCTGATTTTATCGATCTATAATATATTTTTATTGAAAACAAGTATGGCCCAAAAATAATCAAAATCCTGACTTTGTTGCTTTTCTATGTAGAAGCATAATCTCATACCTTAAAAAGTTTGGGAAACAACCAGTAACCGGAGCACAACTCAAGAAGGAACTAATCCCTCTCACATTCCACAAGAATTCAGATTGTGAGTTAAATCTAGGCTATGAGAATACCAATGTAGTTCATACCACGATGAGGACCACGCAAACCAGTTATCGCTCGACAGGTTCGTCAACAGCACCTCCAGCCTTGGGGTCGACCAGAGGATCTCCCTGCGGGTGACAGCGAGTTCTCGCTGGACACATGGGGTTAGTGACATTGTGACTTGATCTTTAATTCAATTTGAAGGCTGATCTTGATGTATTCAGATTAAGGGGAAATATGTTTGTCTCATTGCGTCACTTCTCAAGTTTTGTACACGCTATATTTGATCCATGTTGGTAGGATCATTTGGAACCCAGGCAGGGCTGCTAATGTTAGCATAAATCATTTCCTGTGAAGTGAAGTAATAAACGAGAGCGGACAGATAGCATTGTAAGAATGTGTAAAATTTTGTTTGGTGCAAAAAAAAGTGCCAAGCGTTCATATTATAACTTGTTATGGATTTGATTCTATTCATGTTGTACACATAATTTCTTAATTGTTATATCATTTGAATCTATTCTTTTTTCCTCTATTAAGATATGTCTTACCATACACACGTGCGTGCTGGACGTGCATTTCCACTAGTTAGTGGAAAAGCTCTAATTTATGGTTTGTTTCAGGTGCTCATTGGAAAAAATCTTGACTTGTTGTTAGAATGACCTAGTACCTAGGGTACTTAGGCTAAGAGGAATAGCTTTTTTATAAAGGAATAGCTTTTGATCACTTGCTAAGGTTGCCATTTGTTGTTTCAGTGAAAAGGTTGGGCTTTGTATATCCTTTTCCTCGGAGGGATGGTGGTATTGAAATGGCTAACATTGTATTGGATTTTGATTGGGCTTGGCCCATTTATTTTTATTAAATTAGATACTAAGGCCCATATTAAGTACTAGGTGCAATAAGATTGGATTCCAAATTAAAAATTGACTAAATATTGACACAATTAAATGGATGACTATTGCATGCACATGCTGTCAAGTTGAGAGAGAGATAAAGAGGCAAAAGGCTTGCTACACTTGCACGAGCGCGTTGAGCTGTGCCATGGTGTGAACGCGGCGCACACAGACTTGCTATCAGGTCAGTTTGCGACAACATGGTTTCACACCCCAAAATTTTAGTGTAAAAATAAAATTTATTTTAGAAATTTCTTAATTAATTTGACAGATTTTTTCCATTCATGCAGGTTGCATTTGATCTTTATAAATGTAAATGGTTTTAAGTATGTCTAGGAGACGAATATCTCTCTCCAAGAAATTTTCTATCTTTTTTCTAGAATTTAATTCCTTTACCTTGAGCTTAATCTTTTTATTTGAAGTTTCCATCAATCTTTTCATGATTTCAAAATAATTTATTTCAGTTCTCATCGTTCCACCTATCTCCAGTAATTTATCGTGGATTTTTTTTTGCGCTTTGGACTATTTTTTCATGATATAAATGGGTGAAGGGACTATAACACCTAAAAAGAGGGGTGGGTTTGTGAATAAGGCAACTTGAAAACTAATGCCCAACTAAAACTTACTTCCTCTGTTGGCTTCAAAAAAAACTTACTTCCTATGTTCGAAATTCTAAGTCGGCCTATGTTTTCTAAGTATATTGTTGTTGCTATGCATCTATACATAGGCTATGTCTAGATATTTAATAAAAATTATGTGTCTAGAAAAGTTAGAACGGTATAATTTGGAAGTGAAGGGAGTACTTATCAAAATCTACCTAAGATACTATCTAGGAATGGAGTACTTATCAAAATCTATGTAAGATACTATCTAGACATGTACTACGATTTTGATAAGTGTTGCTACTTCTAATGCAAAAGATTTTTGCACCCTAGGTTCAAACCTTATCAACTAACCTAGCGAGCTAAATTAGGAAAGATAAAGCACACACCAGGAATGCAAATAAATACCGAAACATAAATAAGTTAGAGATGCAAACTCCGGCATCAACTTTTCCGAGGTATTGAGAAGCTTGTGTTTCTAGTTCTCGTTGGAGCCCATTGGAAAATTGCCTTCACAAGGGCCAAAGTCCCGGTCGGATAATTTCATAGATTGTCCACGGGCCTTTCCCACACACAAGTGATTGTCACTCACACACAGAGCCGCTCGCCGCTCGCGGAGCGCTACCAAACATGCTCTTAATTTTTTATATAGTCACTTTGCTAGATATTGGTAGTGTGTCAGGAGCGTGCTAATTTTCTGGATTAAAATATACCATAATTAATATTTTTTCTAAACTTCTTAAACCTTATAGCACATCAGACAGTATGCATCATCGATGATGAGGTCAGGAAGCCAGTTGGCAAGACCTATAGGAAAACAACTGAACTGATAGAGCACGAGGATCAAGTAGCCCATATTGCAGGATTGCTGTTTGCATTGAGAGTTGAGAGGGAGGTTCAGGACGATCCAGATCCGACAAGGGTAATGGGAGGGCCAGCTAAAGGCTGATCCAAAACGTTCCGATGTTCCATTGCGGGCCCAGGAAATGAGAGCTCGTCCAACTCAAATCTGACATGCTTCCTTAAATCAAATGAGTCGTTGATTTCTGCCCCGAAGGCTCTCACTATCTTTTGTCGCAAGTAAACCGACGTTCTTCATGAATGGCATCCGCCTGGGGGCCGGGTTACATGCTTTGGTACTCAGATGATGCCTGCTGTGTAACATAACCTACTACTCCCTCTGTTCCAAATTATAAGTCGTTTTGACTTTGTTGGTTCATCCATTTTGCTATGTATCTAGACATATTATTATATCTAGATGCATAGTAAAATAAATGTACTTAAAAAAAATCAAAGCGACTTATAATTTGAAACGGAGAAAATACGTGGAAGTGGAAATAAACAGATGAAAAATGTTTTAGGGTCTGCTTGGTTCTTTCACTAGTATCTTGCCTTGCTTGGATGGGCAAAGAAACCAAGCAGACTCTTAGCCTTTTGATATGGGAACCGAGTGGTCTACTTTGTTGGACAGAGTGTCCTAATCATCTACCACATTCCTACGACATGTTCTCTAGAAGATTGAAATGTGGCGTATGCATAGTCAGCTTCGGCTACTGCTGACACTCCGTCCAACTAAATAGCATTTTGAAACGGAACTGCGTTGTCAGAGAAGGAAGAGAATCATCTCACCCGAGCGACCATGAAACTTGGTAAAGGAAAAGATCGCCAGCACAGGAAATGAGCAAGAGCAACTGCTAACTATCTCGCACACGAGTCATCGCTCTCGATAAAGGTTGTGTCAGGCCGATCGAAACCAATGCAAGGCGCAGCAAGGCTGTCAAGGATGATCGGTTGCCATGCCTTACCTTCCTCCAGGTCACGTCCCTGTTTAAAAGTCCTTTTGGTTTGCTTGTGCATGCGCAGTCCCTTAGCATGTCACCTGAAAGCCTAAAAAGGGCTCAGAGCCTCAGACCTGTCACCTGTGGATATCTATCTCCGCTCGAGGTCGCTTGTCACTCAAAGCGAAGAACTCAACCACTGCTGATTTAACAGATTTTTTAGGGGTTGGTGGAGCCCCTAACAATAATAAAACGTCTGGCAAGTTTTCAACTGGTTATTCATAAACCAAACGTTCTTTTAGGAAGTCAAAATTTGTCTGAAATTTGATCATGATCGTATCTCAGCTAATGTTGGCTACAGATACAAATGTCGTTCGTAGCCAAAGAATTTGTCACACTCCCAAGATGCTTTTAGGTGGGAAGCAGATTTATATACGGTCCTTCGTATGGAAATAATTAGAACGACTTAATAACTTCTTAGGATGCTATATATATTAGTTATATAGTCAGCATAATTGCTACATGTCTCAGTAGGATTTTAATATATGAAAAGTAGGACTATAATTCTGCTTGATACAAGTCGTACTAGATCTAAACGTTACGATATCTCTAGGATTTTATTTTTATCTCTAACCATACATATTTATACTTCTTGCATTCTCCCTTGGTCCCAGCAGCACTACGCCAGATTTGCATATCACTGCTGGCCTCATTACTGCTGGATTTGTGAGGATCGATAGTGATGTACCTTCACTACCGGTTATGAGCTTGAAAATGAAAAAAATGATTGGTGCTGGGCTAAAACCGGCAGTGAAGGACCACATCACTACAGGTTTTTAACTTAAACCGGCAGTGTTTTGGCGAGCACTCATCACTGCCGGTTTAAGCCAAGAGCCGACAGTGATTGGGCACTATCACTGTCGGTTCTAGCCAAGAACCGACGGTGACAAACCTACAACGCAAAAAGGCTGCAGCCGTCCTCTCCTTCCTCCTCTCTTCTATCTCGAGAACAGAGATGCGCGTTTGGACCCTTCCCTTCATTGTTGCAGCTGCTCTTCACCATGAAGCTAGTGCTTGGATTTTAAAGAATAGCTTGATCTTTTTGCTTTAAGATCAGTAACAAACATCCACTTCTTTGATTTTGTTACTTAATTAGCTTCGTTTTGATGGCTACATTGCTTGATTCTCATTCTAGTTCTTTCTTTATTCTAGAGAGCACTTTTCCAATTGAATATTTGTGCAAGACTCAAATTATGGTGAATCCATCATCCAAAAGGTTGGTGTCTATTAACACATTTAAATTCCTAGCTAATTATTCCATGGTAGTCAAAATCATCATTGTTAGTATATGATGCTATAATTAGTTCTTAGAAGTAGAGTAGAATAGTTGTTCTTCAATATTGTGCAATAATTATTTTTTACTACGATTTTCAATTTACAGGGTCAGGACTACCAATTTCAATTTTTCAATAATTAGTGTACAATAATGTTTTCCAAAAATGGTACTTTCGAGCTATAATTGTTGTTCATGAAGTTTGATTTCTTATTAATTCTTTGTAATTACTGTCTCAGTATTTTTTTGTGCAGAGATAGATCGAGAGTGGATGCATCTGTCCTGAATGGACAGGCGGTACATGCATGGCGCCAGCCAGTTTATCATCGATGCCAAAGCCCATGCTGGGAATGGGAACCATGTCTTCTGCCCATGCAAAGATTGCAAGAATCATAGAAACTTTCGTCAAATTAAGTCTATACGATCGCACTTGATTACCAGGGGGTTCATGCCAAACTATACGATATGGACTATACATAGCGAGGTTGGTGTGAATGTTCTGCAGGGAAACGATAATGATGTGGACATGCCTAACGTAGCCATCCATGATGCTGACGAGGAACCCGGTGTCAACACGGAACCTATGGCCGCAGTTAATAATGTATTTAGGAACACGCTAGCTGACGACACCGAGGATAACGATGGCATTTCTCAGCTGCTACGTAATGTAGAGACCGGATATCTTAGTGAAAGACAACTGAGAAAGCTAGAGAAAATAAGACAAGATGGCAAAACATCATTGTATAGGAATTGTCCAATGAGCAAACTGGAAGCCGACATCATACTGTTAGAGTTTAAATCGACAAACGGATTGAGCGATAAAGACTTCGATCAGTTGTTAGGTATAATATGGAAAATGCTCCCAAAAAAAAGAGTTGCCAGAAAAGACATACTTGGCCAAGCAAATGATCTGCCCCATCGACCTCGAGGTTGAAAAAATCCACGCGTGTTCCAATGATTGCATATTGTACCGTGGAGAAAAATACAAAAACTTGGACAAGTGCCCCAAGTGTGAAGCTCCACGGTATAAGAAAGGACCGTCAGATGAGGGTACCAAGACCATAGGAGGTCCCATAAAGGTCGTTTGGTATTTCCCTATAGCTCCTCGGGTGCATAGGCTGTTTGCATGTGCAAAGTCAGCAAAGCTGTTGCTCTGGCATGGCGAAGAGCGTAAGAAAGATACAATGATGAGGCACCCCGCCGATGGGCATGACTGGAGGACTATCAATACTATGTTCTATAAGGACATCGGTGGAGAGGTAAGGCATCTTTGGTTTGCTTTGAGCACAGATAGGATGAATCCTTTCGACCAGGTTAGAAGCAATCATAGCACCTGGCCAGTGACGCTCTATATATACAACCTTCCACCTTGGGTCTATATGAAGCGGTCGTACATCCAGATGCCACTACTGATCCAAGGGCCAAGACAACATGGGAATGACATCGATGTGTTTCTGAAATCAGTGATCGATGAACTAGTGGAGATGTTTGAAAAGGGTGTGCCGGATGTTTAGGGCGAGTACAAAAAAGTAACATGTCACGATCAAGGGAGTACTTATCGCTACAATCATCGACCTGCCAGGTCAAGGTTCGTTGTCCGAAGAGAAGACAAAAGGCTATACTAGATGTGTCGAGTGCCTGGACGACACCGATGCGGTAAATCTACCAAATAACTCAAAGATAGTTTATATGGGACACCGTTGGTTCCTACCTAAGGATCACCCTTACCGCAGGAACAGAAAAGATTTCAACGGTACTATTGAGAAACGCTTAGCTCCAAAATATCAAGACGAGCCAACGATACTTCGAGAACTCAACAAACTAGAGGTTGTCCTTAGGAAGGGGGACAATGCAGTAGCAGCGCCTGATGGGAGCATTTGGAAGAAAAAATTGGTTTTCTAGAAACTACCTTACTGGCCATTTCTAAGTGTACGCCACTGTCTAGATCCCGTGCACATCACTAAAAATGTGTGCGCTAACACTCTTAACACCTTGATGGACACCAGGGGGACATTGAAGGATTCACTAGCCACACGCCTGGATATGCAACACTTGAGAATCAGGAAGGAACTGCATCACATGGAGCTAGAGAATGGCCAGTTCGAACTTCTGGTTGCGTCATGGACATTGAAGAAGGAAGAAAAGCATGTGTAACACCCTAGGTGTTTGCCACCAGTTAAGCAATGTGTTTGAGCTCAAACGTGGCATATTAAGTGATGATGAAGATGTCAAGGTCAAACCTATGAAAATGAGCCCGAACCTAAACTTGGATATTGCACCCTTGCTTTACATATAGGCCCTTTTCAAGATATATGCTTGGCTAGTGTTATTGGAATATCTTCATGTGTCTCACATCAATACCCATCTATATTGATCCATGGAAAAGTTTCGTGAAGTTTGGAATCAAGAGGTCACATGAAATGACGAGTTATGTTCTTGCCTGGATTATTTTATAAAGTGAATAGAATTCTCGATCGTCAACCAAATCTTACAACCATGCCCAAATGACTCTAGATGAACTCTACAACAAAAGTCATGAAATGTTCATGTTGAGCAAATGCCAAGAAAATGCTTCAATGGATCACGAAGGATAATTTAAGCTTTATCGAGACCCTACTTTGGTCAAAGTAGAACTATAGCTTCTGCACCTGTTTTAAGGTTGGACATTAAATAAAAGTTGAAGCTCATATTATGTAGAAGAAACTTCGTTTTTGGAGTATACCATGGATCGGCTCGGAACTAAGTCTAGCGGTGGCTCAAAGTTGGAACCTGCTGCTGATTTCAGCACTTAGAAATATTCTAAGTCTAGAAATTCATTGCCATCGGCATTGACGTCTCGCGTTCTCCAAATTTCGTTAAGTAACTTGACTTGACCCCAAAATGGAAGTTGGAGCTAAGTTCATGGAGAAGGGCATGTAAAAAGATGGCACTAGTTTGACCTCGTTTTCACCATCAATTTGAACGTTTGCTTGTCGCTGTCAATACGCTAACACTAGCAGTTTGTGGCTTAATTACCCGCTGTTGAAGAGCTCTAATGACCTTGGTCTCTAAATGAAAAATGAAGAGCAGTTCACGGGCTTCAAACTTTGTTTTAGGCCCAATGTCCAATTCGCACCCGAGACGGCCGAAGTCGGCTCCCCACCTCACCCTCACCGTCGCCCGCCACCTGTTCGTATTTTCGCCTCAGTGAACGACGTGTGTTGTGGACGTGGCTGCCATGCGCCCTTGCTCTCTATCGCGTGCCCCGTGCCTCACTCGATGTAAT
This sequence comes from Miscanthus floridulus, assembly GCF_019320115.1. NCBI lineage: Eukaryota > Viridiplantae > Streptophyta > Magnoliopsida > Poales > Poaceae > Miscanthus > Miscanthus floridulus. The sequence goes on along the minus strand of NC_089595.1, from coordinate 91,340,940 downwards.
GGAGCACCAGCATGACTCGCCCTCACTCCCTTGGCCTTTCCTCTACGCTCTTGCTCGCTCTCGGTGTCGTGCGCTCACGCCAGAGCTCGCCCACCATGGCCGCCACCGCCAAGCTTCCGTGCCGCCGCTGCTCTCTCTCCTACAGCCCTCCTGCGTCTGCACTGAGTGTCGCTACGCGTCCAACGCCTCACGCCGACCCTCCCGCGCCATTTTCCAGTCACCACGGTCGTCGTATCGCCGTCGCCACCCGGAGCAACCGCCAGCGTTCCGCCTGTGCATGCGGCCAGGCCACCCTGGCCCGCCTCCAGCCAATTTGAGTAGCCCAGTGTGTGCGTGCGAGTCCCCTGGTCCTCCCCGCCACTCCACCGCCGCTGTCGATGCCCACAGCCGGCTAGAGCCGCGAGGCGGCCGCTCCCCTGCTCCACCGTCGTGAGGAAGGAGAAGGTGGACCACGCGCAGAAATAGAAGCTTCTCCAGGGGGTTAAGTGAATAGACAGTGACTCTAATGAATAGTGCAGTAAGGATATATTTGTCGAGTTTAATTTGTGTAAATTCCAGGGACCTCGATGCAAGATTTCCTTTCTCTGATTTTTGCAGATTTGAATGCTCCACTTTGAAAATTCATAATAATCCATACAAAATCGTAAAATAGAAAATGAGGACTTTTTAGAATCCTTGTAAAATTGTATATGCAGTAGATCTATAATGTGGCATGTTTTAGCTTAAATATTTTCCTGTAAAAATAGATCTATGCAGCTAGGTTCCTGTTACTTGCCATGTCTTGTCTTTTTCATAACTGCAGTTTTTATGCTCAAATAAATGTGAAATTTTTGTGAAGTGCTACTAAGGTGATTGTTGTTGTCTGGTAAAAATTTCAGGTGTTTAGGATTTATAGTTTAAGAGTTATAAAAATAACAAATGTCCTGTATTGCTTTGCTTCTACTCTGAACAGTTCTGCATGTTTGAATTAATTGGCTCAGTTAAGTTATGAATCATGACTTGGTGAAAATACATGAGTTGTGGTACTTTTCTTAAGCTTTCCAAAAAGTTAAATATCATGATTTTTGGCTAAGTAGATCTTGAGTTATACTTTCTTAAATCTCTGTGGCTGTTTCTGCCCAAAACCAGAGAGGGTTTCCTTGTTCTTGTTGTGGGGCCTTCTTAGTAGTAGAATTAGCTTTAGGTGTTTACAACAAAGTTGTTTAGAATTTGCTAAGCTTTCTGAAAAGTCTATAATCACATTTATAGTACATGTATAACTCCATTTATAGCTGTTTAAAGTGGCATGTCAGTTTCTGTCTATGTCTTGGACAGAGAGGCAATTATTGGATTAGTTGACCCTTCTAACTGTAAAATCATCTTAATATGAGAATAACAAAGTTGTAGATAATTCGTGTATCTAGATTCTGTTAAAAGTTGGTGGTATTTGGCCTTGTGGTTCGTGAGTTATGCCTGTTTAAAGTTGGGTTTCAGAAATGACTGCTTTCTGTCAATTGTGGACCAGTTTCTGTAAATGGATATATTTGACTTAGTTAACTTAAGAATCATGCTAAGATGATTAAATATGAATTGTAGAAAATTTCATAAGCTTTCCAGATTGTCTTGTTGCATGTCTTTTGGATTAGTACAACTCCTGTTATGAGTAAAATTAGCTGCTGCTGTTTGCAGCCTTGACTCTATGATTGCCGTGAATAACTGGTTTGTCTTGAATGCTTATGTGATGCATCTTGTGTTACCATTCATCACATTCATACACATGCATCTTGCGTCTTATCTAGGTGCGCTAGATGAACCACATGAAAAACGTGATGTTGGAGCCGAACCCGAAGACGGTGTATGGTGGACCTATCCCGAAGGTGGAAGGACTGGACAAGTGCTAGGATGGGAGATGCTCACTTAGCGAGTGTCGTCTAACTAACACTGACTCAGTGTGGGATCCCAAGCAAGCCCCGGAGCATTCTAAGTCTCCTACTTTATAAAAACAATTCTTTCTATAAATATGCGTTTATATATATTGTTGCATTAAGTTGTAGGAGTTGATTGAAACCGTTGATGCATTTATTACTATCCTTGCCTACCTTATTACCTATTTACCCTATTAGGTCAGGATCAAATAACTGCTTAGCCTTGTTTAGACCGGTAGCGATCGGTGATATCCGGTCACCTACATTTATAGGTGGTTACTGGAAGAATTTAACTATGCAAAGAATGATATCCTGGAATTAACCATGTGTGATGGATAATTGGAGACCAGACGGAAAAAGTTGGAGGCAACCAGATAGGGTTCTGGGGTGCTGTTAGTTTCCGTCTGTGTCGATTAAGGACATATCGTTGCTCGTCCCTCTTATCATGTTGAACGCATGCCTTACATTTAGCTGGCCAAATAAAGTACCTTTTGACCGCGAAGCTGGGAGATTATTCGGGCCGAGTAGATTGCCCGCAGCGCACTGTACTAGAGCAGGTGTGGTAGGACACGGGGGCGCGATGATAAGACCGAAAGGTAGTCGGTCAGCCCCCGAGTACAAGTGGTTCCTGGCAAACTCGAGATTTTTCCTGGATAGTTGACTCGGTGACCGATACCTCACTTTAGCAGGTGAGTGAGGTTTGTGTAAGGAATAAATTACCAGCTGGTTAATAATCGATTTGAATCGTCATCGTTCACTGGATAGTGAGCACTTGACTCGAGCTACGGCATCATAGTAATTATTATGGAACAATGATGGTTATCTAGATGATATGGGATATGCTAAATCTAAATTGGTAACTGGATGTTATTGGTTAATCAAGTGATTGCTATAGTACAGGTGCTTACCTAGATGGATAGGTTATAATAAAGATGATGCAAAGTACTTAAAATGGTTTATTCATGATAACTTATGCTTTTCGCAAATGAGTTAGCTAGCCCACTAAAGAAAGCCTTGCATAATCCTTGGTGTCACTTTATTTCTGGTTTACGACAGGTAAGTCTGGCTGAGTATATTCGAGTACTTAGGGTTTATCCCACCTTATTGCAGGTGAAGTTCTCGACCTGTTGATGATGATGGCTAACCGCCGATGGCCTCGGTGATTCTATATTTACTTCTCACCTATATGCTTTTATCTAAGGATGTCACTTATGCTAGCAATGTATTTAGAATATGTATTAATGTAATCTTTTGAAAGCAATGTTGTTTTCACTAATCGGTTTTAAAACCTAAACTTGTACTATTATTTGTGAACCCAATTGTAATATTATTTCCACTGCAACCCTGAGTATGTGATGTATATTTGCTTAATCATACGATCTTGGTTGTGATGTTGATTTACCGAGGTCTTTTGGGACACTCGGTGGACTACCGGGTTTATATAAGTGAAAGTATGTGTGTGTCAATGTGTTAGCGGGGACAGCCATACTTGATCTTGTATAAATTGGACGGTTCTATCACAGCTGGTATCAGAGCGAGATTAAGCATAATACTGTTAGGTACATAGTTTTAAAAGCCAAGTTTTGGTTTTAAAAAGTCTATTTTAACTAAAACTTTAGCTACAAGCAAATTTGTCAAAACTTATTTGTAAAACTATGATAGCGACATCTTCCTTTATGCCCAGTTAAGGACTATTAGGTGGTTGTCTAAGTACTAACTTTGAGGGATGTACTTTATTGCAATTTTTCTTTCGTCGTCCATACGGCGTGCTATTGTATGGATGCCATTCGCTTGAATGGTAATGTATGGATCAATTGCCTCTACACCCAGGTAAGTGTGAGTTGTGAGAGCATGACCGTCCAACTAGCGGTCTAGGGGAGAGTTAGCTGTGGTTACTGGAATATTTACATGGTACACACATGTATATATGAAGGTACTTAATTGTGGTTATATCTGTCGGGTAGCTATGGATACCGAAGTATATATATCTGGGGATGTGTATATGGAGGGTATCTTAGTTTACTATTTTCATTGTGTGCTTATTTATCTCTTGTGGGGATGGGCTGCAATGAATTTGCCTGTAGGTATGCTAACCACGAATGCGTAGATGGAATATAGCTGACGACTAGCTATATATCGAGAGAGTACGTGTTATGCCACCGACATAGAACGTGATTGCCGCCTTAGGCTGGCAATTTCATGAGGACGAATAGGACGAGCATGCATCATGATTGTGCTTGTGCATAAATATGCTTCCCTCACCTTGTTCTAATACTAAGTAACTTGTGATCCATGTGATGTTACTACCTCCCCTATGTGAAGCTAGACAAAATGCCTTGTCCCATGCCGCTTGAATAGCTATGCTTGAAGGTAGTGTATGATTAGTTTCGTCTTGTATGTTTGCTTCCAAAGGAAATAGATGACAAGTTATTAATTAACAAAAACTTCACCCCTTCGAAAACTAAATTGCTATATGTAAGTAAAACTTGTTTTATAGAGGTATCCACCTACTCAGTAAAAAGGAAATAAAAAGCTAACAACACCTTACTACCAAGTTTATGTGTATTGGTGTTGCTGTAGGTGACTACTTGTTAGGTGTGAGCTTTGTGCTTAGTAATAGTTGCTTAAGCTAATTAGATTGAGTATTTCGAAATGCTTGCTTAAGACCAGGATGTAGGTGCGGATGCTCGTTATTTAGGTAGTGTCGTAGTTGTCATCCTTTTGTCCTCGGTAAGCATACGAGTGTTGAAGAGCGCTATCCTAGAACCACGTTCAAGTTTTGGTAATCTCATGGTTGTCATTTTCAATTAAGTTCTCTCTTAGGAGCCTGAGCCTGTACATGTGGTTGCTAGCCCTTGAACGTTGCGCTACGAAGACCTTTATCCATGCCTTTGCTTGACCTTAGGCCCAAGCTTAGCTCCCTTCTTTGCTCGCATGTTTTGTGGTTGTCCCGCTCCTGTGTGGGAGGACCTTGCTCAAAAATCCTTATTAGATCTCATTGCTATCTACCTTGCTTTGGAACCTTTTCCTCGTAGATCATGTCGTTGCTTTCTCAACTGAATCCTTAGTCAGTGCCTTGGCTCTGTCCCTTGAATCTCATTTGTTTTGTCTCCAACTCTTCCAAGTCTCTGGATGTTATCAGTCTTGATCTCATGTTGCTGCTCGGAAAGACCAAATCTCATGTTCATCTTTACTTGGTAATCACCTTGGTGGACACAAGGCGTATATGGAAATTATGCAAGAGTCCCCTGCTCAGTTGTCCTCGATAATTAGGCTATGTTCTCTTGCATGGTGTTTTGATCTTTGGATCCCCTACATGTTGACTCCTAACCTTGTGACTACCTTTGTTTGCTATCCCTCCTTCGCATAGTGCTTGCTCCTATGCGACCCAATTTATGCCATGTGAGATTTCTTGTAGGTTATATGTTCAGTAATGGTGCCACGATTAGCGATCTATGGTGCCGCGACAAAACCGAGAGCCTCCTATAGGTGCACACACAAGGCTGTGCTACTCGGCACGCACTGGTATTGAGGTTTCTAGTCATGATCCATTGCAGAACTGCACCGATGTGTTATTTTCACGTGAGCTCCTCCTTAGTTATCTCTCCTTATCTTGTCAAAAGATCTGTACGTCAAACCGGATACAATGGGATTTCCTTCTGGAGTCGTCCAGCGGTTAACCTTTGAAGAACAGGTCACTAACATGAACGTAACAGACTACAAGAGATGGTAGGCAAGTGACCCTCCTTAGCTGTCCCTGTAATGAAGTCGGTCATCTAGTGAGCAACTTAGGTCATTCCAGTTGGATCAGAAAAGATGCACAACACTTAAGGTTGAACAAGTTATCAGTTGGATAATAAATGGACCAGGATATTATGTGCTGTAATAGGTCACCTGGTATATATGAGTTCCTGTCCAAGTTCTCAATCTTTAGGTGCATAAGGATCACGTAGACGAACTGACCTTCTTTGGTGTGACCCCTTTCTGCTGACTTCAATGGCGACCATCTATAGGCCTCGACCACAATTTTTATTATCAAGAGTGAAGATTTGGAACATTTTTAGTGTTGAGGGACAACTGATTTGTTACTAGTAGAAAAGTTAGTCTTCGGTTAGGTAATGACTATTTGGTAACTATGAAGGCAAGATCTCACAAAACAATGTTGATCAAGGAAACAGCAAACCTGGCCTCACAATGCAAGTGCTACTTTTTCTCCAAATGTGCTATTAAGTCAATTCCATCATGGACAATCACGTATATAGTACAAGACGTTGTATCGGCTAGGTAGGAGCTAGCGAAAGCATGTCCCTAGTTTTAGTCAGCATCTTTATGCCCCCAGGTGCCACTAACACATGTGTCTAGACTCTATTGGATGAAGTGCCAAAGGATATATAGGAATGGTTCCTTGTCAATGTAGAAATGCCCTACACGTGGAATAATGTTTTGTGCCCCGCAAAAATAGCCCACAAGTCCAATGTTTGTGCATCATTGAGTTGGTGTCTAAATCAATGGTTGAGGTTATTTCCTAAGAGGCGTGTAAGGAAAACCCTAGCCTCCATCCTCAGCGAGAAAGCTACCGCGGTTATAAAGGAAGAACGAGAAATCTGTCCAGATTTTGTGGCACTAAACCGGTTATCTTCAAGCCGGCGGTTAGTGACTCAAACGAAGTTGGATTGACCCCAAACTTGGTGATCTCATTCTTTGCTTAGGACCCTTCAATGTCCTAAGTTGGTTTGAGTATTGGTTGAGTAAAACATCAGATTTGAGAGATATCTTGTCGGCTCAGTTTGCTGTCATTTCAGAACAGAGCAGTTTTGATAGATGAATTGTTTGGATGGTCAAACGGTGTCCGGTTGAGTTGAATTTTGGTGAGTAGTTAGAAGACCCATGGATCTACATGCCCACCAAAATTTGTGCATATTGGAGCACTAGTTTGTGAAATATGAACAGGACAACCGAAGAGTACAGAATCTGTAATTTCTTTGTGAATGCGATCATCCTTCGCCTTCGAAAGTTATGTTTGCAATTGATGCCAAGGTATGTAACACGGTCAATAATTGTTGCTAGATAATCCTTTAGATTCCCTTAAGAAGACTCCTTAGACCCCTTTGTACCATGTTCTTGGCCTCTTCTATCAGCAATGTTCGAGCAATCGAGGTGTTCTACGAGTCAATTTATACCCTTGCAAATCGAAAGTAATTGGAAAGGTGTTAAACCATAGATTTTTGGATTATGGTTTTTGAGATATTGATTGGTCTTAGAATGGAAGCCTCGACATCAAATATAGTTTAAGAAGGTTGGTTTTGCTACGATGCAAGTCAACCCAACTTGCTGTGCAACTACACCACAAAGGCAAATTGTACTCAACCTGCTTGGTAGTGAACTATTCCCTAGTTTTGTGATTACTTGCAACTTGTGTTGTCCTCCAAGCCTCGCAAACATCCTTCTACGTCAATGGTTCTCCAATGATGACATGCCTTTGGTACCTTATATGTGTTTTTACCCAAGAGGTTGCATCAGATTCAACCCAGATCACTGTTGCAACTTAGATCCAAAGGCTCCCTAAGGAATGATCATCAAGAATGTTGAGCCAACAGAGTCGGCTATTACGTTTACCACTCACTCAGCAGACTCAGACCATACAATATTGTTATCAGAGAAAGAGAACTGCACACATGGAACCATTGCAACGAGTATACTTCCAAAGATTATGATCTAGTGCAAAGTCCATATGGTCTGTGCTATATCCACTAGGGAAGTAGATGCTACAAGTATTTAGTCTACATTTGTATCGCTTTTCGTACATCGAGGACGAAGTACGTAGGACATTGCTATCTTGGATTCCTCCCAAAGTAACAATACTTCATGAAGGCCAACGAAGGAAATTCTTCAGACAAAACTTACTACAAAGGACAAGTATCAGAAAGTGTCTTGACCAAATTAGCCTCTCTTATGCTTAAAGCTATGTAGCCTAAAGCTATCACTGATATTGGAAACTGGTAGCATATCTCACTTCTATAAAAGTCTTTCGTCCTGAATCTTGGGACGCGATTCTTTTAAGGGGGGAGGGCTGTAACACCCTAGGTGTTTGCCACCAGTTAAGCAATGGGTTTGAGCTCAAACATGGCATATTAAGTGATGATGAAGATGTCAAGGTCAAACCTATGGAAATGAGCCCCAACCTAAACTTGGATATTGCACCCTTGCTTTACATATAGGCCCTTTTCAAGATATATGCTTGGCTGGTGTTATTGGAATATCTTCATGTGTCTCACATCAATACCCATCTATATTAATTCATGGAAAAGTTTTGTGAAGTTTGGAATCAAGAGGTCACATGAAATGACGAGTTATGTCCTTGCCTGGATTATTTTATAAAGTGAATGGAATTCTTGATCGTCAACCAAATCTTACAACCATGCCCAAATGACTCTAGATGAACTCTACAACAAAAGTCATGAAAGGTTCATGTTGAGCAAATGCCAAGAAAATGCTTCAATGGATCACGAAGGATAATTTAAGCTTTATCGAGACCCTACTTTGGTCAAAGTAGAACTATAGCTTCTGCACCTATTTTAAGGTTGGACATTAAATAAAAGTTGAAGCTCATGTTATGTAGAAGAAACTTCATTTTTGGAGTATACCATGGATCGGCTCGGAACTAAGTCTAGCGGTGGCTCAAAGTTGGAACCTGCTGCTGATTTCAGCACTTGGAAATATTCTAAGTCTAGAAATTCATCGCCATCGGCATTGACGTCTCGCGTTCTCCAAATTTCATTAAGTAACTTGACTTGACCCTAAAATGTAAGTTGGAGCTAAGTTCATGGAGAAGGGCATGTAAAAAGATGGCACCAGTTTGACCTCGTTTTCACCATCAATTTGAATGTTTGCTTGTCGCTGTCAATACGCTGACACTAGCAGTTTGTGGCTTAATTACCCGCTGTTGAAGAGCTCTAATGACCTTGGTCTCTAAATGAAAAATGAAGAGCAGTTCGCGGGCTTCAAACTTCATTTTAGGCCCAATGTCCAATTCGCACCCGAGACAGCCGAAGTCAGCTCCCCACCTCACCCTCACCGTTGCCCGCCACCTGTTCGGATTTTCGCCTCAGTGAACGATGTGTGTTGTGGACGTGGCTGCCATGTGCCCTTGCTCTCTACCGCATGCCCCGTGCCTCACTCGATGTAATGGAGCACCAGCATGACTCGCCCTCACTCCCTTGGCCTTTCCTCTGCGCTCTTGCTCGCTCTCAGTGTCGTATGCTCGTGCTAGAGCTCGCCCACCATGGCCACTGCCGCCAAGCTTCCGTGCCGCCGCTGCTCTCTCTCCTATAGCCCTCCTACGTCTGCACTGAGTGTCGCTACGCGTCCAATGCCTCACTCCGACCCTCCCGCGCCCATTTTCTAGTCACCACGGCCGCTGTATCGCCGTCACCACCGAAGCAGCCACCGGCGTTCCACCTGTGCGTGCGGCCAGGCCAACCCGGCCTGCGTCCAGCCAATTTGAGCAGCCCAGTGTGTGCACGTGAGACCCCTGGTCCTCCCCGCCACTCCACCGCCGCCGTCGACACCCACAGCCGGCCGGAGCCGCGAGCCGGCCGCTCCCCTGCTCCACCATCGTGAGGAAGGAGAAGGTGGACCACGCGTAGAAATAGAAGCTTCTCCATGGGGTTAAGTGAATAGACAGTGACTCTGATGAATAGTGCAGTAAGGATATATTTGTTGAGTTTAATTTGTGTAAATTCTAGGGACCTCGATGCAAGATTTCCTTTCTCTGATTTTTGCAGATTTGAATGCTCCACTTTGAAAATTCATAGTAATTCATACAAAAATCGTAAAATAGAAAATGAGGACATTTTGGAATCCTTGTGAAATTGTATATGCAGTAGATCTATAATGTGGCATGTTTTAGTTTAAATATTTTGCTGTAAAAATAGATTTATGCAGCTAGGTTCCTGTTACTTGCCATGTCTTGTCTTTTTCATAACTGCAGTTTTATGCTCAAATAAATGTGAAATTTTTGTGGAGTGCTACTAAGGTGATTGTTGTTGTCTGGTAAAAATTTTAGGAGTTAAGGATTTATAGTTTAAGAGTTATAAAAATAACAAATGCCCTGTATTGCTTTGCTTCTACTCTGAACAGTTCTGCATGTTTGAATTAATTGGCTCAGTTAAGTTATGAATCATGACTTGGTGAAAATACATCAGTTGTGGTACTTTTCTTAAGCATTCCAAAAAGTTAAATATCATGATTTTTGGCTAAGTAGATCTTGAGTTATACTTTCTTAAATCTCTGTGGCTGTTTCTGCCCAAAACCAGAGAGGGTTTCCTTGTTCTTGTTGTGGGGCCTTCTTAGTAGTAGAATTAGCTTTAGGTGTTTACAACAAAGTTGTTTAGAATTTGCTAAGCTTTCTGAAAAGTCTATAATCACATTTATAGTACATGTATAACTCTATTTATAGCTGTTTAAAGTGGTATGTTAGTTTCTGTCTATGTTTTGGACAGAGAAGCAATTATTGGATTAGTTGACCCTTATAACTGTAAAATCATCTTAATATGAGAATAACAAAGTTGTAGATAATTCATGTATCTAGATTCTGTTAAAAGTTGGTGGTATTTGGCCTTGTGGTTCGTGAGTTATGCCTGTTTAAAGTTGGGTTTTAGAAATGACTGCTTTCTATCAATTGTGGACCAGTTTCTGTAAATGGGTATATTTGACTTAGTTAACTTAAGAATCATGCTAAGATGATTGAAGATGAATTGTAGAAAATTTCATAAGCTTTCCAGATTGTCTTGTTGCATGTCTTTTGGGTTAGTACAACTCCTGTTATGAGTAAAATTAGCTGCTGCTGTTTGCAGCCTTGACTCTATGATTGCCATGAATAACTGGTTTGTCTTGAATGCTTATGTGATGCATCTTGTGTTACCATTCATCACATTCATACACATACATCTTGCATCTTATCTAGGTATGCTAGATGAACCACGTGAAGAACGTGATGTTGGAGCCGAACCCGAAGACGGTGTATGGTGGACCTATCCCGAAGGTGGAAGGACTAGACAAGTGCTAGGATGGGAGATGCTCACTTAGCGAGTGTCGTCTAACTAACATTGACTCAGTGTGGGATCCCAGGCAAGCCCTGGAGCATTCTAAGTCTCCTACTTTATAAAAGCAATTCTTTCTATAAATATGCGTTTATATATATTATTGCATTAAGTTGTAGGAGTTGATTGAAACCGTTGATGCATTTATTACTATCCTTGCCTACCTTATTACCTATTTACCCTGTTAGGTCAGGATCGAATAACTGCTTAGCCTTGTTTAGACCGGTAGCGATCGGTGATATCCGGTCACCTACATTTATAGGTGATTACTGGAAGAATTTAGCTATGGAAAGAATGATATCCTGGAATTAACCATGTGTGATGGATAATTAGAGACAAGACAAAAAAAGTTGGAGGCAACCAGACAGGGTTCTGGGGTGTTGTTAGTTTCCGTCTATGTCAATTAAGGACCGGTCGTTGCTCGTCCCTCTTGTCATGTTGAACGCATGCCTTACATTTAGCTGGCCAAATAAAGTACCTTTCGATCATGAAGCTGGGAGATTATTCAGGCCGAGTAGATTGCCCGCGACGCACTGTACCGGAGCAAGTGTGGTAGGACACGGGGGCGCGATGACAAGACCGAAAGGCAGTCGATCGGCCCCTGGGTACATGTGGTTCCTGGCAAACTCGAGATTTTTCCTGGATAGTTGACTCAGTGACCGATACCTCACTTTAGCGGGTGAGTGAGGTTTGTGTAAGGAATAAATTACCAGCTGGTTAATAATCAATTCGAATCGCCATCGTTCACTGGATAGTGAGCACTTGACTCGAGCTACGGCATCGTAGTAATTATTATGGAACAATGATGATTATCTGGATGATATGGGATATGCTAAATCTAAATTGGTAACTGGATGTTATTGGTTAATCAAGTGATTGCTATAGTATAGGTGCTTACCTAGATGGATAGGTTATAATAAAGATGATGCAAAGTACTTAAAATGGTTTATTCATGATAACTTATGCTTTTCGCAAACGAGTCAGCTAGCCCACAAAAGAAAGCCTTGCATAATCCTTGGTGTCACTTTATTTCTGGTTTACGACGGGTAAGTCTGGCTGAGTACATTCGAGTACTTAGGGTTTATCCCACCTTGTTGCAGGTGAAGTTCTCGACCTGTTGATGATGGTGGCTAACCGCCGATGGGCTCGGTGATTCTATATTTACTTCTCACATATATGCTTTTATCTGAGGATATCACTTATGCTAGCAATGTATTTGGAATATGTATTAATGTAATCTTTTGAAAGCTATGTTGTTTTCACTAATCGGTTTTAAAACCTAAACTTATACTATTATTTGTGAACCCAATTGTAATATTATTTCCGTTGCAACCCTGAGTATGTGATGTATATTTGCTTAATCATACGATCTTGGTTGTGATGTTGATTTACCGAGGTCTTTTGGGACACTCGGCGGACTACCGGGTTTATATAAGTGAAAGTATGTGTGTGTCAACGTGTTAGCGGGGACAACCGTACTTGATCTTGTATAAATTAGGCGGTTCTATCACAACATGCGCTTATTTCTTTCTTCAATGAACTCAAAGTCCCGACGGGTTACTGTGCGAACCTGAAGAGGCTAGTGAACATGAGAGAACTCAAGTTCAACTATGGCCCTATAAAGGCCCATGACTGTCATGTCATTATGACTCAGCTGCTCCCTGTTGCCCTGCATGGTATCCTCCCCCAAAGGTCTGCGCCCCAATCATAAAGCTTTGCTTGTTCTTCAACGCGATCTCAAAAAAGGTCATTGATGTGTCCATGCTAGAGCAGCTGCAGCAGGACATAGCCAAAACTCTCGTTAGGCTTGAGATGTATTTCCCGCTGACTTACTTTGATATCTCATTGCATCTACTCAATTATCTTGTTGACCAAATTAGAGTCCTTGGCCCAATGTACCTGCATCAGATGTTTCCTTTCGAAAGATTGATGAAAGTTTTTAGGAGGTATGTTAGGAACAGATTCAGGCCAGAAGGGGGCATGGTTGAAGAATGGTCAACGAAGGAGGCCATTGAGTTCTGCACATATTATCTAGACATCAAAAGGGTTGGAGTTCTAGAATCTCGTCACGAGGGAAGACTACGTGGCAAAGGAACGATCGGAGAGAAATCTGTTACAATAGACGACCCTGTTTCTTTCAGACAGGCACAGTTCGCTGTTCTCTAGCAAGCCAAGGGTGTGATGCCATACATTGACAAGCACAGGCAATCGCTGCAAACTCTGTATCTGAGCAGGTCATAGGCTTGGCTGGATAAAAAACAAAAGGAGGAATTTGTTAGCTGGTTGCGACGTCGCTTACTTGTAATAAAGTTGGGTAATCAACTAGATGCCTTAGCCAAGGGACCTTCGAGTACATATCTTAACTAGCAAGGGTATGAGATCAATGGATTCATATTTTACATAAAAACAAGATGGAAAGAGCACATACCAAAATTGTGGTGTTTGTTTTGATGCTCTCGACAAAAATGGCAATGTGCAGGCGACATACTATGGTTTCATAGAGGAGATATGGGAGCTAGCCTACAGTCTGTTGAAAGCAGCTCTTTTTTGCTGCCAGTGGGTCCAGCTCGAGGAAATCAACACTGACAGCGAAGGGTTCACTACTACTGATCTCACTAAAACCGCATACAGAGATGACCCCTTTGTCCTTACAAGAGATGTTATGCAAGTCTTCTATGCAAGGGACAACAAGACAAAAGGAATGCTAAAAGTAGTTCTAGAAAGGAAAAAGAAGATTGTCGGTGTCGATGGAGTGACGGACGAAGAAGACTACAGAGGCTATCGGAAATGCCTCCATTCAGGACGAACGTACCCCTACCTATCCTTCAAGAGGGTGACGAACCTGCTTACGTACGAATTGATCACAATGAGGCCCTCATTATTGATGCACCTAAAGATAGTTAGATTATTGTTAACTATGTAATCATTATGCAGACATTGTATCAGTAATTCGCACTGAATATTTAATTTATATTTTGTGCGCATCTCTACAATTTAATTATTGACTATGTAATCAAATATTAAGATGATGCTCACAAACACTATTATTTGATAATTATAGAGCATTAATTAATTATCATGAAATTAAATAATCAAGACACAAATTTTTGTGTTATTTTAGAATATAAACTAACTACATTATTTCTATTAATAAATAAAGAAAGAAAAGCAAACTAAACGAACTCCCTATCCTAGCTCAGCGGTTAAGGCCGCGCACTCTGTACTCTAAGACCCGCGCTCGAATCCTAGGGGGCCAAACTTTTTTGATTTTGTATTTATTATTTAGTAGTGCATTACGACAGGATAAAAGAAAAAGAACAACTAATTTTAACGTAATCCCTATTCTAGCGTAGTGGTTAAGGCTTCAAACCTCGAGACCTGGGATCGAATCCTAGGCTTGGATTTTTTTTATATATTTTTTATAAGAAGGCTATGAGACTATGATTTTTTTATATTTTTTACTAAAAGGCTGCGATGGCGGCAGGGCCCTTCACTGTCGGTTTTGGTTTTAAAACCGATAGTGATAGCTTCTATCATAGTCGGTTGCTCAAACCGACATAGAAGACCCAATTCACTGTCGGTTTTTAAACTAAAACCGACAGTGATGTGTAGATGCTCCTCACATACCAACAGTACTCCCATGACCACAACAGTTGGAACACTGCTTCCACCTACCCCGACAACTTTAGTTCAGAAATAAAAATATACCACGATTGCTAGGCCCTATAAAATGGCCCTCGGCCAGGAGCTAGCCTCTCCATGCATGTTGGTTTCAGCCAGGTCTTATCAGCCATGATATAATGTTTTTCTCTCACAACAAACCACAGATATCGTTATGCATCATAGTCCACTAAAATGGTGCACACATAAGGCCACCTTCACTGTTGGTTCTATTTAAAAACCGATAGTGATGTCCATGCCCCCTATATAAAACAAATTGTGGACTATGTAAGTACCCTACACACACGATTTTACAATTAACTACTCTCCCGAGACAAATTGTTAACTTTTGAGCACTTCTTATGATTTTATATAGGTGTATAGCAAAATTTTGCATTCTAAAAAGCAAATGAGATTACATAGCTAGGCTTCTTGGACCCCTTGCGAGTCAATGAGAGGACATGTCTAGGTCTCTATGAATATGACGTGGAAGACCTAAAACAGAGATTGATTGCTGTTTTCAATGAATTCACGATGAAGAAGAAAACACATATACTTCTAGCCTACAACTGCGAGTATATGTTCTCGGCTTTTAATTTTATGCTTCTTTTTTCGTTAAGATTATTCGATAATTAGGATTCTATGATTGTAGCAACCATTTCGTCTTCATTTGTGTCAATCTTGCCAAAAATCTGATCGAGATGTGGGACTCGAAGAAAATACCATTTCATCATCTGGATGCACTGGTGGCAGTGCTGAATTAGTAAGCGATCCTAATAACATATTATTTTCTAATCACACATACCGATTTTTAATGTTTCTCTCTTTAATGTTGCTCAGTGTCCGAAGAAGACATATCGGTGGGACGCCGGTCCTATTTAAGGTTGTCGAAATAGAGGAAAAGTACCCGTCACAACCAGCGGGAAACAATGAATACGGGTTTTATGTAATGTGGACAATGCTTCGCTACATCGGCAGAAAATCGGAAGAAACCCATAAGTTGGTGTGTATAATCCCCATTTCATTTATGTCTGTTAATAATTCAACAAAATGATTTACTGTTCCTCTTTTGATATCATCTTTTTTGAACGACAGCGCAAGAAATATAATCACCAAAGGCTGTTAGACATGGAGATCGTCGCGCTGCAATCGGAGCTCGTAAAATTCATCTTAGCCGAGGTATTGGAAAAAGATGGAGTATTTTTTATTGCACAATCCGTGAGGTACAAGGACCAGTATAGCCCAGAGCGGCTTGCCAGATTATTGTAAGAAATCCGATAACATTTTTTATTATTTTGAGGGATTGAGATCTTGATAAGAACATTTGAACTGTAACCGTAACATTTATAATGTTTAATATTGATGGACCTGTCGTCTACGTAGCATATATAAAGCGAAACCCGATTCCATGAAAAAATATAAATTAAAAATTAATTATAAAACAATAAAATATGAATGGGCCATCACTGCCGGTTAGCAACGAACCGACAGTGTTGTCTTGCAAAACACTGCTGGTTATCAGCAAACCAACAATGTTGTCTTGCAAAACACTGCCGGCTTGAGCCATGAACCGACAGTGTTGTCTTGCTCAACACTGCCGGTTTGAGCCCTCAACCGACAGTGTTGGCTAGCTCAACACTGCCGGCTATCCATGAACCGACACTCTTGAAGCAACCTTCACTGTCGGTTAGGACTACAAACTGACAGTGTTGTTCAACTAGACACTGTCGGGTGGAGCCAGAAACCGACACTGTTTCATGTAGATCAGTGTCGGTTTTTAAGAACCGACAGTGATGTCAACCCCCATCACTGTCAGTATGTCACTGTCGGTTCAAAATCCGACAGTGAAGGGAGTTTTTGAACCGACAGTAATATCCAGATCTGAGGTAGGGAAAGCAAACAACTGCTATTGGACGGATTTAAAGTCTTATATGCTTCTATATAAAATCTTCTCCGCCTCAACATCATTAACTAGTCTTTGGTGGATGATCGATTTGGCACCTAGGGGTCGTTCCCCCTTTTTGAAAAAGTAGGGATATGCCCCATGTATCGGAGATGCCGTGAGGACCTGTTGTGGATCCAACTCTTGAAAGGATTGTGATCCTCCTGAATTTATACAGTAGTTTTTTCTTTTCAACTACTGCCCCGTAAATTTATACAATAATCTTACACGCTAGATACTTGTGCACGGGATATATGTCGTGAATGCGCGCTAGGCTCTCATGGCCTCTTCGTGGATACATCTCCATCCAATCCCCCACCCCTTGGTACCACCTCGCATCTCTTCTCTTTTTGATACCATGTGAAAATAACGAAACGGCTTAAATCCTCTCATTTATGTTTATTATCTTGTGTCTCTTCTCTTTTGATACCATGTGAAGATAACTGAAACGGCTTAAATCCTCTCATTTATGTTTATTATAGTTGACATAATTGATGTATGTCCTAGTCACACAAAAAAATTGATGTATGTCCTTGAATGACTGAACATATGACTACAAGTCTACTTGAAGTACTCCCTCCGCCGGGAAAGAATATAACTATGGGTTGCGTGCTAATAAAAGTAATTCATGTTTAACCAAGTTTCTAGCGAATAATATTCATATTTATGGCTCTAAATAAATTTATTATGAAAATACATTTCATAATTATCTAATGGTATTTGTTTGATATTACAAATATTGATATTTTTTATTTATAACTGGTCAAACTCAAGATACTGTATTTTTTCTTAGACGGAGGGAGTACAATACAAATCATACTATTTGTAAACCTATTATAATTCTATAATTCTATTTTTTTATCCCTAAGTGCACGTATCTATACTTCTAACATTCACCACCGTATATATCTGCCGGCGTACTTCAGTTTATAGTTTTGTAGCATAATTTGCGAGAAGGGGTAAACACTAGACGCGCAGGTTGACTTTGGCCGCACTCCAAAGCTACAGAGTGCCTGCGTGGCATGGACCAGCCAGCTCTCTCTCGTCGATTTATCAGCAACAGGCAGCAGCAGGCTCAGCAAGCTGTGAGACCGACGTTGATGCGACCGCCGAGAGTTGTTAACCAATCGGCGGATCGAGCAGCCGCGAACCGCAAACGAAAGCTACTAAACGGAGCAAAAGGCCCAAGTGCAATCGTGAAGCATGGGGCAGCACGCATGCACCACCAGAATCGCCAAACGGAGCCATGCGTTGGACGGAGCACAGAGATGGCCTGCAGATGCATGCATGCCTTGGCTCCCACCTGTCGAGCCTATGCAATGCAAGTGCATGCCACTCGATCCCATAGCCCACCCCCGTGCTACCAATTACCAACAACAGAACAAGAGTTCATTTGTCAAAGGGCCTACCTAGCTAAGAGAAATGGCGTCCTCGTTTGCTCTCCGTTCCATCGCCTCTGTCGTAGTCGCCATGGTCGTGGCAGTGGTGCTGCTCGCCGCCATGGGAGGCCAGGCCGAGACGAGAAAGTACCAGTTCGATGTAAGTTTATTTGTTAGTTTATTCATGCATGCGTCACGATCCCGTCAATCTTGACCACAGCAAGTGTGGCAAGTGAACCGTGTGGCCATGTTAGTTAGTGACGTACTACGCGCATATATCTATACCTATACCTTGTAGCATGAATTCTAAAGCACAATCAAATTAAATGTATAGAAATCTTACAGATTTAGTACCTGAAAAATTATATAATTCTAAAGCACAATCAAATCAAATGTCAACAGATAAATAACAAAAGTCATATAATTATTGAAGAGACAAAAATTATCTCCACCGTCCCTCTCCTAACTAATTCCGTGTGAAATATGTGTCTGTCTTCGATCCTTCTATTTATTTTTATATATGAGATATGTAGGGCTTCTTAATATAACCTAGATAGCCAGAATCCTAATCAAAATTTTTTTTTTGCCTCTTCCTCTCCCAATCTCACCGGCTTGGTCTCGGTCTCGTTCTCGTTGCCAACAGATATTAGGAGTACGGAAGATAATAGAAAAAAAATATGGGGTTCCAGATATAAAGATACTAGAGAGAAAGAAAATGTGGGGAGGCCTTAATAGTTTTTGAAATATATCTGGATTCATGATGCAAAATGTCTAGATCCGAGTGGGCTTCTTTTTCGACCTGGAATTGAATTCTTGCAGTTGGGCCGGCTTCGTTGTGGGCTGACCAAGCCTTTTTCTTTTTCTTTCGTTTTTCTCTTTTTCTCTAAAAACAGAGATATTACAAAATTCGTCAAAATCATAGAAAAATCATAAAAATATCAAACCATTCGACCTAGGTTGAATCCCTATAGCTAGGCCGGCTTCGTTGTGGGCTGGACCAAGCCTATGCAAGCCTTTTTCCTTTTCTTTCGTTTTTCTCTTTTTCTATTAAAACAGAGATATTGCAAAATTCGCCAAAATCATAGAAATGCCAAACCAGTTTTGCGGCACAACTAAATATTTCATGAACCGGAAATTTCGCAGATTATTATCTAATGAAATCTATACAAATGTATTTATGTAATTCCTGACGAGAACTGTCGTCTAAAAATTCAAGAGAGGTCTCAATCACTGGTGGACAGACAAATCCTTGACACATTCAAAAAAAAATTACGGAGGTTGATATAATGCATCAAAAAAGCTACGAAAGTCGATATTGAGTCGTAGAAACACATGG
This sequence comes from Miscanthus floridulus, assembly GCF_019320115.1. Lineage (NCBI taxonomy): Eukaryota > Viridiplantae > Streptophyta > Magnoliopsida > Poales > Poaceae > Miscanthus > Miscanthus floridulus. The sequence goes on along the minus strand of NC_089595.1, from coordinate 91,321,618 downwards.
GTATTATGAAAAATTAAAGTTATGATATACTTATAGCTAAATAATTATGTGCTTTGCAATGAAAGGAAAAATATACTAAGGTGTATTTCAATTTGATACAGGTTTAGTAAGACATTCTTATTTATTGTTAACATTTACTTATATTATGGATGTCACGGTCATCATAAAATAAATTATAAAAGGATAAAACATAAGTAGATATATACCATTCACATCATCGTTTTGCATAAATGCTTGATAGTTTTTTTTCTCCCGTTACAACGTACGGACATATTTGCTACTAAAAAAATAAGAGAACAAATCTGTATTTGTACACGAAAATTTCTTCCGCCATAAAATTTCTTCGTCCATCTTACCGTATGTTATTGAGTTCGGTAATCTCACGATTCTCACATCACGGGTTCACGGCACGGGCGGGGTGGCGGTTTTGTTTCCGTGTGTTTTTCAGCGACGATGGTTTCCGTCAGGACGACACTACCTTTCCGATCTTATGTACAGGAGCCAACTATTTGCGATTCTTCAGTCACGGACGAAAGCATCTTTTTTTCTCCTTTTTCCAATTTTCACCATTTTTATGGCCGGAGTCATGATCCGATGTTCTTCAAAGTAAATGTGTTTTTTCACTTAAAAATCTGGGAGTACAAAATAAGAATAAATATGAATATGAAAAACAAAGTAAAAAAGGACAACAATGTAGCCCTTCGAACCATTAGTATGAACCTAAAGGAGGGTTCATACTTCACACCACTATTGCATTTCTAATTCGAAACAAAACCTTCAATCATATTTGAACTTTCTTCAGTTGATGGATCAAACCGTAAATATACTCTCATTGAGGGACACAACGATGGAAAGTCAAGATAGATCTCCCTCGTAATCATCTACGGACAAACTAATCCTAACATGTCGGCCAAACTCTTAGCTGACTTATATGGAAGATTAGAATTACAATGTGGGAAGAGACAGGGAGAGCATTTCATGTTTTTCTTGCTTTCAAAACTTTGTTTTTCTCGATGTAACGCATGGGCATATTTATTACTATACAACAAATCAATCTGCATGCATGGCAGGTGCAAATGACGAGCGTGACGCGGCTGTGCGGCACGAAGAGCATCGTGACGGTCAACGGGCAGTACCCGGGCCCGACGCTGTTGGCGCGGGAGGGCGACCACGTGGAGGTCAACGTGGTCAACCGCTCCCCCTACAACATGAGCATCCACTGGCACGGCGTGCGGCAGCTGCTGAGCGGGTGGGCGGACGGGCCCTCCTACATCACGCAGTGCCCGATCCAGCCGGGCCAGAGCTACGTGTACCGGTACCAGATCGTCGGGCAGCGCGGCACGCTGTGGTGGCACGCGCACATCTCCTGGCTCCGCGCCACCGTCTACGGGCCCATCGTCCTCCTGCCCCCCGCCGGTGTGCCGTAACCGTTCCCGGCGCCGGACGAGGAGGTGCCCGTCATGTTCGGCGAGTGGTGGAGGAACGACACGGAGGCGGTGATCGCGCAGGAGCTGCAGACCGGCGGCGGACCCAACGTCTCCGACGCGTACACCATTAACGGACTCACGGGACCTCTCTACAACTGCTCCGCCGCTCAAGGTCGTCGATCAATGACCTCTCTTTACAGCAGCACTATATTGCGAGCATACGTACGTGTTGTGCTTAACAATGTTCTGTATCATATATACATCAGATACGTTCAAGCTGAAGGTGAAGCCCGGCAAGACGTACATGCTCCGGCTCATCAACGCCGCACTCAACGACGAGCTCTTCTTCTCCGTCGCCAACCACACGCTCACCGTCGTCGATGTCGACGCGCTCTACGTCAAGCCCTTCACCGTGGACACCCTCGTCATCGCGCCGGGGCAGACCAGCAACGTCCTGCTCGCCACCAAGCCGACATACCCCGGCGCGAGCTACTACATGGAGGCGCGGCCGTACACCAACACGCAGGGCACGTTTGACAACACCACCGTCGCCGGCGTCCTCGAGTACGAGGACCCTTCTTCGTCTCCATCCCAGAACAACAACAACCTCCCGGTCTTCGCGCCGACCCTGCCGCCGATCAACGACACCAGCTTCGTGGCCAACTACACCGCGAAGCTCCGCAGCCTGGCGAGCGCGGAGTACCCGGCCGCCGTGCCGCGGGACATCGACCGGCGCTTCTTCTTCACCGTGGGGCTCGGCACGCACCCGTGCGCCGGCGCCAACGCCAACGGGACAAGCTGCCAGGGCCCCAACAGGTCCCGGTTTGCGGCGTCCATCAACAACGTCTCGTTCGTGCTGCCCACGACGGCGCTGCTGCAGGCGCACTTCGCCGGCAGGTCCAACGGCGTCTACGCCACCAACTTCCCGGCCTTCCCGCTGACGCTGTTCAACTACACCGGCACGCCGCCCAACAACACCAACGTGACGAACGGGACGAAGGTGGCCGTGCTGCCGTTCGGCACCACCGAGGAGCTGGTGCTGCAGGACACCAGCATCCTCGGCGCGGAGAGCCACCCGCTGCACCTGCACGGCTTCAACTTCGTCGTCGTCGGCCAGGGGTTCGGCAACTTCGACCCGGCCAACGACCCGGGCAAGTTCAACCTCGTCGACCCCGTGGAGCGCAACACCGTCGGCGTGCCCGCCGGCGGCTGGGTCGCCATCCGCTTTCGTGCGGACAACCCAGGTTTAATTATTTGCACTGGAATAATCCTAGCATTATTTCCGAGGCCCCAAGTACCTAACTCGAACGCACTACTGGCGTACGTGCAGATGTGTGGTTCATGCATTGTCACCTGGAGGTGCACATGAGCTGGGGCCTGAAAATGGCATGGTTGGTGCTGGACGGGAGCCTGCCGAACCAGAAGCTGCCGCCTCCGCCATTGGATCTGCCTCAGTGCTAGGCCAATGTTGATTTCCTCAGTTCCACTGCATTATTTCCCGTCATCAATGCGCTGCTGCGTTTGCTCGATCAGTTGCCGTTTTGGTATTCTATATACCTCGATCATCTTCAGCTTACGTCGCGATAATGTCTTTCCTAGTTGATGTGATTTTTTTGGCTAATGGATTATTCCTGATTGTTCAAGTGGCCATGGTTTCTGTGGCAATAGTACTATGAGAAATTGCTTCGTTCGGCGGAACTTCACTCTTACGATGAGTGCATGCTTCTTGTGATCTTTCTTGTAACTCAAAGCTTGCCTGTAGCTTTTTGTGTCAAATTGTGTGGGTGCAATGTAACCTTGCGCTTGCCCCGGTGTAACTAATAAAAAGTGTAATGTGACTGATTTATCTGAATTAAGATCAAGTGTGTGTACTGGGTCATCTTTTTCACAGTTTGGCTCAAGAGACTTGACTCACGCACTACCGACCCAATCAACCTGATCCGATCTTGTAAAATGCTCCACCCCGACCTGACCTATTGTAACGCCCCAGCCTGAGAAAACGGCTAAGATCCACTCTACACATTGAATGGACTACACCTACTAATTAACTCTCTTGCGCTTTCGTCCTCGCTTCGTGCAAAAGGTTCGAACCGGAGTTCTTAGCTTCCCAAGGCCGAGACCTTTAAGCTGGTTCGGTTGCCTCCCTGGTTCCGGTGTGGTACTAAATTGCTCGAGCTACAGTGATCCACAATGCTAAGTTCTTAGCTTCCCAAGACTGAGACCTTTAAGCTGGTTCGGTTGCCTCCGTGGTTCCGGTGTGGTACTAGATCTCCCGAGCTACAGTGATCTGCGATGCTACAGTGTCTCGCATCACCCCTCAGTGCTCGGTATTCAGCCCAACCCACCATCAGACTGGCCCAACTTTTGGCCCATTGGCGGGGTCTCATATACACCCACTCTTAAGGACTCGACGTCCTCGTCGAGGACCGAACCAACCTACCCAAACGGGACAAATGTCTAGGATCGACTCTCTAGGCCCACGTACATATTCCCAGCTCCCCGGCCCAAGTGCCATGCTCTCACAGGAGCCATACGCAACCTGTCCGAGCTCCCAAGCCATATGTCCGTGAAACCGTGAGAGTTGGCTCTGATACCATTTGTAACGCCCCAGCCTGGAAAAACGGCTAAGATCCACTCTACACATTGAATGGACCACACCTACTAATTAACTCTCTTACGCTTTCGTCCTCGCTTCGTGTAAAAAGTTCGAATCGGAGTTCTTAGCTTCCCAAGGAAGAGACCTTTAAGCTGGTTCGGTTGCCTCCCTGGCAATGTTTTCCTAAACGGTAAACAGTAGACAGTCGGCGAGGTCTCGTGTAGCGTTTAGACCGTGTACACGGCGTGTACACGGTTTTACACGGATTACTCGTTTTTACTTTATTTGTAAAAATAACTATAGTAACCTGTGTATATATTCCTATAACATAGATAATATTTGTATATTCAAATAATTTTATTATGAAAGTATATTCCACAACTATTCTAATGGTACTTATTACACATCATAAACATTTGTAATATTTTGAAAATAACATAGATAAATTATTTTCAAAATATTACCCAGTGTTCGCCTACACGGCCGTGTAGACCGATTACACGACCGTTTTTTACCGTTTACACGGCGATTCCGTGTAACCTACCGTTTATGGCCTAAACTGCACGTTCGGCTACCGAGTAGCGATTACACGCCGTGTAATCGGTCTACACGGCCGTGTAGGCGAACACTGCTCCCTGGTTCCGGTGTGGTACTAAATTCCCCGAGCTACAGTGATCCACGATGCTAAGTTCTTGGCTTCCCAAGACTGAGACCTTTAAGCTGGTTGCTTCCCAAGACTGAGACCTTTAAGCTGGTTCGGTTGCCTCCCTGGTTCCGGCGTGTACTAAATTTCCCGAGCTACAGTAATCTGCGATGCTACAGTGTCTCACATCGCCCCTAGCGCTACAGTGCTCGGTATTCAGCCCAACCCACCATCAGGCTGGCCCAGCTTTTGGCCCATTGACGGGGTCTCACACCTATGCACCTTGTAGGCCTCAGGCTGTGAAAACGACAAATTCAAGCAGCTGCAAAAAGCATAAGCTCACCTTATTGATGGCTACAAAGTTACTTGGCATATACTCCAAGAAACTACCCGGTATTAGCTCCAGTTAGCCCGGTTTGGCATCACGCTAACGCTACTGGCCGGAAACAGGCATAACAGAAATATGATGCACATTGATGAACCAATTATGTATATCCCCTAGATTTATAATTATTTATAAAAAATCTTCAGGCATGGTGACTTCATTTCATCATTGCTAAGAGTAACAAATAAGTTGTACAAAAAACACTCTCCGGAGGCAACACAGATAATTCTTTTAGTTTTTCATCTGTAAGTTCCTGAAGCTATGGTTTTCCTTTGTACACATTGTGCACCTTTAGTAACTGTGAATCCACATGATGTAACTATCAAAATGCATCCTATATATGTATAAAGAAAAGTATATAAGGGTAAGACTAAGAGACGCCTTTGTACAGTGGCAGGGTGGATCAGTCCAACTGCAAAAGATTATGTTTCTCCAGGTGATGCTTCTTTTTGTATTTAGGAACATTCGTCAGTTTAGGCTGCCAGTTGTTTCTGCAAGATAGAGAGAAAATTAGGCTGCCAGTTGCCCACCTCAGCAACAAGTCTCATGATCAAGGCGTTTCAAGGACCAAGGCATTTCAAGGACCTTGCATATATAATGTGGAGTAAAATCCAGGTATAATTGATAGAATTCCATAAGAGTTAGATAATACCTGGAGGCTGTAGAATTAAATCAGATCTGACTTGAATACTTGATTGTATGTGCAGATTCCTTGGCCAAAGTTTCCAAGCCAATCATATGCTCCTTCATTTTCTTTTCTTGCATGCTTGAAACATCTGAGTGGGAATTGGTGCATTCGGTATTCCAGGAAACAGACTTCTTCATATTATCAGGAGTATCACAATTGTCCATCCCATCTGATGAAAAATCTAGATGCTTCTTCTCAACAGTTTTCAAGATAGCCAACCTTTTTGACCTTAGTCGATATGGAGGGGAAACATCAAAACTCCCTAAAGCAGCAGATAACCCTTCGTCATCTGGAGGACCCAAGGACAAAAATGTTGCAGTCTTGAACGAATGCGAGCTTTCTGCGGTGCACTTTTCCAAGGGAGTATGAAAACCATCACTGTTTAATATATTGGTCTTCAAATTACTATCTTGAGCATGTGATGGTTTCTCCCTTTTTCTTCGCCTTAAAATTGAAGGAGTACCTGGAAAACTTTCAGCTGCACTCTTCAATATTGATTCAACACTTAGCTGGTCTGATATTTCTCCATCCACAGGGGAGGTACTATAGTCAACGGGTGATTGGAATCCATCCCCACAGCCTTCCAATACGTGATGTGTAGAAAAAATAGGGGAATGAGAAGGGACAATATCTTCTAGCTTAGGTATCTCATAACAAAGAAAACCAAAAGAATTAGACTCATTCGGCAAGGATAATCCACAAACATTGTTGGCTGTTTTGCCTCCTGCCCTAGCTGATCCTGAATACACCATTGTATCTGCTACACTATCAAGTATCACTGCATCCACATTGAGCGGATCTTCAGGATGATCCTTGCAAAAAAAATCTACTTCTGTGCCCTTATCATGAACAGAATCCATTTTCAGCCCTTGCATTGCTAAAGCAACAGCAGAACAATTAGCTTCTAATGCCTCACACAGAATTTCTGGTTGAGCTGTTGGCATAGAAAGAGAAAGGAAATCTGAATAGCTCTTGATATTTTTCAAATTGGAAGAGTGCAGATGAGTTGTATGTTCAGAATGATCAAAAAATTCTGGGGGGTGTTTGAAATAGATATTGGGCTCCTTGTTCAAGTCAATATGGTTCCCAGAAGTTGGCAGCTTTGCATTTGCATGCTTCAAAGTATTACGAACCATATGCACAGAAACTGGTGCAGTGCTGCTGGCATTGTAGTCACCTAGCCTTTTTCTTAATGAACTATTCCAATGGTTTTTAATGGAGTTATCTGTCCTGGAGACAAGAACAAACTTACATCATAACAGGCTGAAAGTATAAGCAGTTGCTTAATTCAATGAGATAATTTATGGTGGCGAAAGAATGCAACGAATAGAAAATTAGAAATACATTTCACTATTTTGTTGAGAGTTTCAAATCTAGCAGCAAATCACTAATAGTTTTTGGCAATCATGTATTACCATACTAGGAGGATGTGGGACGAAGTAAAGTTACTTTCCAACCATTTCAACTTATAAATATAATGTTTTTGGCACTAATAAGCAGATAAGCAGAGGAGCAACGTACTGAACTGCACATCAGATACAAAAGATTACAAATGTGTAACTAGATGGCTTTCCATAGACAAGGACTCAAATTCATAATCCTAAAATGAAATATAACTAAATGTTGAAAGTACTGTCCTAAAATTTAAGGTTGGCTATAAAACTCAACTGGTGATAAAAGAGACATCCGGACAATATTCCCACACCTAACATGCACATCAACAGTGGGTAAATACCAAGTAGTCATGTTCAGTAAAAGGTCCTATTATTTCATTACACAGCTTACCAACATTTCTATGGAGCTAAAACATGAAGTCTTCATGACTAGTACAATTCCTGCATTTATATAATGAATAACTGGCCTCTTAAATATAACATGCAAATATTTCAAGTAACATCAAAACCAACATATGGCTAAATCCAAAAGGTAAAAAAATATTTTTCTTTCTTGATGAATACGTAGGAAGCCATAAGTAAACAAACAAATGTTAAAGAGGACGATATTGTGAAGTAGTACCTTCCAGGAAGAAGTTTCGCAATTTCTGCCCATTTGTTCCCATGCAAACGATGAGCATCAGCAACCACACACTCCTCCTCAACAGTCCATGGCTTCTTATTTATTTGAGGATCCAAATGATTATGCCACCTAAATTATGAGTACCATCAAAATGAAATGAGATATCTTTAGGTTCTTTATTCTGGCAAACTTGAAACTTCTTAAGAAACATGGAAAATACATGGAATCTTGCAATGTTTATAGGTATTCATATTAACTAATATCTCATATTTATTAGTCCCACAGTCTGGGAATATCAAGCCCACCAAAAGAACTTCAGAAATAAAAGACTGCCAACCATTTTATCATGTTTAATAAGAAAAGATATTTCAATTAAATTAATTAAGAAAGAAATCATACTACGTTCAGCCTTTTCTCCAACCAGAAAAAAAAAGGTATACATGCCATTTGCATACCAATGGCGCATGATTCTGCAGCTGTGGGAAAATCACAACATCCTTTATTACCTCGATGCAACACTAGGAAATCATGGCTCCAATAGATCCCTTCACCTCATACCTAGTGTACCAAAGTTTATATGGCGCCCATGGTAAACTAAACATAAAGTCCTCTAGGGATGAGACTGCACAGGAGTGGTTCAGCATTGGAGTTTGAGAACCAAAAGACAGGAAGATTTTTATCTAGAACATTTATTCTGATTTGTGAATAGGAGTTGGGCTGTATGTTTCTAATAGAAGCTGAGCTGGCATTCGATATTTTGTGTTCCCCGACAGTTTTTATGTTGATGGTGAAATTTAACAAACTGCTAAGTGACTTGGCCAAATGAAACACGCCACTAGGAAATCTCAGAGAAAAAACAGATCACTCTGAATTCAAATTTAAAGGCAAAATGGAAATGCAAAATATAAATGCAGCATTCCACTAATAATTTGTTTGTATCAACACCCTTGGTACATCATTATATGAATATACCTCTCTCGGCATTGTTTGCCAATGCGACCATCTAGTGACCTTGCTATAACGGACCATTTTTGGGGGCCATGCTTCTTTACCATATTGATAATGATATCATCTTCCTGTAAGGATCCAATGATAAATTATTATAATTATAAATACAAAATTTGCAAGCATTCATTTTGTAGGACTGAGATTATGAACTGGACAAACCTCTTGGGTCCAAGGACCTTTTTTAAGTTCAGGATTAAGAACTTTTTGCCATCTATGCAGGCATTGTACCGCTGTTCTATCAGGGAAAGATTGAGCTACATACAAACAACAAATCTGAAGTTAGCTTAATACATTTGTGATTTCTTTCTGCAAGGTTATAAAGAAAGGATGAAATCTACTAGGTACTCAAAGTCTAAGTAGCTCAATTTCATTGTAATGAAGTACACTTGAATGTTGAATCCCCTTCAACATGAGCTCTATCTTGAACATTTAAAACAAGAATATGGGGAGGAAACAGAAATTGAAAATAAATGGAAATGATTTGGGAATGCCTTGTAAATCCACTGAGTCTATGATACAACACATTCTAGCGAATGTATTCTTAGAAATATGAGTGTGTGGGTGTGTGTTGTAAGGGTTCTTATCCCTTTTTCTTCTTAATATAAAGATACACAGCTCTCCTGCTTGTTCAACTAAAAAATACAACACATTCTAAACAAAGCTAAAGAGTAAAAGGACTTCACTGGAATCGCAGTCACCAGCCCTATTTCTAATGTCCAAGACAGAACTTAATGACATTATCTTGAGAATCATTTTTATTTAAGGATTCCTACTTATCCACTTTTGTTCCCTTCAAGGCTTCAAACCCTTCAAATTAAAATTTGAGGCTACCTCAAGTACTGCTGCAATAATGAACTCAGTCTATGTATCCAGTATGCACACATATGAGCGGATTGACAACTAACTTCAGAGGAAAAACAAGTTGAGGACTTTCTACCCCGAAACACAAATAATAATGCCAGAAATTTCTGCACCCAATAAGTAGAAAAACTTTGTGACACAAGAATTGTATGCATAAGAAAATAAATTCATGGTTACTAGTTTTCTCAGAATTGACTGTTGAAATACACAGGGATGCAGAGCATAAAGGAGAAAGCAAACCTATCTTCTTCCAATTTTTTCCCTCACAAGCATAAACTGCATTTCGCAATGTTTCATCCTGCAGCCACACAAAAAAGGCTATAAACAAAGAGTTGAGCATTTGTGCTGAAAACCAAGATTGAAAATCAAGCATTAGTGCAGAATTAGTGGCCTGCCGTGATGGGGCAACGGATGCAATAGTGGCGCAAAGTAATGTAAAATGCAAGTATAAGAAAGGTTGAGTATTTTTCTATATTTTCTTATGCAAAAAAAAGGAAAAAGGATGGTTAATTGTAACTGGAAATATAGATACATAAGATGGAACTCTATTGAACATACACTGAATTAACTCAAAATGACGTAGAAATGAGTTCAGAGAACATTATGTACCTCTTCCAATGTCCAGCCACCCTTAGCTCTCCTTACAGGGCCACTTGTTCGCCTGACATGTAGGATTTGGTCAGTAACATTAAAATAAGATATAAACATTCATGTAATGAGAAACTAACTAGGATCGAGCACAAAAAAGGACAAGTTACAATGCATAGACTGCCTATTGTAAAAAGCAACATCTATGACAGCACAGCCAAGAAACCAATTCTAGTAACCTGGGTTTCTCAGCCATTATTCAAGTAATCAAGTATCAGCTTCAACTTATCTTTTCTTTCAACAAGTAGCTTACAATCATTAAATGATTTATCAGGATTTGAAACATGAGGAAATCTTTAAAACAACTTAATATTTGTTGAAACGATGAACATTTGCTTGTGGGGAGTTCGTGGATAGTATGATAAACATGTTCTCTTCGAAAAAAGTGGTTTGTTGAAAGTTGCGGAGTCCGTGTTATAAAATAAGTGTGGACCTCAAAATGGGCAAAAATTATTAATTATTGAATTACTGTCAGTGTATCTCCCTGGTCAACCATTATTTTTAACTCCATACATTTGGCCTAAATATCAATAAATTACCTCAAAAGTATTATTTTTTAAGCATTTATTCCTACATAGTCATCTTGAGAGCCATTACTAACATCACCACATCAGAGCAAGGGAAGCCAAAAGATATAGTACTCCTAGTTTCCTATACGACTGGGGTGCAATCATCAGCTATAGAAATATGTATAACTTACAGAACATAAACACTAGTAAAATTAGTCAACAACTACTTATTTATCTAAAGATGCAGAACTCCATGATATCAAATTTGTATAAACTACTATTGATGGGAAAAACGAAGAATGAGTCTACATACTTTTGCAAAGTTTAGCCAGAAACATCATGAACACTATATTAAACAATGAATAACTGCTTTCTCCATCGCAAATCGTCATAATGTAAACAAAAGGAACAATTTATCTACATATTGAATATGATAGCCTTTGCAAAAGTTATTCAACAAAGAATTCGATAAACAAATTGCTCAGACTATGATGTATCACCCATTCACCACACCACCTTCATAACCAACAGAAATCACCATTCTCTACGATGTTAAAACCATTGCAAAGTACCTTCAACATGCCTCTGGCAAGAAAAATAACTGCAGTTCCTAAAGTTGAGAAATGTACAAATCAACAAAATCTTTCAATGAACCAACAAAAGAATGGCAGAAGGGAAGCATCGCATATCCACAAAATGGACAACTAGAAATGCCATTACTTGTGTCCTTTCCAAACAACTACGACCCTGAACCTCAAAAATATAACGTCCAAACCAAATGAATCCACTGTGCATCACAATTCCTAATAACAGAACAGATATGTCACTATGTCACATAGTCTTACAAATATAACAAATACACTCACATTTGAAACCAGTCATTTTTTATCCACTAAAACCTCGATAATATATAGCATTTAAGAAATTAGTTTTTCTACAAAATCAACATCAGTACACCACACAATGACATAAAGTTTCAGTCAAAAAAGCCTCAACTCGCAAGACCATGTGTTTCTCGACAGTGGCGGATCCAGGGGGGGCTGCCCGTGCTGCAGCCCCCCTCGGGAGCCTTAAATCACATGTAAAATACTGTTCATTAGCCTCTAAATCACCATTATTTCCTTAGCTCTAGCCCTACTCTTCATTATTTAGCCTCCCCCTCCCCCCCCCCCCCCCCCCCCCCCCCGAGGAGCTTATCCAAGAACATGACAGCTCGAAGCAACTTACAGCTTCTAGCTTCAACAACACTATGATACCTGCAAAAGCTCACGCCTTTGTTGTCCCAACAGTCAACGCAGGGCGCCAGAGTAAGGTTTACTGACATCCGAAAGGCAACGACATGTTCTCGAGAATAAAACTACCAGGCGAACCGCACCAGCTAACTTGACAAACTATTAGAAACACCACTTTTCCAAGACAAATGAAAATCACATCCAATCCATGATCCGATGAACTAAGCACACAAGCGTCCGGATGAAGTAAGCAACCACTAGAACACAGCAGCAGAGTCTCAATTCTCGAACGGTTCACAGCGGCGGAGAGTACTACCTGCGACCAGAGACTGAGTCCGCCGGGCTGAACACCACCGGCGACATCCCCGCGCCGGCTCCATAGCTTGTTGCGTCTGAAGCTGACGGCAAAGGGCTCGACGCCGCCAGATTGGGCCAGTTCCACGCGCTCCCCTCGTCCTCCTCCACTTTCACCGACGCCATGCCGACCATCTACCGCCGCAACTACCTCATCACCACCGCAGCCACCTAAAACCACATAGAAATGGGGAACAAACAAAACTTCAGTTAAAATTCCCCAGAAACGCTTGAAAAGGTGGAATCAAAGGGGCGCCGATGCTTTACAAACCGCAAAACCCCTAGATCGGGGAATCAGGGAGGATCGAGCCGGAGAAGGAGATGGCGCGAAGAGAGCGCGAAGGGACGCGAGGCGGGGAGGGCGGCCCGAAACCCTAGGCGGGATAAAAACGCGACCGTTTTGCCGGGCACCGCGTCGCGGGCGGCTTCAGTTGTGTGTTGGGGGAGAGGACGAGCCAGGGAAGGGGAAGATAGGAAAGGAGGCGGCTTTCAAATAACCTCGCCCGACGCCCGTTGAGAAAAAGTGGCGAGGAATCAATTACGTCTAATAATGTTTGCACTTAACCCCCCTGAATCTTTTAGTATTTGATCTAGACTCTTGTGTAACTGAATTTACCAACTTCCATTTTTGTTGACCTTTAAACGTGTCAAGAGAAGTTGGCATGCATCAATTTCTTAAGCTGCACATTACGTTATAGATTGTACTTCTTTGCGTCATTTTGACATGAAACTATGGTTGTGTTGAATAGCACCTATATCATTCTCTAGTTTCTAAAATCGCTACCGACATGGCATCTGGGTTATCTTTTTCGAAGGGCATCGTTAACGGTATGAGATAGTTATTGGATGTAAGATGATATTTTTAATAATATTAACTTTTAGCACGCAACTCATAATACAAATAGTGTCACATGGCAACCTCACATGATATTGGAGTGTATGCATGAGACTAACTCTTGATTAAGAGATAGTTTTTCCTCTCTTTTCTATTAAAATATGAAATAATATGCTTAGAGCTAGCTCATAAATCACCACAATAGTAGCGCTACTATTCAATGAGAATAAATGTAGTTTGTAGGTAGGAGTATAATTGAAGTATCTGTCCTTTTGATATCTATTAAAGTTAACCTTAAGTGCTCTAGAATTGTTAGATGATATTTTCTAGTATTAATTACTTAAAAGAAGTTATTGTAAACAAGTTCATCAATGGGATGGGAGTATGCTTGGGATCCAAATGGAAGAAAGCCCCACATGCGGTGTGAATCACATGTTCTACCTAGTTATCGGTGATTATACACCTGTAGTATATTCATACTAGTGAAAAATACAAATTAATCATCGCTTGCAAAAAAAAGAGAAATTTGTACAATGTAACAAGAAATTGTTTCTCTCTTTCCAAAATAAGACAGAAAGCTGGTGAAACCAGTTTCAACTCCTTTGGCTGTGTTGTGAGCCGAAGCTAGGAGAGGCCTTTCCAAACTCTAGAGTGACGAGGCTTGTGTTTGTGGCTGGTCCCAAATGAAGGACCACATTGCGATTAACAATCTTTCTGGGGGTGTAGAAACAGGATCAGACGAAGCGAAACACGATCCAGGAACTGAAGGCACCCACCAAACGTGGAAAGCGACGGCGGAATTTTAGGGTGCGCCGCCGGTGCCTTCGGTGCAAAAGTGCCTTCGACGCGTGGAGTAGTGGCGTGGAGCCCCCAAGCCGGCAGTTGCCGTAGCGGGCACGAGGTTTTGAACCAAGCCCGTAACGGCTCCTGGTCCGTCCGATCGATCGATGGAAGCGTACGGCGGCGTCGGCCGTCGCGTCGCGTCGCGTCGCGCCGCCGGAGCCGCTTGGAGTCTCGCGCTTGCCGCCACGCCGCCCGTCTGGTCTTCTTGCGTTCTACACCTCGGTGGGTCTTCTTGCGCTATATACCACGGGGCTGCCAAGGTCAGTCAACTGCTGTGCGGCTGCGATCCGTTGGTTGTCTACCGCCCCGCTAAACGTTTGTTTGTTTCTCGACGTCACGGTGACGCCGGATGCTGACGCCGAGCGTACCGAGGTTTTGTTCGGATCTTGATTAGAAGTTGTTTGACTTTGACAAACCGTAGTGTATATAGACTGTATATAGTACGTATCTAAAGTGTGGCCAAATTAAAGTTGTCAGTTTGTCACAGACTTTGTTCGAATCGTAAAGGACGAATGAACGAGGCACTCATATGTACTAATCTCAGTGGCATTCCTGGTCCAGAAGTCCTAACTCCTGTAACATGTAAAGGGTCTTACCAGCTCGTACTGCATATATGCGATTAGAATTTTGGGATAATCTTGCCATCAATAACCAGAAGTATCGTGAGATAATTCCTGTTGTCTTGCGAGAACCAAACAGGTCGAGCATATGTATCACCAACTTTTTATACCTTGTTGGATATAATATGGGTTTGGCCTATATAATATTTAATAATTAAATAAAACTCTATGGCTCCGTTCGGCTTATCCAGAAATTGGCTTGTTCGGCTTGTTTTTTTAGTCGGAACAGTATTTTTCTCTCACAACAATTCAGCTAGAACAGTATTTTTCAGCCGGTTTCAGCCAAGATTCAGCAAGTCAAACGGAGTCTATGGTGCGTAACATTAAGTGTTGTATAGTTTAATACCATACGGGGTCTTGACTGAACGTTGACTCAGCTTATATGGTTAGAAATTATTCATCTAAATTGAGAAGCTGGGAAAAGGATAAAGGCGTGCCACACACGCGCGCGCGCCGCCGCTGCTGCCGGCCGAGCGGGCGGGCGTGGCCAGTCTTTTGCTACTTAAATCCACATTATCACGGGAGTTTCGCTCCTTGATGGTGGAGGCGAACTGATTGCGTCAGTTACCGTCCCTTCCGCTTCCGCTTTCCATCTCCTGGGATTCTCCACTGTCTTCATCTTCTCTTCCCCGTTAGCAGCCATATATCCTGTCTTCCGTCAGTCCAGACCCCATCTTCTTCCGTAACCACTTGTCGGATATCGTGAGAAGGGGTACCCTAAGCAAGACCCAAAAAACGACTGCTTAGACTTCGTAAAGATCGAAACCAGCTAAACACCGCCGGCCTCGGCCGATTCTCCGACTCGCCCGAGGCCCCCTCACCGCTAGCCTCGGCCGATTCTCCGACTCGCCCGAGGCCCCCTCACCACTGACCTCGAGCGACTCCCCGCCAAAGGCCTCGGCCGGGCCACTGACCCTCCGTCTCGCGCGAGGCGGGCTCGGCAGCACTCCGCTGCCTCTTCCTTCTCCCGTTCCTCTGACAAAACGTCGTGTCGCATTAACTCAGCCAACTGCTGCCCCCTGACATCGGCCGCATGCTCGGCACAGTACAGCGGAATGGCCGACGGGACAGGAGGCAGGACGGGGCAGGGGTTACCCGCCACTTTGCTAACCACTATGCACATGGTTGACGCCCATGCCTCACTGAGCTGCCAACTCCTGCTCCAAGGACAACGCAGCATGGGGAGCCACGTCCGGGCTACTGTGGCCTCGGAATCAGTACCCAGGACCAATAATTCCCTCCAAGGCCTCGGCAGTTTGCTTCAGGGGCTCGGCTGCCTGAGGACCCACGTCCGCCAGGGCCCCCCGCGATGGCTTGGCCTCGGCACCTGCAGAGCCACAGCTCCCCACGACGTCATCACACGATGACATGCACGTCGCTCGGACTGGGCAGGGGTTACCCGCCACTGTACTAACCACCATACACATGGTGGACGCCCATGCCTCACTGTGCTGCCAACTCCTGCTCCGAGGACAACGCAGCATGGGGAGCCACGTCTGGGCTACTGTGGCCTCGGAATCAGTACCCAGGTCCAATAACTCCCCCAAGGCCTCGGCAGTTTTCTTCGGGGGCTCGGCAGCCTGAGGATCCATGTCCGCCGAGCCCCCCACGATGGCTCGGCCTCGGCATCTGCAGGGCCGCTGCTCCCTACGACGTCATTGCACGGTGACCAGCACGTCGCCCGCCATGTCCTGCATCAAGTTGTACTGGAGCCCCACGACGCACAAAATCAAGTATGACCGGCGCGTCACTTCTGCACGACAAGGACGGGGCCACTCCATCGACCATACCACAACAGTGGCCGGCTACAGGGCTCGGACACGCCACCCCATTTATAGAAGCGCTATGTAGCTATCTATGTACGGTCCCAGGTCTCCCTTAAGCCTGGGCAAAATACCCGATACCCATTACCCGTACCCGAATTACCCGAACCCGGACCTGAATTACCCGAACCCGAGGTACCCGATCCCAAATTCGGATAGCGATTTTGATTACCCGAAATTAGTTTGGGTAATTCGGGTAATATCCTCCGGTACCCAAACTACCCGAACTACCCAAAGATTTGTTTTTGTCTTTGTATTTATCATGTGTTTTAGCTGAACCATTTAACTTATCACTTTATTAGAATATAATTCTCTCTATTTGAATGATTGACTGTAATATATTATTCTCTACAAATTGCTATTGAAATTCTATACAAATTGCTGCTGAAATTATGTATAAATCGCTACTGAAATTTAGTGTAGTTTGTTGTTTTCTGTAAATTTGGGTATATCAGGTAATACCCGAACCCGAACCTGAATTATCGGGTACCCGAATTTGCGGGTAGTGTTTTTTCGGAGGTAATATCGGGTAGCAATTTTCATTACCCGAATTTTGAATTACCCGAATTACCCGACCCGAAAAAATCGGGTAACCCGAACGCCCAGGCTTAGTCTCCCTTAGAGTATAAAAGGGAGGGACCGGGGCCATTTCTAGGGGCGACCGGAAGAAAGACGAACACACCGCTAGAACTACGCACTCCTACGCTGCTTGGGAACAACGCCTCAAGTAGCCCGCACCACCCACGCCGAGACCTGGGGCTAGCTCCCTCTCTCACCTAGTTTGTAACCCCCTACTACGAGCACTCCGGTGCAAGGAATACAAGATCGATCTCTCGGACTGGACGTAGGGCCTCGATTGCCTGAACCAGTATAAACCTTATATCTCTTTGCATCACCATCCGGGATTAGGGGCACGCAGCACAAATTCACTCGTTGGTTGAGGGACCCCTGGTTCCAAAGCACCGACAGTTGGCGCACCAGGTAGGGGTCGCTGCGTGTTGGCTTCGTCATCCTAGCAAGTTCCGGATGGCGGACCCCGTATGACCATTGCGTCTCGGCACCGTAGTTTGGTTCGGGAGCCTAGAGTTCATGTCTCTAGGGCATGAGTACGACATGGTGCTCCTCACCCCTCGAGCCCCACCATCTGACGATGAAGTCACGCTCCGGCAGCCCAGGCGCAGGCGGCGCCCGGGCGGCCGCTCTCGCCATACTCGCCAGGCACGACGCGAGCAAGGCCACCCCGACGCTACGCGAACCCAGGGCGGCACGCCACTCCCCGCCGATACCCTACGACCAGCTGTTGGTACGGGGTCCCTGGCTGGGGACCTGTCTGGCCTGAGCATGGACGAAGGAAAATCGCCGGCGGCTTGCGGCGATGCCCAGTCGTCTAGCTCCGCTCCACCACTCCCTGAAGAGCTGACCCCGGCGGGGCAGAATATGGAGACGGCACCGTCGCCATACCCCTTTGGGTTGAGAAATGCCGCCGCCTCTTACGCCTATGCTTATGCTGCCACTCACGAGCACCCCTCGGAACGCCGCCAGCGCTTCGCTCTTGACCTGAGCATCCACTCCGACTCCTCAGACGAGGACGAGACATGGCCCGGGGTGGATTTCTCCGAACTCCACAACCCTGGGGCTTTGCGCCAATTCTTGGCTGTAAGCGACTACTGCCTCGGCTACTCCGACTCCGACGATGAAGGGACTTACGATCCATCTCGTGAGTGCTTCCACGTCGGGCTCGGGATGCCAAGGGCGGGCGAAGAGGACGAGAGGACAGGCAACCATTCCCCGCCCCGGGCAGGGGCGGGCGACGCCACACCTCCGCGTCTCGAACCCCCGGCAGCACGGAACGAGAATCCCGTTCGCGGGGGACATCGACGCCCAGACCTGGAGGAGCTCCGCGAGCTTCAAGCCAAGGTCGAACAAGACCGACTCCTTCTGCAACAGCTTCGGGACACTCTTGAGCAGGAGCAACAAGGGCGTGGTGAGGGCAGAGGAGCCCGAGGGAGGGCCCGCGACATCCATCGCCGCATCAACGACAACGAGGGGGGAGAGCCACCCCCAATCTTTAATCGCGCTAGCCAAAATGTCGCAGCGGCTGCGATGCTGGTCCGAGCGATGCCCGAGCCCTCCACCACCGAGGGGCGATGGGTCCGCGGAGAGCTCCGCGACCTCCTCGAGACCGTAGCGGTGCAGCAGGCCGAAAGTTCCGCCTCCCGCCGGCGCGGAGGCACTTCGGAGCAGCCCGCAGCGCAACCTCGCCGGGGCCAGGATGCCTCGGTCTGCCCCGAGGCCGCTCGCACGCCGACGGTCAACAGGGCCCCCTCGGTACGCGATCGACCTAGAGACCAACGCGAGGCACGGGACGACCACAAAGTAGTTGGCAGGCGACGGCGCCACGACAACGGAGCCACCCGGGGCTACCACCCACACCGAGGCGGTCGCTACGATAGCGGTGAGGACTGCAGTCCTTCCCCTGAGCCGCCAGGCCCTCGGGTCTTCAGCAGGGCCATCCACGCGGCTCCTTTCCCCGCCCGGTTCCGACAGCCGGCCAATCTCGCGAAGTACAGCGGCGAGACCAACCCGGAGCTCTGGCTCGCCGATTACCGCCTGGCCTGCCAGCTAGGCGGCGCAGAGGATGACCTGCTCATCATCCGTAATCTCCCTCTGCTCTTGTCAGACTCGGCACGAGCCTGGCTCGAGCATCTCCCTCCCTCGCAAATCCACGACTGGCGCGACTTGGTTAGGATCGTAGGTAACGCCGGGCCAATCCTTACTTTGGGACTTGCACGCGGGAGTCTGCGGGCACCACGCGGCGCCTCGGGCGCTCGTAGGTAACGCCTTCCGCCAAGGTTTCTATTGGCCAACGGCGGTGGCCGACGCCACGAAGCTAGTATGCTCCTGCGAGGGATGCCAGTACTATGCTCGACAGACGCACCTTCCGGCCCAAGCCCTCCAAACCATCCCCATCACATGGCCATTCGCTGTGTGGGGGTTGGACATGGTTGGGCCTCTGCAGAAGGCACTCGGGGGCCATACCCATCTGCTGGTAGCTATCGACAAATTCTCCAAATGGATCGAGGCTCGTCCAATCGCTCAGATCAAATCCGAGCAAGCGGTGCTGTTCTTTACCGATATCATCCATAGGTTCGGGGTTCCTAACACCATCATCACTGACAATGGGACACAATTCACCGGACGCAAGTTCCTAACGTTCTGCGACGACCACCACATCCGGGTGGCTTGGTCGGCCGTAGGGCACCCAAGGATGAATGGACAAGTAGAGCGTGCCAACGGCATGATCCTACAAGGCCTTAAGCCAAGAATATTCAACCAATTGAAGAAGTTTGGCAAGAAATGGCTTGCCGAACTCCCGTCAGTCATCTGGAGCCTAAGAAATACCCCAAGCCGAGCCACGGGATTCACACCGTTCTTCCTGGTCTATGGAGCCGAGGCCATCCTCCCCACTGACTTAGAATACGGTTCCTCGAGGCTACAGGCGTACAACGAGCAAAGCAACCGCACTGCCCGTGAAGACACCCTCGACCAACTGGAGGAAGCCCGAGACGTCGCGCTGCTACACTCAGCCAGGTACCAGCAAGCCCTACGGCGCTACCAAGCCCGGCGCGTCCAAAGCCGAGACCTGAAGGTGGGCGACCTAGTGCTGAGACGGAGGCAGAGCAACAAGGGCCGCGACAAGCTGACCCCACCCTGGGAAGGGCCGTACATCGTCGCTCAAGTGCTGAAGCCCGGGACCTACAAGTTGGCCAACGAGAAGGGCGAAATCTTCACAAACGCTTGGAACATAGAACAGCTACGTCGTTTCTACCCTTAAATTTCCAAACGTTGTTTACATTGTTTCTCGAAATACAATAAAGAAGCGTTCTTAGTTGTTATAATCTTTCGAGGAACCCCCCCTTATAGACAAGTCGATTGTATAGAACCTAAGGACCGTACGATCGTCTCAAAGGCGAAAAGGCCGGCCGAGCCGTGAGAACAGCCCACGCCTCCGGGCTACGGCAGCTCCCTCACCACCTTTTCCCCCAAAGGACAGCGTAGGCTCCGAGGAAGTTCTATGCAGAGAGCGGGGCTCGACGTCACAATAGCGCTATAAGGGAGACTCGGCTCTGCCTCTGCAAAGCCGAGCCTCCCTCGGGGGCTAAAAAGGGGAAACCCCCTAAGTCCCGAAACCCCCTAAGTCCCGAAACCGTTGGTTAATGGAACCATTGGTTAATGGTCTTTCAAAAAATTTTCTACGCCAAACTCTCTCGTGCTCCGACGAGACCTTCACAAGAAACCCAAAGACCAAAAGTTTGTCTAGAGGCCAAAGGGCCGGTCGAGTCGTGAGAACGGCCTACGCCTCTGGGCTACGGCAGCTCCCTCACCACTCTTCGCCGAAGGACGGCTTAAGTCCCGAGGGATTTCTTTGCGGGTTCCCAAGATCAAGACAGAGGGCACAGGCTCGGAAGTAGAATAGAAAACGGTTAAAAGACGCACATACGCAAATACTTTAAAAGGCCTCAACAGCCACAAAAACATCACGATATGGCAACTAACTCAATCCGGTTACATGGCCCCTTTTGGCCCAGGTCAAAGCTCAAGGATCGGTGGCCGGCGCGGGAGGGACCACCTCTTCTTCAAATAGACCAGCCAGCACCGTGCCAGGTGCCTCGGCCGCCTCCAACAGCTTCACGACCTCCGCATCAGCCTCCTCATCATCTTCTGGCAACACATAGCCGTCGCTGACAGCCTCGAGGTTGAAGGCGTAGTGCGAGGAGACGATGGCCAGGGCGCGCTTGACACCCGTGTGCAATGCCCCTCGGAGCCTCTCGTGGACGCGGCCGCTCAACGCAATCAGGCGGCTCCCAAGGGAGCTGGCTGATTGGACCTCCTCGACGTCCAGGGCCTCGCAGGCGGTACGGACAGCGCTGCGTAGCGCCTCATGCTCCCGGACCTCAACATCCGGCGCCGCTTGCGCTGCGACGGAGGCCTCAGCCGCCTGGGAAGCTTCTTTTTTCAGATCTACGTCGCAACGAGGGGTTAGGAGTCAAACGCGAACCGGAACAAATGGAACAAGGAGCACGGTTCAGCGGAACTTACCCTCGGCCTTGTTCTTCCAGGCTAGGACCTCGACCCGAGAGGCCTCGGCCGCCTTGGTAGCCTCTGCCAAGGCGACTCTCATCGCCTGATGCTCGCTCTGCTCCGCACCCAGCTGCCCGGCTGTGGCCTTCGCAGAGGCCGTCGCTTCTTGGGCCCGAGACCTGAAGGAGTCTCACTCCTCCTCCAGTTCCTTGATCTTCGCCACCAAGGGGGCAGCCTGCCCCTTAGCCATGACCAACTCGGCTTGAAGGTCAGCACAACAAAGGTGGAGGTCCTCCACTTCCGCACTCCGCGCTGACAAAAGCCCCTGGGCGTCGGCAAGCAGGCCCTTCTGCCACCGGAGCTGGTCCTAGATATCCCTCTCCCTTCATAGGAACACCGATTTCCCAAGGGACCGGGTCTCGAGCTCCTATAAAGGTAAGAAACGCGCGTCAAAACACTGTGAGGGGACTCGAAGAGAAAACAACTCGGCACGGGAGAGGAAAGTACTTACCTGGGTGACACCGGGCAAGTCCCGTCCCATAATAGTCATCACCGTCTGCAGCGACCGCACTGCCAGTTGGCGGTACTGCTCGAGGGTATCCCACTGCCCCCCCCCCCTCTGCGATATCTTCAAGGGCAAACACAGGCTCCCCCTCGGGATCAGCCTGGTTCCGCCAGAAAACACGCGTTAAGTTCCACCCACGGGGCTCGGGCCGTAGCCGGGCAAGGGCCGAACTCCCCTCGGCGGGATCTGGGACCGGCTGCTCTGCGGTACTGGCCGCCTCGACGTCTGCCGCCTCCTTCCCTCGGGAAGAATCATCAGACGAGATTGTCTGAACTAGGGGCGGCGCCAAAATTTGCTCCGTCTCCACCTCCATCGCCTCGGCCTCGATGGACCCGGGGGCTCTGGCCTCCGCCATCTCTACCTCGGTGGCCCCGACGTCCACCGCCCTGGCTTCAGAGGTCTTGGGGGCTCCGGCCTCACCCTCAATGGCCTCGGCAATGGTGGACGCCCCAGCCTCCATCGCCCCAAGACCCACGACATCGCGAGGCATGGGCTCCTCCTCCTCCACTCGCTCCGTGGCTGCCTCGGCACCCTTTTCCTGGGCAGCTGCCTCCTCCGAAACAGCCCCGCCCGACGCCGCGCCACGCTGCACGCCAGCCTGCGCCTCCGCTGCCTGATGGGCGGAGGAGCTAACATTCGCCTTGAGCGCCTTACGGGGCGCCAAGGGAGGATCTTCCACCAGATGCGTCTGGCTGGAAGCAAAGACACTCCCAAGGTCAGCATGCGACCGAGGGGCAAACAAGAAGTACTACGGACTCCACCAGAAAAAACGCTTACCGCGAACGGGGATGCAGCCGCTTCAACACCGCCAGCCTCCTCTGCAACGGCGGCGGTGGTGGCAGCAGCGCGGCCTTGGTGTCCACCGGTGCCAGCTGGCCTCCGTCGGGCCCCAGCACCTCCTCGACCCTTCGCGGAGACGATGGGGTCGCCCCCACCGTCGCCGGCTCCACCTCCACCATCGAACTCATCGGGCTGACGGCACGCTCCTCCAACACCCGCGCCTCGGGTGTGTCGGCCTCGGCCCTGGGACGAGCCGCCACCGGCCCCGGGACACCTCCTCCTCCTAGGAGCATTAGGCTCCTTGCCGGCGCCCCGGGCACCATCTCCCTAATGTCGGGGAGGTGTTCCAGGCAGGCCGTCCCCACCTCGCGCCCGCCGCCGTCGCCCGAAGAATCCGACATCGACGATGAGGGAGACGGCTCCAACGGGAGACCGTCGAGCTTCTGACGCCGGCGACGGGCGTCCAGCTTTTCGCGCGCGAGGAGCTTCTTCGTGCGCTTCGCCTCCTTGGCATCTTTCTTCTTCTCCTCCTCCTTGGCACGCGCCCTGTTCACAGATCGCCGCCGGGCGTCCTCGGGAACGGGCGGCGGGGAGCCTCGCATGTCTCTTATCCCCTGTAGGAACAATGAAGTAAGACAACAGACAAAAAAGAAGAAAAAAAACGAAAAACAAGAAGGCCGCGAAAGCCTCGACAACATCCAACTTACCAGCGAGACATACCCCCGCGACGGGCGCATTAGGAACGGCATCAAATCATCAATCTTCGGCTTCCCGTCTACCGCCTCTCTCACCCGACGCAGGGTCTCATCGTCGGTAAGGGTGAAGGCGGACATCTTGACACCAGCGATCGGATCGCCCGACGTCATCTTGAACAGCCGCCGCCGCCGGGTCATCAGCGGCAACACCCTCCGGTGGTGAAAAGCCGCCACGACCATGGCCGCCGAAAGGCCGTGGTCACGCAGCTTCCCCAAGGCCCTCAAGAGCGGTTCCAGCCTAGGCTGATCGACCTTGACGACGCCGTATCCCCATTTCTCTGGTTGACTCTCTACAACCCGCCCGGTATAAGGGGGAAGCCCTCCGCCATCGTTGCGGAGGTAGAACCAGCCGTCATACCAACGACGGTTGGACGAGGACAGCTGGGCCGGGATGTAGAGGGACTGCCAGTCTTGGCGTACATGAAGGGTGCAGCCGCCAGCCCTCTACACCTTCCGAGCCCCCCTCGTTCCCCCCGGCTTGGTGGTGAACGTCGCTTGGAACAAGTGGAGCCACAACTCCCAGTGGGGAGCGATCCCCAAGTACCCCTCACAGACGGCGACGAAGATGGCCGCCTGCGCGATGAAGTTGGGGCTAAAATTGTGAAGCTCCACGCCATAGTAGTGCGGGAGCGCCCGCATGAAGTTGTCCACCGGCGACCCGAGGCCTCGCTCGTGGAAGACGACGAAGCTCACCACGTAGCCGTCGCGCGGCCTCGGCTCCGACTCATTCCCCGGAGCAATCCACTTCGGCTCGTCAGGGTCGGTGATCGGGCGAAGAAGACCAGCCTCCATGAGCGACTGCAGCTTCTCCTCGGTGACGTCGGACCGCTCCCAGGGATCCGCCGGGAGGATGACGGGACCACCAGCCATTGCGCGGCGGAGGGCGCTGCTACGGCGGTAATCTCTCTCCCTCTCTCTCTCAGTCTCTCGCCCTTCCCCTTCTCCTCCCCGGCGCTCTATGCTCTCAGCAATGGCACGGAGGCAGCAAAAGGCGAGTGCGGAAAAGGTAAGAAGGGGAAGGGCGAGGTTCTTTGCGTATTTATGTAGGGACAAGACAAAACCGCCGGGCGACGAAATCGGGGAAGTTTCCCCCAAAAGATCCGGCGTGGTTATCCAGATCTGGTTTTACCGCCCACGCGCCCACTCCCTCCTCATTAAATCGTGCGTGCAGATACGTCCCATCGGCTGATGCCACGTCGCGTCCAACCGCAGCAGCAGCAGGCGCCGTTTCGCTACCCCGAAAGAGTCGCCTCAAAAGACGCGCCTGCCGTTGTTAGCCGTAGGGAGAGAAATAACCCCCCCCCCGATTCCTTTCAGGCAAAGGAACTGGGCACCGAGCCCGCTACGGTCCAGGGGTTCGAAGGCTGGGCCCTTAGGGGTTTCGACAGCCACCCCAGGGCAACAGAGTCAGGGGCGACTACGGGCGAGCCTATACGAGGCCGAGGCCCAAGCAAGCGAAACGCTTGGGACGCCCTGTGTCGTGTCCGAGACCGGTAGGGAGGTCTCCGAATGGGATCCCACCGTAGGGAGGCACCGAGCCACCGAGGCCTAGCGAATGGCCTCGGCACCCACTAGAGAAACCCTCCGATACTCTTGGAGCGCGTCTCCGGACCGCTAGCCGACCCCTAGCGAACGAGGTACGGGCCTCCACTCGGACTTACCCGATAACAGCTCACCGGAACTGCCATCGCTCGCGCCCACCGAGGGTAGCGTGGCACATTCCACCCCTCCTTCCGAGCGAAAAGGAAGCGTGAGGGTCGAGTAAAAAGTCAGGAGAATCCCTGACGGCCCTCTTGCTCCGCGCAGAGGCTAAGGGACTCTTCCTGCAAAAACATTGCCGAGGCCAAGCGACTTAGGCTCGCACACGAGGGGGCTCGGCAAAACAAACCCTCCTTCCGAGCGAAAAGGAAGCGCGAGGGTCGTTCAAAAAGCCAGAAGAGCTCCTGACGGCCCTCTTGCTCCGTGCAGAGGCTAGGGAGCTCCTTCTGCAAAAGACGCCGAGACCCCGCGACCTAGGCTCGCACCCGAGGGGGGCTCGGCAGACAGACCCTCACGCGTGAGGAGCGAACCAAAAAGCCAGGGGGACCTCTGATCGCTCTCTCGCTCCGCGCGAGAGACTCGGGGGCTCCTCCTACAACTTTGCCGAGACCCAGCGGCTCAAGCTCGCACACGAGTGGGCTCGGCAAACAGCCCCCCGTCCGAGCGAAAAGGACGTGCGGGGGACGGACAAAAAAGTCGGGAGGACCCCTGACCGCCCTCTCGCCCCGTGTGGAGGCTCGGGGGCTCTTCCTACGCCCAAGATAAAGACAAAGCGACCCAAGCCCGTTACAGTCCAGGGGTTCGAAGGCTGGGCCCCCAGGGGTTTCGACAGCTGCCCCAGGGTAAAAGAGTCAGGGACGACTACGGGCGAGCCTGTACGGGCGCACCCTGTGTCGTGTCCGAGACCGGCAGGGAGGTCTCCGAATGGGATCCCACCGTAGGGAGGCACCGAGCCACCGAGGCCCAGCGAACGGCCTCGGCACCCACTAGAGAAACTCGCCGGTACTCTTGGAGCGCGTCTCCGGACCGCTAGCCGACCCCCAGCGAACGGGGTACAGGCCTCCACTCGGACTTACCCGATAACAGCTCACCAGAAATGCCGACGCTCGCGCCCACCGAGGGTAGCACGGCATCTTCCACCCCTCCTTCCGAGCGAAAGGGAAGCACGGGGGTCGTACAAAAAGCAGGGGGAACCCCT
The DNA here is from genome assembly GCF_019320115.1 of Miscanthus floridulus. Taxonomy (NCBI): domain Eukaryota; kingdom Viridiplantae; phylum Streptophyta; class Magnoliopsida; order Poales; family Poaceae; genus Miscanthus; species Miscanthus floridulus. Next base: position 91,295,211 of record NC_089595.1, on the reverse strand, counting down.
GACGGCCCTCTCGCTCCAGGCGAAGGCTGAGGGGCTTTTTCCGCAGCATCGTCAAGGCCCTACGATCCGAACTCGCACCCATGGGCTCGGCAAACACCCCTCACTCGAAAGAGAAAAAAACCCCTAAAGAAGTGAAATCACTCCTCCAGGGCCCCGGGGGCTACACCCGGCGGGTGCGCTCGCGCGCACCCACCGAAACCTCGAGTACAAAACACCATCCCAACGGGAACTGTCGAGAGCCAATACTCGTCAAAACCTCAGGGGGAGTGCCTCCACTCCCCCCAAGGCTCGGGGGCTACTGTCGGATACCGTGAGAAGGGGTACCCTAAGCAAGACCCAAAAAACGACTGCTTAGACTTCGTAAAGATCGAAACCAGCTAAACACCGCCGGCCTCGGCCGATTCTCCGACTCGCCCGAGGCCCCCTCACCGCTAGCCTCGGCCGATTCTCCGACTCGCCCGAGGCCCCCTCACCACTGACCTCGAGCGACTCCCCGCCAAAGGCCTCGGCCGGGCCACTGACCCTCCGTCTCGCGCGAGGCGGGCTCGGCAGCACTCCGCTGCCTCTTCCTTCTCCCGTCCCTCTAACAAAATGTCGTGTCGCATTAACTCAGCCAACTGCTGCCCCTGACATCGGCCGCATGCTCGACACAGTACAGCGGAATGGCCGACGGGACAGGAGGCAGGACGGGGCAGGGGTTACCTGCCACTGTGCTAACCACTATGCACATGGTTGACGCCCATGCCTCACTGAGCTGCCAACTCCTGCTCCAAGGACAACACAGCATGGGGAGCCACGTTCGGGCTACTATGGCCTTGGAATCAGTACCCAGGACCAATAATTCCCTCCAAGGCCTCGGCAGTTTGCTTCAGGGGCTCGGCAGCCTGAGGACCCACGTCCGCCAGGGCCCCCCGCGATGGCTTGGCCTTGGCACCTGCAGAGCCACAGCTCCCCACAATGTCATCACACGATGACTTGCACGTCGCCCAGACTGGGCAGGGGTTACCCGCCACTGTACTAACCACCATACACATGGTGGACGCCCATGCCTCACTATGCTGCCAACTCCTGCTCCGAGGACAACGCAGCATAGGGAGCCACGTCTGGGCTACTGTGGCCTCGAAATCAGTACCCAGGTCCAATAACTCCCCCAAGGCCTCGGCAGTTTTCTTCGGGGGCTCGGCAGCCTGAGGATCCATGTTCGCCGAGCCCCCCACGATGGCTCGGCCTCGGCATCTACAGGGCCGCTGCTCCCTACGATGTCATTGCACGGTGACCAGCATGTCGCCCGCCATGTCCTGCATCAAGTTGTACTGGAGCCCCACGACGCACAAAATCAAGTATGACCGGCGCGTCACTTCTGCACAACAAGGACGGGGCCACTCCATCGACCATACCACAACAGTGGCCGGCTACAGGGCTCGGACACGCCACCCCATTTACAAAAGCGCTATGTAGCTATCTATGTACGGTCCCAGGTCTCCCTTAGAGTATAAAAGGGAGGGATCGGGGCCATTTCTAGGGGCGACCGGAAGAAAGACGAACACACCGCTAGAACTACGCACTCCTACGCTGCTTGGGAACAACGCCTCAAGTAGCCCGCACCACCCACGCCGAGACCTGGGGCTAGCTCCCTCTCTCACCTAGTTTGTAACCCCCTACTACGAGCACTCCGGTGCAAGGAATACAAGATCGATCTCTCGGACTGGACGTAGGGCCTCGATTGCCTGAACCAGTATAAACCTTGTGTCTCTTTGCATCACCATTCGGGATTAGGGGCACGCAGCACAAATTCACTCGTTGGTTGAGGGACCCCTGGTTCCAAAGCACCGACACCACTCCCGAGAGAACCACAGATCAGCCACTTTCTGATTTCCTCGTCCCGTACCTCTACGCACATGGAGGAGCGGGAGAGCAGTTGCCTTCGGAACCCTCGTCCGCCTGAGAATCTTGCACGGGGTGAGCGGCGATTGGGTTTTTGAAGAGCGATCCAGGACTGCTCGTCCATCTTCTTCCTGGAGATCGCTCTTGGATCCGTCCTCTCTCTAGAACGTCAAGACGTCTTCTTCCTGGTGATCCGTTCATGGGACTGCACTGTGAACATCTTCCTGCATCGACTGTGGTCCGTAACTTCGAGCAACGCACTATGTTGACTAGTGTGAATGGAGCCTCCGATGCCCTCGACATGGGACCCTCCGCTGGGTACAGTCTAATCTCTGTGATTACTGTATTTTATATTCTTACTGTATCAATAAATATATCATTTATGCATGTTGTAGCATTCATAAGAAATATACACATGCACACATATGCTGTCACAAACCTGCTGATGTTATATTTTTAAATTAAACTAATAATAAAAATGCCTAAATTTCTAACAATCCAAAAACCTAATAATAGACAATTTTCTGTCAGTGAATTTGCTGCCACTTTGAAGCCGAATAATTTTGATGGCAAGAATTTTATGATATGGCGTGCAAAGATGGTATTGTGGTTGACTGCGATAAACTGCTATCACGCCACACAGAGAAAGCCTGAATAGTTTACTCCTAAAGAGGAGCGAAAGTTCTTGGCTACCGATAACCTGTTTCGAGGCGCCGTGATTAGTGCACTTCATCCTAAGTATGAGAAAAACTACATATCTTACACATCAGGCAAAGAATTATGGGATGCTTTTGAGGCAAAGTTTAGGGTTTCTGATGCTGGTAGTGAGCTGTACCTTATGGAGCAGCTATATGACTATAGAATGGTTGAAAACCGTTCTGTGGTCGAATAGGCTCATGAGATACAGGCGCTGGCAAAGGAACTAGAACATTTCTCATGTTTGTTGTCCGGCAAGTTTGTGGCCGGCGGTATAATCGCTAAGTTGTCACTTTCTTGGAGGGATTTTGCTACTTCTCTAAAACACAGGAGACAAGAGTTTAGCGTGGCTGAGCTTATTGGATCTCTTGATGTTGAGGAGAGGGCGAGAGCAAAAGACAACCGTAGAAAAGGAGTTGAGTCTTCCGCTACCAATATGGTGCAGAAAAAAAACTCATTTGCATCCCATAATAAAAAGAAGAAGAACATGCAAGAGAACAACAATGCAAAGTCTAAGCAGACTGCACAGTTTTAGAAGAAAAACAACAAGAAAGGTGAAGGATGCTTTGTTTGTGGGAGTGATGAGCATTGGGCAAGTGTGTGCCCAGACCGCAAATACAAGCAAGAAAAGAAATCAGCAAATGTGGTCATTAGCAAGACTGGAGGAGGAACATCTAGGTATGGTAATTCTTTACCCTTTGTTCTTTTAGTTTGTCTTTCACCTAAGTGGTGGATGAACAGTGATGCTAATATTCATATGTGTGCTGATGTTTCTTTGTTTATTTCCTATTAGCCCGGCAGAAGTGGAGCCTTGTTGATGGGAAACGGTTCGCATGCGCGTGTTCTTGGTACTGGTACAGTCGTTCTGAAGTTTACTTCGGGAAAGATGGTGCTATTAAAGAACGTGCAGCATGTCCCCTCCATCAAGAAGAATCTTGTTAGCGCTTCTCAGATGTGTCACGATGGCTTTAAAATTGTGCTTGAGTCCAATAAATATGTTGTGTCGAGACATGAAACATTCATCGGAAAAAGGTTATGATTGCGGAGGCTTGTTCCGCTTATCTTTGCTGGATGATGTGTGTAATAAAGTAGTGAACAATATTATTGTTTCGAATGAGTCGAATATATGGCATTCACGACTTTGTCACATTAATTTTGGCTGTCTTACGTGGCTTGCAAATCTGAATTTAATCCCAAAATTTAACTTAGTCAAAGATTCTAAGTGCCAGATGTGTGTGCAATCAAAGCAACCGCGCAAGCCTCACAAGGCTGCTGAGGTGAGAAATTTGGCACCATTAGAACTCGTTCATTCTGATTTATGCGAAATGAATGACGAATTGACTAAAGGCGGTAGACGATACTTCATGACATTTATAGATGATTGCACTAGATTTTGCTACGTGTATTTATTAAAAACTAAAGATGAAGTGTTGCATTATTTTAAAGTCTATAAAGCTAAGGTAGAAAATCAACTTGAGAAGAAAATCAAGCGTTTGCGGTCCGATCGTGGGGGAGAATATTTCTCAAATAAATTTTCTAAGTTTTATGCGGTGCATGGAATTATTCATGAGAGGACGCCACCATACTCACCACAGTCCAATGGGATTACAGAGAGAAAGAACCGCACTCTAACTGATTTGGTTAATGCCATGTTGGAGACTGTGGGACTATCTAAGGAATGGTGGGGTGAGGCTATTTTGACAGCATGTCATGTCCTGAATAGAGTGCCCACAAAGAACAAAGAAATTACACTATTCGAGGAATGGGAGAAGAAGAGATTAAATCTCTCTTACCTGCAATAAATAAAAAGCGAAAGCTTGGACCAAAGACTGTTGATAGTGTTTTTCATGGTTATGCTATTCACAGCGTGGGTTATAGATTTTTAATTATAAACTCTAGTGTTTCTGAAATGGCTGTTGATACAATCATGGAATCTAGAGACGCTATATTTTTTTAGAATGAATTTTCCATGAAAAATGCACCTAGCACAACTAGTCATGAATTTATAATTCTCCATGAGCATGAAAATTTTACTCCGATAGAACAAATTAAGGAACCCTATGTGCAAAATCCTAAGAAGGATGACACTATAGCCACCAGGAAAAGCAAGAGACAGAGGACTGCAAAGTCTTTTGGTGATGACTATATTGTGTACCTTGTGGATGACACACCAACGACCATTGAAGAGGCATATTCCTCTCCTGATGCTGATTTATGGAAGAAAGCAGTACGGAGTGAGATGGATTATGTTATATCCAATGAAACTTGGGAAATTGTTGATCATCCCTATGGGTGCAAGCCTATAGGATACAAATTGGTGTTTAAGAAAAAGCTTAGGCCTGATGGTACTATTGAGAGGTACAAGGCAAGGCTTGTGGCCAATGGTTATACTCAAAAGGAAGGTGAGGATTTCTTTGATACTTATTCACCGGTTGCCCAATTGACCACAATTAGAGTTTTGCTTTCCCTGGCAGCCTCTTATGATCTTATTGTTCATCAAATGGATGTTAAGACAGCTTTTCTAAACAGAGAGTTGGAGGAGATCTATATGGATCAGCCGGATGGGTTTGTGGCAAATGGTCAAGAAGGAAAAGTGTGTAAATTATTAAAGTCAGTATACGGCCTAAAACAAGCTCCTAAGCAATGGCATGAGAAGTTCGATAGAACTTTAACATCTGCTGGTTTTGTTGTGAATGAAGCTAACAAATGTGTGTACTATCGGTATGGTGGGGGTGAAAGAGTCATTTTGTGTTTATATGTTGATGACATACTGATCTTTGGATCCAGCCTCAAAGTGATCGAAGAGGTGAAGGGATTTTTAACTAATAATTTTGAGATAAAAGATTTGGGAGAGGCTGATGTTATTCTTAATATCAAGCTTCTAAGAGAAGGTGATGGTGGGGTAACTCTGTTACAAACCCATTATGTGGAAAAGGTGCTGAGTCGCTTTGGGTTTAGTGGTTGTGCACCTGCTCCTACACCTTATGACCCTAGTGTGCTATTGAGGAAAAATTGAAGAATAGCAAGGGATCAGTTGAGATACTCCTAGATCATTGGTTTGCTCATGTATCTTGCTAGTGCAACAAGGCCTAACATCTCATTTGCAGTATGCAAGTTGAGCCAGTTTGTGTCAAACCCGGGAGACGATCACTGGCGTGCTCTTGAGAGAGTAATGCGCTACCTAAAAGGGACCATGAGCTATGGTATTTGTTATACCGGACATCCAAAAGTGCTAGAAGGCTACTGTGATGCCAACTGGATTTCTGATGGTGATGAGCTTTATGCCACAAGTGGATATGTGTTTTCGCTTGGAGGTGGCGCTGTTTCCTAGAAGTCTTGCAAGCAGACTATCTTAACGAAGTCTATAGTGGAAGCAAAACTCATAGCATTAGACACTGCTGGATCTGAGGCTAAGTGGCTTTGTGATCTCCTTATAAATTTACCAGTTGTTGAAAAACCTATATCGGCTATTTCTATGAACTGTGATAACCAGACTGTGATTACGAAGGTTAATAGTTCTAAGGATAACATGAAGTCCACAAGGCATGTTAAGAGACGACTAAAATCTGTCAAAAAATTAAGAAACTCCGGAGTAATAACGTTGGACTATGTTCACACATCTAACAATCTAGCAGATCAGTTCACTAAGGGTCTGTCACGCAATGTGATAGAAAGTGCATTGAGAGAGATGGGTTTGAGACCCACTTGAAATTTACTATAGTGGTAACCTATTCTATGTGATCGGAGATCCCGTGAAGTAGAACGGTGAAACAAGCTAGTAGTAAATTATGAGAAAAGATCCTTAGTAAGACTCATTTCTGATGCATATCTTTTCTTTCTATAAGGCAGGCTAGTTTTTGCCTTAATGTGTTCCAAGTGGCTTGTCAAAGTAAAGATGTTGTCCTACAGAACATCTTTTGAGGAACACACCAATATGAGTCAGACTGCTGGTCACAGTCTATGAAATTTGGGTGATCTCTAAATACTCATGAAAGGCACTGAAGTATGACTTATATGCTTCAAATAGAGGGGATGTCTTTTGCTGCCCAGTATCAGCTAGGGACTTTAGTGACATTCACCTCACATAAAACTGTCAATTCAAGGCTTAGTCCATTGTTCAGTTGTAACTAAGTGAAACTATTATTTTAGATGGATGTTCAACTTAACAGTCTCCATTGAAACACTGTATATAAAAGAAATGTGGTTCTAAGACTACTTTGTTACAAACCCTAGAGTTTGGTGGGGATTGTTGGATATAATATGGGCTTGGCCCATATAATATTTAATAATTAAATAAAACTCTATGGTGCGTAACATTAAGTGTTGTATGGTTTAATACCATACGGGATTTTGACTGAACGTTGACTCAGCTTATATGGTTAGAAATTATTCATCTAAATTAAGAAGCTGAAAAAAGGATAAAGGCGTGCCACACGCGCGTGCGCGCCGCCGTCGCCACTGGCGGGGCCAGGCCGTGGGCGTGGGCGTGGGCCGGGCTGAGGCCGAGGTAGGCGGGCGGGCGAGCAGCGAGCGGGCAAACATGGCCAGTCTTTTGCCACTTAAATCCACATTATCATGGGAGTTTCGCTCCTTGATGGTGGAGGCGAACTGATTGCGTCAGTTACCGTCCCTTCCGCTTCCGCTTCCCGTCTCCTAGGATTCTCTGCTGCCTTCGTCTTCTCTTCTTCGTTAGCAGCCATATATCCTATCTTCCATCAGTCCAGACCCCATCTTCTTCTGTAACCACTCCTGAGAGAACCACAAAGTAGCAGCCTTCTGATTTTCTCGTCCCGTACCTCTACGCGCATGGAGGAGCGGGAGAGCAGTGCCTCTAGAACCCTCGAGCAGGAGAGCAGGTGTCTCCGGAACCCTCATCCGTCTAAGAATCCTACACGAGGTGAGCGGTGATTAGGTTTTTGGGGAGCGATCTGTGACTGCTCCTCCATCTTCTTCCTGAAGATCGCTCTTGGATCCGTCCTCTCTCTGGAACGTCAATGTGTCTTCTTCCTGGTGATCCGTTCGTGGGACTGCACTGTGAACATCTTCCTTGCATCGACTGTGGTCCGCGACTTCGAGCAACGCACTATGTCGACTAGTGCAAATGAAGCCTCTGATGCCCTTGGCATGGGACCCTCCACTGGATATAGTCTAATATCTGTGATTACTATATTTTGTATTCTTACTGTATTAATAAGTATGTCATTTATGCATGCTGTAGCGTTCATAAGAAATATACACATGCACACATATGCTATCACAAACCTACTGATGTTATTGTCGGGTACCATAGAACGGGGTACCCCGAGCGTACACCAAAAGGGTCACTTAAATCCCATCAACAACAAAGCTAGAGGGTAAGCCATGGGCTCATCACTGGCCCCATCCGAGCCCACCAGGCTCTCCACCTCGCCTCAGGCCTCGCACAGGAGGTCTTGGCGCCCTGACACAATCTTCGCCTCGCGCTAGGCCTCTCGCGAGAGGTCTCGGCAAGGAGCCCAATCTCTGTCTCGCCCGAGGCCCTATGCGAACAACCTCGAATAAGACAGCTATTCTCTGTATCGCTCGAGGCCGGCTTGTCAACAACTCGTCGCTCCCGCCTCGACCAGTCTTCCCGACAGCATGTCACGTCCTATTAATGCGTCAACCACTCCTGTAATCTCAGCTGGACGATGGCTCAACACTACGGAGTGGCCAACGGGACAAGAAGTCGCATCAGCGTCATACCGGCTGAGACGGGGCACGACGGGGATTACCGGCCACTGTATTCTGGCGCTATGCCCACGATCAGTGCTCGCACCGCACTATGCCCCGCAATCCCCGCCCCGAAGACAACGCGGCATGGGAAGTCTGGCTTGGGTAATCATCACCTCTGAACCAATGTACCAAATTGACCGCTCCCTCCAGGCCTCGGCACTCCACGCCAGGGTCTCGGCTATCTCGGGATTCACGTCTGCCGAGACCCCCCACCATAGTTCGGCCTCAGCACCAACCGAGCCTCGGCCTCATGCACAGTCAATCCACAGCGACCCACACGTTGACCGCCACACTCGCTCTGAGGCAGCCCTAGAGCTCCCATGACGCATAGGATCGGATGTGACCAGCATGTCGCCCTAGCGCTCCAAGGATGGACCACTCCGACGACCACGCTGCCACAGGAACGGGCTATAGGGCTCGGACACGCCACCTCTGTTCGCACGACACCGTATAGTTAGCATATGTACTACCATTGTCCTCCCTTCAAACTATAAAAGGAAAGGACTTGGGCCATTTCGAGGGGGAAGGAGACAGGTTCTCACGAAGAACAACACCGGTAACACGCACACTTCCCTACCGCTTGAGAGCAACGTCTCAAGTAGCCCACATCACTCCCCGTCGAGACCTAGGACTCGCTCCCTCTCTCACCTAGCTTGTAACCCCCTACTACAAGCACTTTAGTGCAAGGAATACAAGATCAATCTCCCAGACTGGACATAGGGCACAAATTGCCCGAACCAGTATAAACCTTGTGTCTCTTTGCATCACCATCCAGAATCGGGAACATGCAGAACAAATTCACTAGTTGGTTGAGGACCCCCTGGTCCAAAACACCGACAGTTGGCGTGACAGGTAGGGGCCTCTGCGTGTCAGCTTTGTCATCCCAACAAGTTCTGGATGGCAGACCCCGTACGACCGCTGCGTCTCGACACGGTGGTGTGGTTTGGGAGCCTGGAGTTCATGTCTCTAGGGCACGAGTACGACATGGTACTTCTCACACCCCAAGCCCCGCCTATCGACGACGACATCATGCACCGGTAGCCTAGGCACAGGTGGTGCCTAGGCGGCCGCTCTCACTGCGCTCGCCGGGCACGACGCGAGCAGAATCACCCCAATGCTGCGTGAACCTAGGGCGACTCGCCGCTCTCCACTGGTATCCTACGACCAGCTATTGGTGTAGGGTCCTTGGTTGGGGATCTGTCTAGCCTGTGCCTGGACAAGGGAAAAACACCGGTGGCACCCAGCGACGCCATGACATCAAGCTCCGCTCCACCACTCCCTGAGGAGCCAACTCCGACAGAGCAGAGCCCGGCGACGGCACTATCTCCATACCCCTTCGAGTTGAGAAATGCCACTGCCTCTTATGCTTACGCCTACACTTCCGCTCATGCGGATCTCTCGGAGCACCACCAGCGCTTCGCTCTCAACTTCGACACCACTGCGTCGACCCACACCCACGCCGACTCCTCGAAGGAGGACGAGGCATGGGCTAGAGCAGATTTCTCCGACCTCCACGACCATGAAACCATGCGCTGCTTCTTGGCCGCAAGTGACTATTGCTTCGGCTACTCCGATTCCGACGATGAAGATACTTACGATCCCACTCGTGAGTGCTTCCATGTCGGACTTGGGATGCCAAGCATGGGCGACGAGGATGAGGGGGTAGACAACCGCACTCTGCTTCATCAGGGAACGGGCGATGCCACGCCTTCACGCATTGTCCCACCGGCAGCATGGAACGAGAACCTTGCCCTTAGATAATTTCGACGCCCGGACTTAGAGCAACTCCGCGAGCTTCAAGCTAAGGTCGAGCAAGATCGACTCCTTCTGCAACAGCTCCAAAGCACTCTCGAGCAGGAGCAGCAAGGCCGCGGTGATGATGGAGGAGCCTGGTGATGGGCTCGCGACATGCACCACCGCATCAATGACGACGAAGGGGCCAATCATCCCCCAATCTTCAATCGCGCTAGCCAGAATGTCGTGGCTGCGGCAATGCTAGTGCGCGCAATGCCTGAGCCCTCCACCACGGAAGGACGACGGGTTCGCGGCGAGCTACGGGATCTCCTCGAGACTGCCGCGGTGCAGCAGGCCGAGAGTTCCACCTCCTGGCGGTGCGGTGCCGTCTCGGACCTCCCCTCAGCACCACATCAGCAGGATAGGGAGGCCTTGGTTCGTCCCGAACCTGCTCGGGTGCCGGCAATCAATAGGGTCCCTTTGGTCCACGACTGCCTCGATAACCGACGCGAGGCGTAGGGTGACCACGAGGTGGTCGGCCGACGACGATGCCACGACAGTGAGGGGCCCGCCTAAGGCTACCATCCACATCGGGGCGGCCGCTATGACAGCGAGGAGGACCGCAGTCCTTCCCCTGAACCGCCCAGCCCCCAAGTCTTCAGCAAAGCCATCCGCAACGCTCAGTTTCTAGCTCGGTTTTGCCAGCCAGCCAACCTCACAAAGTATAGTGGCGAGACCAACCTCGAGCTCTGGCTCACCGATTACCGCCTGGCTTGTCAGCTAGGCGGTGCGGACGATGACCTGCTCATCATCCGCAACCTCCCCTTGCTCTTGTCAAACTCGGCGCGAGCCTGGCCCGAGCACCTTCCTCCCTCTTAGATCCATGACTGGCGTGACTTGGTTAGGATCTTCGTCGGGAATTTCTAGGGCACATACGTGCGCCCTGGAAACTCCTGGGACCTTAAGAGCTATCGCCAGAAACCAGATGAGTCTCTCCGAGATTCATCCAGCGCTTCTCTAAATAGTGCACTAAGTTGCCCAGCGTTGGTGATTCAGAGATCATCCAGGCTTTTCTCTCTGGCACCACCTGCCGAGACTTGGCCTAAGAATTAGGCCGGAACGTGCCGCTCTCGGCTGCCGCGCTCCTCGACATCGCCACCAACTTCGCCTCGGGCGAAGAGGCTGTAGGGGCCATCTTCCTTGAGAACGACGCCAAGGGGAAGCGGAGGGATGAGGCCCCCGAGGCCTCGGTTCCCCGCCTCCCCAAAAGAAAGAAAAAGGGTCACCAGGGGAAGCGGGCCGTCCTCGAGGTCGATCTGGTCATGGCCGCAGAATGCAAGAATCCTCGAGGCCCTAGGGCCCCCAGACCTTTCGATGACATGCTTAAGAAACCCTACCCTTACCACTAAGGCTCGGTAAAGCACGCCCTTGAGGATTGCTCCATGCTGCGGCGTTACTATGCTAGGCTCAGGCTCCCCGACGACGACGCCAAGTAGAAGGGCGCCAGCGACCGGTACGATGACAAGGATGACGGGTTCTCCGAGGTACACAACGCCTTCATGATCTTCAGCGGACCCTCGGCGTGCCTTACAGTGTAGCAGCGAAAGAGGGAATGTCGAGAGGTCTTCTCGGTCAGGGTGGCCACTCCCCAGTACCTCGACTGGTCTCGGGAGGTGATCACCTTTGATCAAGATGACCACCCCAACCATGTTCTGAATCCCGGGTAGTACCCACTTGTTGTCGACCCAATCATCGGCAACACCCGACTCTCCAAGGTGTTGATGGACAGAGGCAGCAGCCTCAATATCCTCTACGACAACACCCTAGAGCTCTTGGAGATCAACCGATCAAGGCTTTGAGGCGATGCCGCACCCTTCCATGGCATCGTGCCAGGGAAACGCACGCGACCCCTCAGGCGCATCGACCTTCTCGTCTGCTTCGGCACCCCCTCCAACTACTGCAAGGAGGTCCTTACCTTCGAGGTGGTCAGGTTTGGGGGAACCTACCACGCCATCCTAGGGCGGACGTGCTACGCCAAGTTCATGGCAATCCCCAACTATACCTACCTCAAGCTCAAGATGCCAGGCCCCAGCGGTATCATCACGATTGAGTCCACGTACGAACATGCATACGACTGCGACATCGAGTGCATCGAATATGCTGAGGCTCTCGCGGAGGCCGAGACCCTCATCGCCAACCTCGACCAACTTAGTGGCGAGGCGCCTAACTCCAAGCGTCATGCAGGGGTGTTCGAGCCTGCGGAGGCCATCAAGCTCATCTCGGTCGACCCCGCCTGCCCCGATGACCGGGAGCTGAGGATCAGCGCCACCCTCAACATCAAATAGGAAGTCGTGCTCGTTGACTTCCTCCATGTGAATGCTGACATATTCGCATGGAGTCCCTCGAACATGCCAGGCATACCGAGGGAGGTCGCCGAGCATGCCTTGGACATTCGGATCGGCTCTAGACCGGTGAAGCAACGCCTGTGCCGATTCGATGAGGAAAAGCGTAGGGCCATCGGTGAGGAGGTGCAGAAACTCTTGGCGGTCGAGTTCATCAAGGAAGTGTCCCACCTAGGGTGGTTGACTAACCCCATGTTAGTTAGGAAGAAAAATGGGAAATAGAGGATGTGTGTAGACTACACCGGTTTGAATAAAGTCTGTCCAAAAGTCCCCTTCCCATTACCCCAAATCGATCAGATTGTTGACTCCACTGCGGGGTGCGAGACCCTGTCTTTCCTTAATGCATATTCTAGTTACCATCAAATCAAGATGAAAGAGTCTGACCAGCTTGTGACTTCTTTCATCACCCCATTCGGCATGTACTGCTACGTGACTATGCCTTTCGGCCTTAGAAACGCAGGGGCCACATACCAACGGTGCATGACCCAGGTCTTTAGTGACCACATTGGGCAAACCATTGAGACCTATGTGGACGACATCGTGGTCAAGACCAGAAAGGCTGAGGATCTCGTTGACGACTTGAGGATAGCCTTCAAGTGCCTTAGAGAGAGGGGCATCAAGCTCAATCCCGAGAAGTGTGTATTCGGGGTCCCCCGAGGCATGCTCTTAGGATTCATAGTCTCAGAACGCGGCATCGAAGCCAACCCAGAGAAGGTCTCGGCCATAACTAGCATGGGACCAATCAGAGACCTCAAAGGAGTGTAGAGGGTCATGGGATGCCTTGCGGCCCTGAGCCGCTTCATCTCGCGCCTCAGTGAAAAAGGCTTGCCTCTGTACCAACTCTTGAGAAAATTCGAGCACTTTTCTTGGACCCCCGAGGCCGAAGAAGCCCTCGATAGACTCAAAGCGCTGCTCACAAATCCTCCCGTCCTGGTACCCTCGGCCAAGGACGAGGCCCTCTTATCTACGTCACCGCAACAACCCAAGTGGTCAGCGCTGCCATAGTAGTAGAAAGGTAGGAAGAGGGGCATGCTCTACCCACCCAATGACCTATTTACTTCATCAGCGAAGTGCTCTCTGAGACCAAAACACTTTACCCCCACATCCAGAAGCTGGTCTACGCTGTAGTCCTAGCTCGGTGCAAGCTGCGTCACTACTTCGAGTCTCACCCAGTGATTGTGGTATCGTCTTTCCCCTTAGGAGAGATAGTCCATAACCGGGAAGCCTTAGGCAGGATAGCTAAGTGGGCCATCGAGCTTATGGGGGAAGCCTTGACTTTTGTGCATCGGAAAGCAATTAAGTCTTAGGCCTTGGCCGATTTTGTGGCTGAGTGGACCGACACCCAATTACCACCTGCTCAAGTCCAGACAGAATGCTAGACCATGTACTTCAATGGGTCTCTAATGAAGATCGGGGCAGGCGCGGGTCTCCTCTTCGTCTCGCCCCTCGGAGTACACATGCGCTACATGGTACGGCTCCACTTCGCCACCTCCAACAATGTGGCCGAGTACGAGGCCCTCGTTAACGGCTTGCAAGTCACCATCGAACTTGGGGTATGGCGTCTAGACGTCCGGGGCGACTTGCAGCTCGTCGTCGATCAAGTCATGAAGGAGCCAAATTGCCTCGACCCAAAATGGAGGCTTACTGCAAGTTGGTACGTTGCCTAGAAGACAAGTTTGATGGTCTTGAACTAAACCACATCGCGCGGAAGTACAATGAGGCCGCCAACGAACTGGCAAAGATGGCCTCGGCACGGGCTCCGGTCCCCCCGAACGTCTTTGCCAGGGACCTCCATAAACCTTCCATTGACTACACCTTGGTAACAGAGGAGGGCCCACCTATCAAACCCACGACAAGGCTCGACGCCCCCTCTGCTGCCGAGACTCTCTCGACCAAGCCCGAGGTCATGGAAGTCAACACCGAAGCTCCCCAGACCGACCAAGACATGGATTGGCAAATCCTGTTCCTTGATTGGCTTGATCGGGGGGAGCTTCCTAGTGACAGGACCAAAGCCCGATGGCTTGCGCACCGAGCCAAGACTTATGTCCTCTGCAATGACAAATTGTACAGGCGAAGCCCCTCTAGTGTCCTTCAACGATGCATCACCGCCGAGGCAGGTCGAGCCCTACTTTGGGACTTGCACGCAGGGGCCTATGGGCACCATGCGGTGCCTTGAACGCTCATGGGAAACGCTTTCCGCCAAGGGTTCTACTGGCCAATGGCAGTCGCCGACACCACCAAGCTAGTATGCTTTTGCAAAGGATGCCAGTACTACGCTCGACAGAAACATCTCCTGGCCCTAGCCCTCCAAACCATCCCCATCACATGGCCATTCGCCATGTGGGGGCTCAACATGGTCGGGCCTCTACAAAAGGCCCCTGGGGGCTACACCCATCTACTGGTATCAATCGACAAGTTCTCCAAATGGATCAAGGCTCGTCCGATCAATCGAATCAAATCTGAACAAGCAGTGCTATTCTTCACTGACATTATCCACAGGTTTGGGGTTCCTAACACCATCATCACCGACAACAGGACACAGTTCACCGGTAAAAAATTCTTGATGTTTTGCGATGACCACCACATCCGGGTGGCCTAGTCGGCCGTAGGACACCCAAGGACCAACAGCCAAGTAGAGCGGGCCAACGGCATGATCCTACAAGGCCTCAAGCCAAGAATTTACAACCGGTTGAAGAAGTTTGGCAAGAAATGGCTCGCCGAACTCCCATCGGTCATCTGGAGCCTCAGGAACACCCCAAGCTGAGCCACGGGGTTCACGCCTTTCTTCCTGGTCTATGGGGCCGAGGCCATCCTCCCCACTGACTTGGAATATGGTTCCCCAAGGCTACAAGCCTATAACGAACAAAGTAGCCGCACCACCTGAGAGGACGCCCTTGACCAACTGGAGAAAGCCCGAGACGTCGCGCTGCTGCACTCAGCTAAATACCAGCAAACCCTACGACGCTATCAGGCCCGGCGCATCCGAAGCCAAAACTTGAAGGTAGGTGACCTGGTGTTGAGGCTAGCACAGAGCAACAAGGGCTGCCACAAGCTGACCCTGCCATGGGAAGGACCGTACATCATCACCCAAGTGCTGAAGCCCAGGACCTACAAGCTAGCCAACGAAAAGGGCAAAATCTTCACCAACGCTTAGAACATAGAACAGCTACGTCGCTTTTATCCTTAAAATTCCAAGCATTGTATATATTGTTTCTCGGAATACAATTGAAACCCGTTTTTTAGTTGTTCTAATTTTTTTGAGAAATTCCCCGAGCCTATCGTTGGTCTCGGCAATACGCTAACACTACAAGGGAGACTCGGCTCTACCTCTGCAGAACCGAATCTCCCTTAGGGGCTAGATGGGGGACTCCCCCTAAAGTCCCATGCGCCATTCTTTAGTCGTTTTTCAAAAAAAAATCCTACGCCAAACCCACTAGCACGCTCTGACGAATCGGTTGCAGAAAACCCAAGGACCAAAAGCTTGTCTCAGGGCCAGAAGGCCGGTTGAGTCGCGAGATGGCCTAAGCCTCTAGGCTACGACGCTCCCTCACCACCTTTCGCCCTGGGGATGGCTTAGGCTCCAAAGAGGTTTTTTGCAAAGAAACCAGATCGAAGACAACAAGAGGGCAGAGACTCGGAAATACAAGACAAACGATTAAAGAAACACGAATACTTCCAAAGAAAGGCCTCCACGGCCATAAACGTTATGATACATAGTTAATTCCTACTCTATTTACATGGCCGCTTGGGCCCAGGTTAAGGCTCAGCACCTCCAACATCGGCAGACGGCAGAGGAGGGACCACCTCCTCTTCAAACAACGTAGCCAGTGCGGTGTCAGGGCCTTCCACCGCCTCCAACAGCTTCGTCACCACCTCATCGGCCTCATCGTCATCATCGGGCAAGACATAGCCATCGCTGATGGCTTGAAGGTCGACACCAACGTAGTGCAAGGCGATGACGGCTAGTGCGCGCTTGATGCTTGTATGCAGCGCTCCTCAGAGCCGCTCATGCACTTGACCGCTCAGCGCAATCAGACGGCTCCCAAGGGAGCTATCTGACTGAACCCCCTAGACCACCACGGCCTCACAGGCGGCATGGGCGACACTCTTCAGCGCCTCGTGCTCCTTGATCTCGGTCTCGAGCACCATCTGCACCGCGCTGGAAGCCTCGGCTGCCCAGGTAACCTCCGCCTCCGACTCTGCACCACAGAAAATGGAACGGGGTTGAGCGAGGGGAAAGAACAAGCTAAATAGGGATGAAAGCCTACGGAACTCACCCTTGGCCTTAAGCTCCTAGTGTTGGGCCTCGA
Organism: Miscanthus floridulus; assembly: GCF_019320115.1. Taxonomy (NCBI): domain Eukaryota; kingdom Viridiplantae; phylum Streptophyta; class Magnoliopsida; order Poales; family Poaceae; genus Miscanthus; species Miscanthus floridulus. Next base: position 91,278,431 of record NC_089595.1, on the reverse strand, counting down.
CCCGAAAGGCCTCGGCTTTCTCCTTCAGGCGCTGAGCCTCGACCCGAGAAGCCTCGGCCGCCCTAGAAGCTTCACTCCCCAGCTCTGCGTCACACGAGGAAGTTAGGGAACGAACGTAAGAAAAAAGTGAATAAAACGAAGGGATTAGGACTCACCCTCAGCCTTTCCCCTCCAAACCACAGCCTTGGTTTGCAAGGCCTCAGCCGCTACAAGGGCCTCATCAAAAGCGCCTTTCGTCAGCTGGTGCGCATTCTGTTCAGCCCCTAGCTGCCCCGTAAGAGCCGTGGCTGAGGCCATAGCTTCAACGGCTCGAGACCTGAAGGCATCCCGATCACTGGCCACGCGGGTGAGCTCCTCCTCCAACTCCTTGACCTGTGCCACCAGAGGGGCGAGCTGCTCCTGGGCTATGGCTGCCTCGACCTTCGCATCAGCACAACGAAGGCGGAGATCCTCCACCTCTATGCTCCACGCCGATAGGAGCTCGTTGGCGCCTACAAGAAGGCCCTTCTGCCGCTGAAGCTGGTCCCAGACATCCCTCTCCCAATGGAGGAAGACTGACTTCCCAAGAGATCAGGTCTCGAGCTCCTGGGGGAAACAGAACATGGGTCAATCCCTACAAAGAAAACTCAAAAAAAGACCACCGCATGGGAAAAGAAAGCATGAACCTAGGTGACTCTGGGCAAATTGTTGGCCACCATGGACAGCGCCATCCATAGAGACCGCTCTGCCAGCTGGCGGTACTGCTCGAACATGTCCCAACAACCACCCTCGGTCGTGTCCTCGAGGGCAAACAGAGGCTCTGCCTCAGGATCATCCCGGCTTTGCCATAGGACACGCGGGTGGTTCCACCCACGGGGCTCGGGTTGTACCTGCGCGAGGGCTGAGCTTCCCTCGCTCGGGGTTGGAACCGGCTGTTCCATGACATCGACCATCTCGGCGCTGGCCATCTCCTACGCCCGGGAAGTATCGTCGGAGGAGATCAGAAGAACTTCCACCTCCCGGGCGCTCTCCTGCAACGGCGGTGGGCCTTGAACCAAGGGTGCCGCCAAGGCCTCCGCCGCCTTCATCCCCACTTCCTGGGCCGACAGCCCCACCACGATCACGTTAGCGTTGGTGGTCCCGGGGGCTCCGGCCTCTACCATCGTGGCCTCGGTGGTCCCGGGGGCTCCGGCCTCCGCCATCGTGGCCTCGGTGGTCTCGGGGGCTCCGGCCTCCGCCATCATGGCCTCGGTGGTCGCGAGGGCTCCGGTGCCCGCCGCAGCGGCCTCGACGGTCCTAGGCGCCACAGCCTCTGTCGCCCCGGCCTGTGAAACCCTAGGGACCTTAGTCCCGGTGCTCTCGGCGGCCAAGGGAACCTCGGCCGCATCCGACCCACGGGCCTCGCCGTCGTGAGGCGGAGGCACTCCCTCCTACTCCTGTGTTAGGGCCACCTCGACAACCCCTCCTTGGGTGGCCGGCTCCTTCGGGTCGGCCTTCGCCGACGCCATGCCACGTTGTAAGACGGCTTGTGCCTCTACCACCCAGTGGGTGGTAAAGACGGGGTTAACCTTGAGCGCTTTAAGGGGCGCCAAGGTAGGCACCTCCGTAGGCCGCTTCTGGCTAAGGACAAGATGATCATAGGGTCAGCACAAGACAAAAGAACGAACGAAAGGCACTGTGACTCCACCAAAAATACACCTACCTTGAGTGGGGTGGCAACCGCTTTGCCACAGCGACCCTTGTCCGCAAAGGCGGTGGCGGCGGCAGAGGCATGGCCTCCGTGTCCATCGGCGCCGGTTGGTCCTCAATGGACCCCGGCGCCCCCTCGGTCCTCTGTGGGGGCAGTTGCATCGCCTCCGCCGCCACTTGCTCCACCGCCGACACTGAGCCCACCAGGTTGACGGTGCGTTTGCCCAACGCCCGCGCCTCGGGTGTGTCGGCCTCGGCCCCGGAGTGGGCAATTGCCGACCCCGGGTCTGCTCCTCCTCCTCCTCCTAGGAGCGCTGGGCTACTGGCCAATGCCCCAGGCACCGTCTCCCCTATGTTAGGGAGATGGTCCAGGGGACCCTGCCCCATCTCGCCCTCGTCATCCTCGTCTGAGTCCTCCATTGACAGCGACGGCGATGGAGATTCCTCCAACGGGAGGCCATCCTTCCTTTGCTGCTGGCGGCGCTTATCTAGTTCCTCGCGTGTGAGGATCTTCTTCGTGCGCTTCTCCACCTTGGCATCCTTCCTCTTTTTCCGCGCCTCAGCGTGCGCCTGGTTGATCGCCCGTCACCTCGCGTCCTCGAGAATGGGCGGCGGAGAGGCGCGCACGTCCCTTATCCCCTGCAGGAATGGCGAACGCGCATAAGGGAATGAGAAGTAAGGAGAAATGGAGGAGGCTCGGGGGCTACAGTGGTGCATGACTTACCAGCGAGAGGAACCCCCGCGACGGGCGCATCGCGATGGGGGTCAGGTTGCTGCCCCTCAGCTTCGCCTCCACCATCTCCCCTACCCGATGAAGAATTTCATCATCGAAAAGGGCGGAGGAAGACATTTAGATGCCCTCATTGGGCTCACTCGGCCTCATCTCGAACAGTCGCCGCCGCTGAGCCATCAGCGGCAGCACCCTCCTGTGGTGGAAGGCAGCCACGACCACAGCCGTGGTAAGGCCATGGCCCCGTAGCCTCTCTAGCCCCTGCAGAAGTGGCTGTAGCTTGGGCTGATCCTCCCTCGGGATGCCATACTTCCACCTCTCCAGGCAGCTCCCCACAATCCGCCCAGTGCAGGGGGGAAGTCCTCTGTCGTCGTTGCGAAGGTAGAACCTGCTTGTGTACCATCGACGATTGGATGACATGAGCTGGGCTAGGATGTAGAGGTGCTGGCGATCCTAGCGCACTTGGAGAGTGAAGCCGCCGGCCCTCGTCGCTTTCCTCGTGCCCGACGTGCCCGCCGGCTTAGTGGTATGCCCTGCCCAGAAGAGATGGAGCCACAACTCCCAATGGGGAGCAATCCCTAAGTACCCCTCGTAGACAACAATGAAGATGGCCACCTATGCGATAGAGTTGGGGTTAAAGTTGTGGAGCTCCACGCCATAGTAGTGCGGGAGCGCCTGCATGAACCGATCCACCGGGACGTCGAGGCCGCGCTCGTGAAAGGAGACGAAGCTCACGACATAACCATCACGAGGCCTCGGCTCCAGCTCACCTGACGGAGCGATCCACTCCGGCCTATTGGGGTCCATCACCGGACGAAGGAGTCCGCCGTCGACGAGCGACTGAAGCATCTCCTTGGTGATGTCCGATGGATCCTAGGGGTCCACCTCGATGATAACGATGTCGCCGGCTATGGATGCGGTGGAGGGATCGAATGCGGCGGTGAGTTTCTCTCTCTCTCTCTCTTTCTCGCTCTCTCCCTGGCTTGCTCTTCTCCCTTCTTCTTCCTGGCACCCGCTGCTCTAGCAACGGCTCGATGGGGGCAGAGCTAATGCGGGCAAGGTAAGGTGAGGAGGGGCGAGGCTCTTTGCGTATTTATGCGGGGAGAAGGCGAAATGGACGGGCGATGAAATCGAGGAAGTTTCCCTTGGATCCGGTGCGGTTAACCCCGATCCGATTTTACCGCCCACGCGCCCACCTTTTTCTCATTAATTGCGGAAACAATTACGTCCCATCCACCACGTCGTGCCCAACTGCTACGGCAGCAGGTGTCATTCCATCTCCCTAGAAAACTACCTCAAAAGGCACGCCAGTCATTGCCGAACCGATGGGGGAGATATTCCCCCCGCCCTATTCCTTTCAGATGAAGGAACCGGGCTCTGAGCCTATTACAGTCCAGGGATTCGAAGGCTGGGCCCCTAAGGGTTTCAATAGCCACCCCAGGACAACAGAGTCAGGGACGACCACGGGTGAGCCCACATGGGGCCAAGGCCCAAGCAAGCGAAATGCTTGGGACACCCTAAGTCGTGTTCGAGACCGGTAGGGAGGTCTCCAAATGGGATCCCACCGTAGGGAGGCGCCGAGCCACCGAGGCCCAGCGAACGGCCTTGGCACCTACTAGAGAAACCCTCCGGTACTCTTGGAGTGCGTCTCTGGACCACTAGCCATCCCCTAGTGAATGGGGCATAGGCCTCCCCTCGGACTTACCTGATAACAGCTCACCGAAAATGCCAACGCTCGTGCCCACCGAGGGTAGCCTGGCATATTCCACCCCTCCTTCCGAGCGAAAAGGAAGCGTGAGGGTCATACAAAAAAGGCAGGGGAACCCCCAACGGACCTCTTGCCCCGTGCAGAGGCTAGGGAGCTCTTCCTGCAACCTTGCTGAGACCTAGCGACCCCGGTTCACACTCGAGGGGGCTCGGCAAAACAACCCCTCCTTCCGAGCAAAAAGGAAGCGCGAGGGTCGTACAAAAAGCTAGGGGAGCTCCTGATGGTCCTCTCGCTCCATGTAGAGGCTAGGAGCCCTTCCTGCAGATATGCCGAGACCCTGCGACCTAGGCTCACACCCAAAGGGGCCTCGGCAAACAAACCCTCACGTGCGAGGGGCGTACAAAAAGCCAGGGGAACTCCCGACGGCCCTCTCGCTCCATGCAGAGGCTAGGGGGCTCTTCCTGCAACTTTGTCGAGACCCAACGGCCCAGGCTTGCACCCGAATGGGCTCGGCAAACTACCCCTCCGTCCGAACGAAAAGGATACGTGAGGGCCGAATAAAAAAGCCAGGGGACCCCTGACCGCCCTCTCGCTCCGGGCGGAGGCTCAGGGGCTCCTCCTGCACCCAAGATAAAGACAAGCGGCCTAAGCCCACGCTAGAAGTTTTGTCACAAATACGATAAAGGGCACTAAGCCCATTATGGTCCAGGGGTTCGAAGGCTGGGCCCCCTGAGGTTTCGACAGCCACCCTAGGGCAACAGAGTCAGGGACGACTATGGGCGAGCCCACAAATGGCCGAAGCCTGAGCAAACGATCGCTCGGAGCGTCCTAAGTCGTGTCTGAGACCAGCAGGGAGGTCTCCAAATGGGATCCCACCGTAGGGAGGCACCGAGCCACCGGGGCCCAGCAAATGGCCTCGGCACCTACTAGAGAAACCCTCCGGTACCCTTGGAGTGCGTCTCCGGACCATTAGTTGTCCCCTAACGAACGGGGCGCGGGCCTCCACTCGGACTTACCCGATAACAGCTCACCGGAAGTGCCACCGCTCGTGCCCACCGAGGGTAGCCTGGCACATTCCACCCCTCCTTTCGAGAGAAAAGGAAGCATGAGGGCCGCACAAAAAATCAGGGGCACCCCTGACCGCCCTCTTACTTCGTGCAGAGGCTCGGGGGCTCTCCCTGCGACCTTGCTGAAACCCCATGACCCAAACTCGCACTTGAGGGCTCGGCAGATACGATAAAACTCCTCACTCAAAACACGAAAAAAGCCCTAGAGGAGTGACTCCACTCCTCTAGGGCCTCGGAGGCTACACCCCGGCGGGTGCACTCGCGCGCACACACTGAAACCTCAAG